>NC_139623.1:20350648-20355648 GCF_964638095.1 Poromitra crassiceps
GGTTTGATGTCACAGAAGCTGCAGACTGCTGCAGCCAGGTTGTATATACCCTGGCTCCCTCTGCCAAACATTGACAGCCAGGGCCGCTGCTGGCCATTTGGGTGCCCTAAGCGTAATTGTTTTGTGGTGCCCCCCCGCAAAACTTTCAATAACTGTCAAACGAAAGACTGCAAAATCATTAATTATGAACGATACTAGTGTATCGCTGTGAATCACAGCTGATCTCATCTCTTTATGTATTATTGTTACATTCATTCAAAACATGATATTCAAGTCATATCCCGTCCATCACAACAAACTTTCCGAGCAGACAGCGCTTCCGGGTCCTGCTTGGCAGAGCCAATCCAGAGCCAAACCTGCGAGAGCCATGAGCCAATCACCGTCAGCGCTGTCCGGTTTGATGTCACAGTGCCACCGAAGCTGCAGACGGCTGCAGCCAGGTCGTATATTCCCTGGCTCCCTCTGCCAGACATTCACAGCTGATCTCATCTCTTCATGTATTATGTTTACATTCATTCAAAACATGATATTCAAGTCATATCCCGTGCCTGCTCCCTATGTCTCCCATCTCTCAGCTGATCTCAGCTTCCCTCTCATCCCAGTCCCGCAGGCTGCACAAAAACCCTGTACACATGCATCCTTTCATCCCTTCATCCCTCAATTCCTCTAACTCTCATTCAGCCAAGAACAGCAACATGGCTTCTGCCCCCACTTTCTCTGTCTCAGCCAACACGGCTTCGGCTAATCAGCCCAACCCTCCTGTTTTCCCAACTGGTCTGTCCTTGTCGCCCCCCCCCCCCCTCCCTTCCCCATCACCCAAATGTATAACTCACCTGGCTGTCTCTCTAACCATAACACCTCCACAGCTGATCCCTAGCCTTACCTCAGCGCTCCTGCCTTCGGTCATCCAGTTTCAGCATAGCGCTGTCTACAGCAGGTTCTCCAGCCTTCACCACAGCACCACCTACGGCCGGTGCTTCAGTTATTACTACAGCGCCACCTACAGTCAGTCCCCATCAGAACCGATATTGCGCTACCACGAGTTTCAAGTTCCAATACTTCATTGCCTTTCATCATCGTTGACAGGAATTCAATTTAGTGAGCTCAATCACAGAACACAACAAGACACGACGACATACCACAGGACGGTCGTCGTGGTCAACCCGCTTCACTCAGGGAATGACACAGAGCCCTGCCATCCAGTTCCAGCATTGGCAGCAGCCAATCTAGGCAGGAGCACCTGGCTACAGGAGGCCACCCCCCCCCCCCCCCCCGCAACCTACATCCAGCAATCGCTGGACTCCTTCATCCCTCATCCCTTCATCCCCTCGACCCCTTCATCTCTCCTCACATGGCAACAGCCCGGCCCACATGGCAACAGCCCGGCCCACATGGCTTCAGCCTGGTCCACATTGTCTATCCTCACCAGTTTTATCTGTCAGCTGCTACAGACGCAGTTTTCTCCAACAGCTACTGCAGACGCAGTCAGCCTCATCTACTGAACAGAGTAGAGTTCACTCCATCAGCTACTGCAGACGCAGTCAGCCTCATCTACTGCACAGAGTAGAGTTCAATCCATCAGCTACTGCAGACGCAGTCAGCCTCATCTACTGCACAGAGTAGAGTTCAATCCATCAGCTACTGCAGACGCAGTCAGCCTCATCCACTGCACAGAGTAGAGTAGAGTTCACTCCATCAGCTACTGCAGACGCAGTCAGCCTCATCTACTGCACATAGTAGAGTTCAATTCATCAGCTACTGCAGATGCAGTCAGCCTCATCTACTGCACAGAGTAGAGTTCAAACCATCAGCCACTGCAGATGCAGTCAGCCTCATCTACTGCACAGAGTAGAGTTCAAACCATCAGCCACTGCAGACGCAGTCAGCCTCATCTACCGCACAGAGTAGAGTAGTGTTCATTCCATCAGCTACTGCAGAAGCAGTCTGCCTCATCCACTGCACAGAGTAGAGTAGAGTTCACTCCATCAGCTACTGCAGACGCAGTCAGCCTCATCTACTGCACAGAGTAGAGTTCAATCCATCAGCTACTGCAGACGCAGTCAGCCTCATCTAATGCACAGAGTAGAGTTCAATCCATCAGCTACTGCAGACGCAGTCAGCCTCATCTACCACGCAGAGTAGAGTTCAATCCATCAGCTACTGCAGACGCAGTCTGCCTCATCGACTGCACAGAGTAGAGTAGAGTTCACTCCATCAGCTACTGCAGATGCAGTCAGCCTCATCTACTGCACAGAGTAGAGTTCAATCCATCAGCTACTGCAGACGCAGTCAGCCTCATCTACCACGCAGAGTAGTGTTCACTCCATCAGCTACTGCAGACGCAGTCTGCCTCATCCACTGCACAGAGTAGAGTAGAGTTCACTCCATCAGCTACTGCAGACGCAGTCAGCCTCATCTAATGCACAGAGTAGAGTTCAATCCATCAGCTACTGCAGACGCAGTCAGCCTCATCTAATGCACAGACTAGCCTCATCTACCGCTCAGAGTAGTGTTCACTCCATCAGCTATTGCAGATAGTCTGCCCCATCAGTTACGGCACAGAGCAGAGCAGTTACGCCGTCAGCTGTCGAGATGCAGTTAGCTCCATCTGCCACCGCAGAGTGCAGTTCCATTCATCAGTCACTGCACAGAACGCAGTTCAATTCATCAGCCGCTGCAGACGCAGTTCACTCCTTCAGTCACTGCACAGAACGCAGTTCAATTCATCAGTTGCTGCAGATGCAGTTCACTCCTTCAGTCACTGCACAGAACGCAGTTAAATTCATCAGTTGCTGCAGACGCAGTTCACTCCTTCAGTCACTGCACAGAACGCAGTTCAATTCATCAGTTGCTGCAGATGCAGTTCACTCCTTCAGTCACTGCACAGAACCCAGTTCAATTCATCAGTCGCTGCAGACGCAGTTTACTCCTTCAGTCACTGCACAGAACGTAGTTAAATTCATCAGCTGCTACAGACCCATCAGCTGCTGCGGAGGCAGTTCGCCACATCAGCCTCAGATAGGCCATTTTTTTGGGGGCACGTAGGGTCTGGGAAGTCCCAACTCATCCACCCTCACTCCTCCTAACAGGAATACAGACACCTCATCTCAGGAACAGCCACGTCATTCTACTAGCTCCTAGAAGCCATCTTAAAAGGCCTCTTACTCGCCATTCTCTCTCCACTCAGCCTCTGTATCAGTTCTCTACATTCGGTCAACATATCTTCAATGGTTAAGCTACTCATAAATCCACGCTTACGCCGGATTCAGGCTGCGGAGGTCCCCCGAATTACCTCACCTGCCTATGGTCTTCTCCTCATCCCAGTCTATCGGTCATAACTACCCGCATTTGCCACTCCAACGGAGCAATAGATTATCAGAGAATCGGTCTCCCGACCTACTTCCACCTCAACTCCTATCTTAGTTATACAAGCCAGCGACTAAATACAACAGTTTCAGGCATGCCACAGGCATCACCTCAACATCCACTCTCTTCATGGAAACAGGAAGAATTGCCACACTATTCTGGTTCCAGAAGTACCTACACCGAGCCTCAGCTCCAGGCTTATCTCCAGAACACTATTCAAGCCACTCCTCCATAGACGTCAGACTGAGCACATCGAACCAAACCATCGAGCCCCTCGACCTTTCGTAATCTCTCGCATGTCGCTTCTGCATCCTGAATGATCTTAACGATCTCCATGATCTCAACGATCTCAATGATCTTAACGATCTCAATGATCTTAACGATCTCAAGGATCAGTCAAGCTCACGTGCAACTCAGCTCAACTTAATCCGACTTATTTTGGGGGCCTGAAATCTGCTCGGGCTGAAACACGCCTCACGCCAGACCCGCTCGGGCAGACCACGTCTGAGACGGAACCCCCACCCTGAGTCTCCCTCTGCCCCGGTCATCAGGACGTTCCCCCCGGAACACATGACCTCCTGGAACAGACGGCTCATCTCGCACCCACACTACACCATACACAACTCATTCTCTTCAGTAAAGAACCTTAACAATACTCTTGTTGTGGCATGGTCCTTGCTAGTGAAATGAAAGTTAACGTTTAACTTAAGTTCAGGAGCTGGGCCACGCCTCAACCACTCCCCCAACTTCCTAACCACCCCTCTAAACCACTCCTCTAATTACGTGGCAATATTACTACACCTGGTTAACCTGCCTCACCCTGTTTGTCTCGATCTCTCGACCCACCCTCCCTCCCTTGTATATCTCATCCCTCAATCCCCTATCCCTTCCCACACCCCTCAACCCTTAACATCCTCATTCCCTCTCACTAGGCACGGTGCATGCCTCTCCACGTCTCGTTCTAGGATCCATCCGGGGGGGCCTGAAATCTGCTCGGGCTGAAACACGCCTCACGCCAGACCCGCTCGGGCAGACCACGTCTGAGACGGAACCCCCACCCTGAGTCTCCCTCTGCCCCGGTCATCAGGACGTTCCCCCCGGAACACATGACCTCCTGGAACAGACGGCTCATCTCGCACCCACACTACACCATACACAACTCATTCTCTTCAGTAAAGAACCTTAACGATACTCTTGTTGTGGCGTGGTCCTTGCTAGTGAAATGAAAGTTAACGTTTAACTTAAGTTCAGGAGCTGGGCCACGCCTCAACCACTCCCCCAACTTCCTAACCACCCCTCTAAACCACTCCTCTAATTACGTGGCAATATTACTACACCTGGTTAACCTGCCTCACCCTGTTTGTCTCGATCTCTCGACCCACCCTCCCTCCCTTGTATATCTCATCCCTCAATCCCCTATCCCTTCCCACACCCCTCAACCCTTAACATCCTCATTCCCTCTCACTAGGCACGGTGCATGCCTCTCCACGTCTCGTTCTAGGATCCATCCGGGGGGGCCTGAAATCTGCTCGGGCTGAAACACGCCTCACGCCAGACCCGCTCGGGCAGACCACGTCTGAGACGGAACCCCCACCCTGAGTCTCCCTCTGCCCCGGTCATCAGGACGTTCCCCC
>NC_139623.1:20360648-20518148 GCF_964638095.1 Poromitra crassiceps
CAAACAAAAAATAAACAATAAACCATGGCTAAAGAGAAAAACATATGCAATTCACCTTTAAGGTCAGGATGGCTTGGAATGGCTCAACAATGGCTAACAAAACTACAACTTACTTAATAATGCATCTGAAGGGAGGATAAACACCAAAGGACTGAAAGACCAACACAGCCTTCTGCAGTCAAGGACACAGACTGAGTGTAGAGGCTGATTAGCCTCTTAAGTGCAGGTGTGTGGTGATCAGTCCAGAAGTAGGTGCAGGTGCGGTGTGTGTGTGTGTGTGTGTGTGTGTATAGGTGTATATGTGTGTGCATGTGTGTGTGTGTGTGTGTGTGTGTGTGTTTGTGTGTTTTGTGTGTGCGTGTGTGTTTTGTGTGTGCGCGTGTGTGTGTGTGTGTGTGTGTGTCAGTGTTGGACAAGTTACTTCAAGAATGTGGGGGGGGGGGATGCAAACACACAAACAATAACTCACCAATTCAGCTTCAGAGTTTAGATTCAACAGGTTTCTGTCAAGTATTGGCACCATTGGCACGGTGGATATCTACAGATCAGTAAAGGCGCAACCAATCCCTTCAAGTTCAAACATTAACATGGTACATTCATGTCCACATTTTTAGTAGCGTTTTAAACATAAATTTAACATTTTTAACTTTGTGTTATTCTTTCGTAATTTATACTTTTAACTTATTAAACTAAAACACAATATGAATTCAAAGATGCAAACACAAAAATGAAATCAGTGCTGCAATGCAATGGTTCCTTCCAATTGAACTTTAGCAATTTAACAAATAAATTAAGCAGCATTGCATCAAACATTTAAGCAGCATTTTAAAACAACAGGAATGTAAACATATTCACCGACCATTGGCGTCTTTGGAATTAAACTCTGAGTAGAGCTTGGTGCTTCTGGTTGCTGTCTGTTTGTTTGAATGTATGACTGAGAGCCTTTATTCCTCTTCAGGTGCTCTCAATCTGGTAATGAGCGGCCATTTTGCTGCTGCATCTTGGGAAGTGTAGTTTTTTGAACTGGTGCAGTGTTGAATGTGGAAGATCCTGAGTTTAACTCAACAAATAATAAGCCACGAAGAGTATATTCATGCCACGAGACATACATATCTAGGTCACAAATTCAATGTGGCAGGTGAGTGGAAAGATCAAGTAGATGACATCACATCTGAGTACTCCACCAGACTCCATTTAATTGATGCATCCCCCTGCCACTCATCATGAAGCTAGAAGCAATCAGACAAATAACACTGGCCAAGATTCAACACTTGTTTTCCAATGTACATGTTCCATGTAAATCTCTACGTGAAATGAATGATAGAACTGTACATTTGGTAAGGCAGTGGACTGGACTAAATACTCATTGTACACGTGACATCATATTTCACAGTAAACAGGAGGGTGGACTGGGCGTTCCAAATTTTGAATTGACTTATTTTGCTATGAGGCTCAGCCATATTTTAAATATGTTGAACAGTGATGACCAATATGTCAGAGAGCTCGCCAGAGCTTCTCTGTTCATAGACCTAAAAAGACGCAAGGTCCCCCTGGCACATGGGTCAGATCCTAATTTCCTGGGATTCAAGACGAAACCTAGCGGCAAGCTGGACAGTCGTTCCCCTGGCTTTGGCATGTGGTCTGACTGGCCTGACCTGAATGACTTATGTGGCTGCTGTGAAGTTGCCCTGGAGTGGGCAGGGCCTAACTCAGAGGCAGTGAATGTCTCTGAAGAGGTTATATCTGACCCCAGTTTCTCTGTGGTTTCATTGTGGTCAGTCAGGGCATTGTGGTCAGTCAGGGCGTTGTGGTCAGTCAGGGCGTTGTGGTCAGTCAGACGTTGTGGTCAGTCAGGGCGTTGTGGTCAGTCAGGGTGTGGTCGTCAGTCAGGGCGTGGTGGTCAGTCAGGTTGTGGTGGTCAGTCACGGCGTGGTGGTCAGTCAGGGCGTGGTGTTCAGTCAGGGCGTGGTGGTCAGTATGGGCGTGGTGGTCAGTATGGGAATGGTGGTCAGTATGGGTGTGGTGGTCAGTATGGACGTTGTGGTCAGTATGGACATTGTGGTCAGTATGGGCGTTGTGGTCATTATGGGCGTTGTGGTCAGTATGGGCGTTGTGGTCAACCATGGCGTTGTGGTCAGTTAGGGTGTGGTGGTCAGTCAGGGCGTTGTGGTCAGTCAGGGCGTGGTGGTCAGTCAGGGCGTGGTGGTCAGTCAGGGCATGGTGTTCAGTCAGGGCATGGTGGTCAGTATGGGCGTGGTGGTCAGTATAGGCGTTGTGGTCAGTATGGGCGTTGTATCTACATATATATATATATATATATATGTATATATATATATATATATATATATACACATATATATATATATACACACACACACACACACACACACACACACATATATATATATTTAGAACACGGCTCTCTTGAATACTCGATTCTGATTGGTCAATCAACAAGATTCACCGGTCATTATTTCTCGACAACCGACCGCTGCTCTGCTGCTGGTTATACTGATTAATCCAGCTGTGTCAACACTCACACGTACACTACTAATTAGGCCAACCAGTTGCAGCTGTGGTGTCTTGTGTGCCAATTACGAATGAAACCGATTTGTCGTTGAAAACGCTATTAAAAAATCTATTTGAATAATTATTTTTGTCAGATTATTTAATGATTTAGCTGTAGGCCGTGTTCTAAGCGGGATAATGTATAGTGAGCCGGTGATTACTGGAAATAATGACCTTCAGGTGAATCATTAAGTCCTCCGCTGCGCGTCGGGCTCAATCATTCACCTGTCGGTCATTATTTCCCCAGTAATCACCGGCTCACTATACATTATCCCTTACATATATATATATATATACACATACACACATTATATATATATATATATATATGTTTGTGACGTGTGTGTGTGTGTGTGTGTGTGTGTGTGTGTTTGTGTGTCCTGACACTTATGTGTGGAGTGAAGCATCCTGGGAGTTGGAGTAACAGCAGTGATAGCCATTTTATGATGGGTGAAGGGTTTGTTTCAATAAAAGTTTAAAAACGGTTACACATATCCACATTCTTCTTACAACTTTAGATCAGGGAAGTCCAGACCCATAAAAAGTTTGGGGTCATTCGGGCAAATGGGCCAGGATGAGTTAGCAAAAATATGTTTTTGAGAAAATACAAGATGGTTTTTGCATGATATTGTATGTTTTAATTAATGTCACTGCTATGTGTATAGGGCGCAAGAAAATACATTAGACTTACTTTTTGGAAGTGGCGTTTATTCAGAATGGTGGTATTGTCTGTGGTGCTTGCTTCAGAAGGAGAATCAAGAATCCCACATGTTCCCACACACACACAGCCCTGAGTCAATTAGGTGGCTCACACCTGTGTGTGGAGTGAGGCAGCAGTGTGTGTGTGTGTATAGGTGTATATGTGTGTGCATGTGTGTGTGTGTGTGTGTGTGTGTGTGTGTGTGTGTGTGTGCGCATGTGCGTGTGTGTGTGTGTGTGCGTGCGTGCGTGTGTGTGTGTATGTACTGACACCTGTGTGTGGAGTGAGGCACTCTGGGGTATGAAGTGCAGCAGTGGCAGCCATTTTATGATGTCGCAAGCACATATTTATATATATATATATTTACAGTATATGTGTGTGTGTGTGTGTGTATAGGTGTATATGTGTGTGCATGTGTGTGTGTGTGTGTGTGTGTGCGTGTGTGTTTGTGTGTGTTTAGTGTCAGAGCATGTGTCATCAAAAGTTTAAACATTTATCATTTCAAGACGGTTTCACGTATCCAAATTCTTTATACAACTTTAGATCAGGGAAGTCCAGAGATGACACAGAAAAAGTTTGGGCTCATTTGGGCAAATGGCCTAGGACGAGTTAGATTTTTTTTGTTGAGAAAGTCCAAGATGGCGGAAAATCTAGCAGACTTAAATGGGCGTGGTCTATATGGATAGATGCGTATTGATCCAGGGAATCCAGCAGATGTGGAATTTTGATTCTACGCCTCACGGTTCAGCAGTTATGGGTCAATACGCAAAAGGGTCTGTTATAGCGCCACCATCTGGTCAATATGAGTCATTTTTTGTCTCTGAGTAGTGGGGCACATTTCCAACCTATGTGCAAGGTCTGGCTATGGTGGCGCTTACGGTTTTTCACGTGCATACTGTTTTAGCGGAGAATAATAAAAATAAAAATAAATATAGCCGCAAGCGGCGATGCGGGGTCTAAGCTTCCGGTGACTTGGGGGGTATATGTCAGATAATATAGACACTGAATAGTGCACATTTATTCAGAGTTGGTATGTGCAAGTAAACAAAGTTTGGTTGAGATCCGGTGACCTGATGGTTTCCAGTGTTTGGAATAACGCCGTTTAAAATAACGGCGTTAGGTAACGCCGTTATTTTTTCAGTAACGGGGTAATCTAACTAATTACTGTTTCCGTCGTTACAACGCCGTTATCGTTACTGAACGCTAAATGCGGTGCGTTACTATGAAATGATTGAGTAAACTACCCGTAGCCTACACTAGTGTTGTCAAGTGAGGAGACCGGGTGGGTTATAACGAGATAAACGATTATGATTGGCTAAGGCAGAGTCATGTGTTTCATGGTAGCCAATCGGAGCCAGTGTTACACACGAGCCAGGAGTCAGGACACGGGCGACACACACACACACAGACACACCAAACAGATTTGAGGAAGCAGCAGAAATGGCGAGTCCGGAGTAGAGAGCTGCGCGGGGCTGAAATTTCGGCCCGAGCCCTCCCCGGCCCGTGACATGCAGACCCGTGCCCGATCCAGCCCGTTGCGAGGCCCGAAGCCAATATTACGATATAATGACACATCTCTCTCCCTCTCTGTTCCGCGTGCTGCGTCGCCGCGCGGCCGTCCTGCGCAGCCTCTCTCTGTCTGTCTCTCTGACTCTCTCTCTCTCTCTCTGTGTTCGGGAGCTGTCCGCTCGCTGTACATGGACGGACAGGGTCTGTGTGTGGCTATGGGAGTGTCTGTGCACCTCTCCTCCTCTTTGTCTGACTGCTCCGCTGTGTAAAATCAAGCGAATACGCTAATGCAACATTATTTAATTGAATTATTGAAACGGCCCGACCCCGGACCTATTAATTAAAAATAAATAAAAAACAAGCCCGGCCTCGGCCCGTTTTGGTCGGCCCGAGGGGCCCGTGAGGGTACCCTCAGGTTTGCAGCAATCCATGAAAATTTGGCATTTTCAAGGTGGAGATAACGCAAATAGTTACTTTCCCTGGTAACTAGTTACTTTTATTATAGAGTAATTCAGTTACTAACTCAGTTACTTTTTGGAACAAGTAGTGAGTAACTATAACTAATTACTTTTTTAAAGTAACGTTCCCAACACTGATGGTTTCCAAGCAGTAGTAGTAGTAGTAGTAGTAGTAGCAGTAGTAGTAGTGGTAGTAGTAGTAAGAGTGGTAGCAGTAGTAGCAGCACTAGTTGTAATTGACTGGTTAATGAGTTGTGGGCAATTTAGTGTCGGGGTGTGTTTCATTAAAAGTTTAGAGATTTATCATTTCAAAACGGATTCAAGTATCCAAAATCGGTCTAGGAGGAGCTCGCAAAAGTAGGTTTTTGATCAAATTCAAAATGGCGGAAAATCTAGGCACACGCAAATGGGCGTGGCCTATCTGGATAGATGCGTCTTGATCCTAGGAATCCCTGAGAAGTGAACTTTTGAGTATAGGACACACGGTTCAGAAGATATGGACCATAACGTGAAATGGTATGTTATAGCGCCACCATCTGGTGGATTGGTGTATTCTTTTTTTTCTGAGTAGGGGGTGACCTCTTGAACCTATGTGGAAAGTTTAGGTGATGTGGAGGGTATGGTTTCTGAGATCCACACACTTTTAGGGCAGAAAAAGAAGAAAAACAAATAGACAATATAGCCGCAAGCGGCGATGACGGGGTCCAAGCATGGTCAGTAAGGGTGTAGTGGTCAGTAAGGGTGATGGGGTCAGTCAGGGTGTTGTGGTCACATAAGTACTTGTGACTTGAAGTAGTACTTGCATAGAAAGCAGTTTTTGTGTACAATATCCCTTTAAGTATCTGGACAGAAAGTGGTATTTGGGTAGAACATACTGTCAATACGACAAGTACTTCTCTGGCTCTGCAGATACATATAATATGGTCTACAAAATTAAATACATATACAGTCTGGATAGCTCACTTAGTAAAGCTCATGACTTATGCTAACTAAAGACCATTGCGGCTCAAAGTTCAAACCCCACGTGGGATGAACAACTTTCAACTTCAGACAGTTAAGTCAGTAACAGTAATTAAAACCCCACATGTTGCCTCCTTATTTTGTTTCATGAACTTTTTCAATATCTTGGAAATGTTAGCTGGAGATTGCGTGGCTGTGTTCAAGAATGTGTTTTGCAACAGGAGAGGTTAGTTCTTGTCTCATGATGGAGCTTTTGTGTTCTGAAATAAGAATTTTCAGTTGTCATTGTGTCTTTCCCACACACACATCAAACCATAGGGCGTAGTGGCGTCCACTACAGAAGGTTGATGGGTTCTATCCCTGAAATTGCTTTTGGTGACTATAGCCAGCACCCTGCATGGCAGCTTGTTATGCAGTCCATTTACCATTAAGGACATTTTTGTATTACACACATAATGCACCACTTTACATTAAAAGTCTGCCCTGAATGGAGGTGTTTGAACTAATTGGTGTGGGTTGTGCTGTTACAATGAGCACATGAGTGACAAGGATAATTCAGATTGAATTCTCTTTTTGGACCTTTCACATCTGAAGACACAATAATGTATTGGAATGTTTTTCCTCTCATATATCTGAAAGAAGGCTCCCAGCAAACACAATTACATCATGATGATGTTCTGATATCATCTTTCAGTGACGTCCAGGACTAGGCCAAATCACAGCCGATTTGGGGATCATTTAGACATCTACACAGGAATGTCAAGATGACGTCGAAATATGACGTTACCATGAATAGGCATATTCAGTTATTCTGCTATGTACACAGTGTGTATTCAGCAGCGTTATACATAATTATATCCAGATTAACCTTTATTCTACATTTTCAAAAAATAAAACAGTTACCTGGCCGTGGTTTGAACCCAGGACCTCCAGCTTTGGTGTCTGCTACTCTACCCCTAAACCATCCTTCCACAGCAATGAAAAGGCACGGATGTAACCTTATTATGGAATAAACTAGTTTTTATTAAAACGTGGGTGTCAAGTCTTTGTGGATCGGGCATTACTGTGTGACATCTAAACCAACTATGTATTATGCTACAGCAGATGCAGAACCCCAAAACACATTAACCCCACCCAAAATGCTACATTCCAACTTCCAGTAGTAGTAGTAGTAGTAATAGTAGCAGAAGTAGTAATAGTAGTAGTAGTAGTAGTGTTGGTAGTAGTGGGAGTGGTAGCAGTAGTAGCAGCAGTAGTTGTAATTGACCGGTTAATGAGTTGTGGGCAATTTAGTGTTGGCGTGTGTTTCATTAAAAGTTTTGAGATTTATCATTTCAAAACGGTTCCACGTATCCAAAATCCTTTAATTACTTTAGGTCGGGGTAGTCCATAGATGACCCAGAAAAAGTTTTGTGTGATTTGGCCAAACGGTCTAGGAGGAGCTCGCAAAAGTAGGTTTTTGATCAAATTCAAAATGGCGGAAAATCTACCATACAGAAATGGGCGTGGCCTACTAGGTTAGATGCATGATGCTCCAGGGAAACCAGTAGATGTGGAATTTTGATTCTACAGCTCGCGGTTCAGAAGTTATGGACTGACAAACGTGAAATTGGCTGTTATAGCGCCACCATCTGGTGGATTGGTGTAATTTTTTTACTCTGGGTAGTGGGTGATGTCGTGAACCTGTGTGGAAAGTTTGGGTGATGGGGGGTGTATGGTTTCTGAGATCCACACACTTTTAGGGCAGGAAAAGAACAAAAGTAAATACACAAAAGTTTAGACATTTATAATTTCAAAACGGTTACACGTATCCAAAATCATTTAATAACTTTAGGTCGGGTTAGTCCATAGATGTCCCAGAAGAATTTCTGTGTGATTTGGCCAAACGGTCTAGGAGGAGTTCGCAAAAGTAGGTTTTTGATCAAATTCAAAATGGCGGAAAATCTAGGCACACGCAAATGGGCGTGGCCTATATGGATAGATGCGTATTGATCCAGGGAATACAGCCGAAGTGGAATTTTGATTCTACGCCTCACGGTTCAGAAGATATGGACCATAACGCGAAATGGTCTGTTATAGCGCCACCATCTGGCCGATATGGGTAATTTTTTGTTTCTGAGTAGTGAGGCACATTTACAATCTATGTGCCCAGTCTGGCTACGCTGAGTATTACAGTTTCTGCTGTACATACAGTTTTACCGGAGAAGAAGAATAAAAACAAGGCGAGGTCGAAACCTGGCATAGGGCCGGTGCATGGTAAAATTCCCATTTCTGCACTGCATGGCGATGTCCTGTACCACCAACTATTTATACACAGACAAAACACAGCAAGGTATAACTATGAGATCCTTTAGATTTATTTCTAAATTCCGTTTCATTTTTTCCCCAATTATTATTTTTGCTTTTTCTTTCTGTCAGACAGCCTCTTCCACACTCAAACTGAAAACCAAGCTGTGACATGATGTAAGGGTCCCACGCACCGCAATCCAAAACAGAATTATTTATCTAGACCTATTTTCCCAATTATGAAACCATTTAGGTTCTACAATAACTAGGGTTACTTTTGATTTTAATAATTAGGCCTAATTCTTTTTTAATCAATTTCTGACAAATTGTACATTCCATGTTTTACAGTGAGTTAGTACACCTTTAGAAAAGATACATTATGTACGCACAAGTACGCACCTTCAGTCTATGCAAACTGTACACAGTGCACACAGTTTACAATCACACAACATGCATCCATAGCTTACACACATGAAAACAACGATGTTTTGCGTTCTACATTAATTAAATGAAGACATTACCGTTTGGCAGCTTGCTTTGTTTGTATGATAGATACGTATTGGCCAAGTATATAAACATTTAAGAGCGAAGACTTTCAGGAAGTGACACAGAGCTCTCTCTCTCTCTCTCTCTCTCTCTCTCTGTCAAAGGCCGGGCTCGCCCCCGCTCGTGCACGAGCCGAGGGAAATCTCCTCTTTCTCGCCGAGAAGAGCCTGGTGACGCGAGAAAAGTAGTGTGGCGCTGCAGCGTCCTCCGTGTCCGTGCAGTACTACACAAATAAAAAGCTCAGCTGATGTAGATGCAGCCAATTGTGCTCTGGAACTTTTTGCCATTTTTCGCCATAAATGTTCGTAAAGTGGCACTTATTGAAACCTACTACCCTGCTTGTAGGCATCAAAAGTCATCAGAAATTAATTTAGTGATGAAATAAAACTTTAAATTGTAAAAAACTTTCCGGAGCTTATGGCATCTTCTCTGCTGCGGTCTGCCTCTGCCTATGCCGAAATGCATGCTGGGAGTGACACTATGCCGAAATGCATGCTGGGAGTGACATTTAGAACCTGAATCCGTGCTCAAATCGGCGACAGAGTCGAAAGTAGGGGTCCTGCTGTGCATGCACACCGGCCCCAAAAATAATAATAATAATCAGAACAGATACAATAGGGATCCACGCACTTCATGCTTGGACCCCTAATAAACGGAACAATTACAATAGGGATCCACGCACTTCGTGCTTGGACCCCTAATAATAGTAATAATAATAATAAAAAAATAAGAAGGATCAACACAATTTATTTGTCCACATAATGACCATTATATGAAAGGAAAAGCAGCCCACAAATGACAGCCAATGTTAAAATAACTTGAAGTTATATGGCCAGGGTAGGAACGGCTTTGATGCAGACTGAAATATGGTTGCAGGTAAATTTCGATTTCGGTCAATATTCTGCATGATTCAGTCCTGTTTATTTAGTTATTTTTCCATGTTGTAAGCAGTTAATTAAATCAAACAATATTGAGTAACTGAAATTTTGGTTACAATATTACAAATGGTATTATATTACAATATATGTGTCATGTACACTCTACAGAGCCAGCAGGACCCTCTTCAATCGACATTGATTTGTCAGGGAGGAGTGTGGAGTTGGAGGAAGATGTTAACAGTGCAGAGAGGAGTGTGGAAGTGGAGGAAGAGGTGAACAGTGCCAGCAGTACCAGAGATTCAGAGGAAGAAAATCTTCTATCAGACAATCCAGGTTTGTGGCCAGCAAAAATAACTGATAAGGACAGGTCGACTATTGTTAGGAAATTGGCCACCACAATAAGAGATGAGGACCTACAGATACCACAGGATTCAAAGGGAAAGCCTTTCCCAGATTACTTGCGGTATACTAAGACAGCCAATGGAAGAGAAAAGGTGAAGAGAGACTGGCTAATTCATAGCAAAAGTACTAATGCACTATATTGCATCCCATGTGTGCTTTTCTCTCATGAACAAACAAAACCTTCCACTAGTGCACTGAACAGTCAACATGGATATAAAATGTCTGATGTGAAGTGGGATTGTATGTACGATAAATTCCCAAACCATGAGACAAGTATGGCACACAGAAACTGCTACTTGAAGTGGAAGAATTTGCAACAATCTGTCATGGAAGTTAGTGGAATTGACTGTCAGCTGCAGAAGCAGATACAAGCCGAAACGGAGAAAAATAAATCTCTCTTGCAGAGACTCTTGGATGTAACACTCCACTTGGCATCAAGCAATTTACCTTTCAGGGGTAAAACCAAAGACCTAGATGACGTCCACAATGGCAATTTCCTAGGCACACTAGAGCTCTTGTCTCATTACGATCCACTGCTGAATGAGCACTTACAAAAAATCAGGGGCTAAAAAAAAGGAACCAGGCTGACACATTATATGAGCTCTGACATTCAAAATGAGTTCATTGAACTATGTGGCAGACGAGTTTTAAAAACCATTCTAAAGGAAAGGGAAGATGCTATTTATTATTCAGTCATCTGTGATGCTACACCAGACATCTCCCATACTGAACAGAATGTTGTGCTCATAGGATATGTGAGTTATAACAAAGAAACAGATGACTGGGAGATCACTGAACGGTTTATGGAATTCAAGGACTTCCACAAAAAGACAGGCAGTGAGATAGCAGACATGATTGAAAATGTGCTTCATGACCAAGGGATAGACGTCGTAGATTGCAGAGGGCAGGGATATGACAATGGAGCAAACATGTCAGGGAAGGTCAAGGGTGTCCAAGCCCAAATATTAAAGGCCAGGTCGAAACCTGGCATACGGCCGGTGCATGGGATCACCCATGTATACCCATACACATTTTAACAATCAACAGAACACATATAAGCCGTCATCTGATTTTCCACCTTTTTTCCCTGTTTGTGTTTAGGGATGCAGGATAAAGATTATTTTTTTTTTTTAATAAATGCTGCAGCTGCACACTTACTGTTTAAACTTGAATTATAATTGTTGTTTTTCTTTGTTGTTTGATGTGAATTTATGGCTTTTTGGCACCTATATGTAACATTTTAAGGTTGAGATAATTGTATTATCATTATGGTCCAAATATTTCAGTAAAGCACTTGAAACACTTGAAATATTCTTACTTGGGTGGTATCATTCTACTTGAAATGATGGTAAAATGTATTATTTTTAGTAAAATAACATGTCACGTGTGCAATGCAATATTTGTAATGGAATCATTATGGGACACGGCTAAGAGCCAAACTTAGCCATATAGTTCCATAATGATCCCATTTGCATTGCACACGTGCTATGCTAGCTAATGCTGTGCCAGGTATTAGCCGTGTCCCATAAAGATTCCATTACAAAACACGTTAACGTTAACGTTAGCCAAACGTTTTTTTGGTTACACAATGCATTGCTATCTCAAAAACTAATGTGACAGGATAAGGTCTGTTTGATATGTTGTTAAACGTGTTATTTTACACCGTTTGAAAGAATGAACCCACCTTGAATTCTTTGAACAGGTCTGCCATAAATAAAAAGTTGAATGGAGGCTAAGTAAGCAGCAGAAGCACTATTGTTTTTGTTTTAAATACTTGAGGGCTACATGCCACTGGTGTTGCACTGTCTGCACTCACTGCCATACAGAGTTGAATGTAAGAAGTAAGCAGAAGCACATTGTTTTGTTTTAAAGTTGAAGGCTACATGTCATTTGTTCATTGGAAATGGTTGCATACTTTAATAAAGGAGATCTCACCGCTGTTTACATGCTTTTCCGATCGGCTAACACGCTAGTTATAGCCTACCTAGCTCAGCTGTTAGCTACTTATCTTAGCTCTCTGCCTCACGGTAAGATGTTCATGTTCCTTACGCATAACATTCATGTATATTTGCTGGAAGGGGAGACGTCTCCCGCTACTGTTGATGTCCAGAGACACTGGGAAATGTGTGTTTGTTTATTTGTTGCGTCGCGTGTAACGTTAACATGGGCGCCGGCCGTGAGCGACTCTGTCAAGCTAAACAAGATCAGATGAGGGCAGACAGGAAGTCCGAAACCGGACATTCGTCAAATAAAACAAATTTCAAAGTAAAAGCCCATCTTGATGAAAGGGTGCCAGGAAGGGTGCCAGGAAGGGTGACAGGAGCGATTGGGACACACGTGCTCCTATAGGCCAGTGCAAGCACCGGCCTAAAAATCCTCTGGCTACATTTTCACCTTGTGCCTCCCACACGTTAAATCTTGTAGGAGTGCATGCTGTAGAGTCGAGCCCTGAAGTAGCAACATTTTTTGGCTGCATTAATCGCCTCTACACACTTGTTAGTGCCAGCCCAGCGCGATGGGCCATCTTCAAAGATAAAACAACTTGCTCTTTGCATCGCCTCTCCGATACCCGCTGGAGTGCAAGGATTGATGCCATCAAACCTGTAGCAAAACACCTACCTTCTGTCATCGAGGCCCTTGATACCATACTCGGGACATGCAATCTCACCGGTGAGGCCAGATCAGAAGCTAGTGGTCTGAAGAACTACTTCTTGTCATTTGATGCTATAGTCCTCCTCACTGTCTGGCTAAAGATACTACAATGCACTGATGACAGGAATGTGATTCTCCAGTCAGGAAAAATTTCACTTGACACTGAGGCAGCCAATGTCAGAGCCTTAAAGGAAGAGATGCAGGCTCTAAGAGATGGATGGGATTCTCTTCTCTCTGAGGCAACACTGATTGCTACACAAATGGAGGTTGCACCTCAGTTTCATAAGGAACACAGCCGTCAGAAGAAAAGGAAGAGATTACATGATGAGACCACACAAGAGGAGACCGCTCAGGACAGTGCAGAAACAGTGTTTCGCAACAAAGTGTTTTTTACTGCTATGGACAAAATCATAAGTGACTTGGACACCAGGTTCCACACCATTGCAGAAATTGTAAAATAATTTTCTGCCGTTCTGAAAGTTGGACAGATCAATGACGATAAAGTGCCTTCTGTGTGCCAACCACTGCTCACAAAGTATTCCAGAGATCTTACACCTGAGTTTCTAAATGAAGTAAGACACCTGAACACTGTATATGCTGCAACCTTCTCCCCGGACTTGTCCCCTCTTGATCTCCTGAATGCAATTTATAAGATGCAGCTGCAAAGCATTTTTGGACAAGTGTGTATTGCTTTACGTATTTTTTGCACATTGCCTGTGACTGTTGCTGGTGGCGAGAGAGCTTTCAGTAAGCTAAAACTGATTAAAAACTATTTGAGGTCCACTATGTCCCAGGACAGGCTTAGCAATCTTGCCATGCTGTCGATTGAAAGTCAGTTGGCTAGAAAGCTGGACTTCAAAGACTTGATCAGTGACTTTGCCAGCAAGAAGGCTCGGCGCTGGGCTCTTGGTCAGTGATAGTAAATGGGCAACAGAGAAGAACATCCCATCCCCACTGTATCAGTCCTGTTATTGTTTATTTTATTTTTATTCAGGAAGAAGGAATACCAGTGTGCAATATTTTTTACATGTGAGCATTTTACAGTGTGTTTTATTAAATTTTATTTGTATGTACAATTATGTACAAAAGCATGTGCACAAGTTTATTCACTTTACCAAAGCTGGACTTCAAAGACTTGATCAGTCCTGTTATTGTTTATTTTATTTTTTATTCAGGAAGAAGGAATAGCAGTGTGCAATATTTTTACATGTGAGCATTTTCCAGTGTGTTTTATTTTATTTTATTTGTATGTACAAAAGCATGTGCACAAGTTTATATTCACTTTACCAAAGCTGGACTTTAAACACCTGATCAGTGATCAGTCCTGTTATTGTTTATTTTATTTTTATTCGGGAAGAAGGAATACCAGTGTGCAATATTTTTACATGTGAACATTTTCCAGTGTGTTTTATCTTATTTTCATGTACAATTACCATATGTACAAAAGCATGTGCACAAGTTTCTATTCACTTTACCATTAAAATAAGTAGACTGTAAAAGATGGCCTTTAGCACATTTCTTATAGCATGATGATGCCGGCAGGGAGAGGTGACATGGTGAGTGAGAAAAGGAGAACATAATGATATTAAGACTGAATAATGATATCACAACAGTCTCATGCTAAACACTCTCCTGTTGGACTCCACATGTGTATCAATATTCTTTCTAGTCATTAGTTGATAGTATTTCTTTGTTCCCTCTGGTGTATTCAGAGCAGAGAGAGAGTATGATGATTCAACAGGGATGGTGGTGAGATGAAGGTGGGTGAGAAAGGAGCAAATATTGATGGTTAAGACTGAATAATGACAACACTACAGTGTTATCCTAATATAATTTAAAATACGATATTATCCTCTAAATCAGCTTCAAACAGCCCAAATTTTTCGGCGGCGCCCTTCGGACGCCGGCATCAGTTGGGCCCATGCTATGTCCTGTCATGGGGCCCAAAATCCCTGGCAGCGCCCCTGCCATAGACTGTATGCTCCACACACTCATTTGAGTTGACTGCCGCCTCGCCTGGAAATCAGACGAGAGCAGCCGAGTGCAGTCAGGTGAGGCATCAACAAGTCGAACACCGCCGCAGCACACTCACTGCTGCTTTTCGTCTTCTACAGTTTTGTTTAACAGCGGTTTGTAAACAAATTAAAACATGCATTAGCGCCACCCACACTCACTGCTCAAATGACCCAGCCCTTCAGATTAAATATTATATTGTTAATGTAGGCATTACAGGTGGTATTTATGTAAAATGTAGAGTGACAGCTTGGAATAGATATAACACTGATGTTTCTACACCTCGCTGTGGGTTTGTGATGTACCTGTGTTGAACCAATGGGCAATCAGCTCGATGCATTTCTCGTCATCCTCTGTCCCTGCACGCGCACGCACCCACTAATGTTTGTATACAAGAAACCTGTCTATAGTGGGACAGACTTCCCATGCCTGCCAATTCACTTCAATAGAACTCTCCCCAATGCCAAATGTGTTACAGCTTTGCAACATGACAATAAGAAAGGCAGATGTAGTGAGCAAAGATGGATGATTTAACTAAGATTCCAGAGCTCTGACCTAACCAAATCTAACTGACATCACTGTGAACACAAAACAAAGAACTTCTGATATAATATGATGAGTGTTTTATTAAAGTGTATCACTCAATACAAAAAATAAAGGCTTTGATAGAACCAAAGGCCTATGGCTCCTAGTCTGCAGATAAAACACATTGACAAAAAGCCATAGTAATTTAGACTCAGGTGTGCATAAACTACAGGTTAAGAACTTCCTTTTTTAAATACAAAAATGTGAAATTATCGCTTATCGGACATGAGAAGCAGATATTTGTCGGTTATAGTATCGGCTGAAAAAAGCCCCCTCAATGTCTATACATCCCCCCCCCCCCCCAAAATCTATAAATCCCCCCTATCTGAAGAACATAAGGGGCGAATTCCCCCCCAGTTTGCAAAGTGAATTGTAAGCCCTGTGACATCACTTCCGTCATAAATCGTGACAGACACCGAGCCCACAGACACCACCCACTTAGCCAATTTTAACTACAGAAGATGTTACTCCCAACACCAACTGTCACACAGCCTGACTGGTGGTTATTATGTGTGATCACACATAATATGGATGTCACCCCTGGCCATGAGGTCCTGTTACATTTGGTATTGAAATGAGTTTGTTGGTCTTGTATTGAGTAACCGTCTTCTAATTTGTCAGCACCAATAACTTCTTATGGACCTGCTCTACCTGAACATTTTAATGAATTGTTTGTCTTCATCAATTAGAAGGTCTCAATTGATTGATATAAAATGAAACCTCGACCTTCCGGTTCCTGGGCGTCCAGATCAAAGACGACTTCTCCTGGAGCGCCAACACCAAGGAGCTAGTCAAAAAAGTGCAGCAGAGACTCTACTTCCTGTGTTTCCTCAGGAAGCACCACCTCCCCCAGAAGCTGCTCGTGGCTTTTTACCACTGCTCCATTGAAAGCGTGCTCACATACAGTGTGTGTGTGTGTGTGTGTGTGTGTGTGTGTGTGTGTGTGTGTGGTACGCCAGCTGCACTGCAGCAGAGAAGAAAGCGCTCCAGAAGGTCATCTCTTCCGCACAGAAAGTGGTAGGTTGCCCTCTTCCCACTCTGGAAGACCACTACAGCTCCCGTTGCCTCAAAAAAGCAAAAAAAATCCTCTGCGACCCATCGCACCCGGGACACTACCTGTTCAAGCTGCTGCCCTCGGGGCACAGGGCGATCAAAGCGAGAACAAACCGCCTAAAAAACAGTTTCTTTCCTAGAGCAATAATCACACTGAATGCTGTTTAGATGCACTAGGGGCGTTTTGCCCCCCCCTCCCTTTTTTTAGCTGCTGTTCCTTAGTGCAATTCGTGGCAACGTGCAATAGGAGGAAGGCCCAGAATGAACACTGAATGACTGATTGCTTTCTTATTATTACTTGTTTACCATTTTTTTATATGATGTCTGTCCTTGTTGTCCTTGTCTCTGTCTATTGACTGTTTTTATACTCCCTTTTTAACCTTTTACACTGCAGAGGATGCACTTCAATTTCGTTGTTGTGAAAATGACATGACAATAAAGGATCTTGAATCTTGAATACTGAGGTTCCTTTTTTGACACACAGACATTTCAACAAACTATGGACTTCCACAGTAAGGAGTGGCACGACAACAACGCCATCTTAACTCACCAAATGACAACACTGAGACGGCAGGAAATGCAAGTCTCCTTCCTCTTCCAAACGAACTGCAGTGCGATTCGTTAGCAGTGAGAACGTAGTCTGAAGTAACTACAGAAAACAACCCCAAAACACGAATGCACCTCTGTCCAAGCTACTTATAAAAATAATAATAAACAATAATAATAATAATAATAATAATTGCAATAACAAAAAACAAAAACAACAATAATAATAATGATGCCCATCTTTCAGCGGAGACTAAAAACATGCCTTTTCAGACTCCATGGGCGTGCCTTGAACTAACATCTTTCTCCCTCTTCTTGGGGGGTGGGGTGGGGGTCCAACTAATGTTACTTATTAGCTGTCATAGACTGTGTTGCATAGTTGATTTCTCTACTGTTGACAAAATGTGATATTGTAAGTCGCTTTGGATAAAAGCTAAATGACGTAATGCAATGTAATGTAATGTAATGATAATAATAATGATAATATTAATAATAAATAAATAAGAACAAACAAATAAAATAAATAACAGAAAAATACAATTTTGTAGTCTAATTGCTGACAAAACTGACCATGAATCGCCTCCAGGGACTCGCCCCACTGTCTCAGATCTTAAATTGCTCTGAAAACAAGAATCAGAGTCTCGACGGGAATACCAAGCGCTCATATTCGACCGCAGAGAAGAAATAAAAGCCAAAGCCGTCTTCTCTCACATTGCTTTTCTATGACCATATCCCCTGATCATAGAAAAGAGAAGAGAGCATCTTGCTTTGTCTTTATTCTCTGCAGTGGAATATGAATCCCTGATTTGCCTCTGCAGAGTGAGAGAGAGGCTGAGTATCATAATGTGGAGTGGTAATTACTTAGTGAACACATCAAAGCAGACTGGCTGTGGATAACAAGTGGAGGAGTGTGGAGGTACTTTTCTCTCCTCACATCTCTTCTCCTCCACTCCGCTCTCCTCTTCTCCTCTTCTATCTCTCTCTCACCAGCCTCTCTTCTCTCCTCCACTCTCATTTCCTCTCCTCTCCATGCCCGTCCCTCGCTCCCCTCACCCATCCCCCCCACAGTCCGCTCAGTGCCGTGTTCCGCATTGTAATTATTTTGAATTAGCCTGGACTTTAGAGAGTCGATGGGATATAAGTGAGGCTAATCAATGCAGTTTAATTATAATTACAAAAAAAAGAAAAAAAATGGTAAACTGTTAGCAGCAGGTAATGCCATCATTCTGCGGGGGCTTCTGGTAATTGTGGATGTATTCATTTCATCATGGCTGCATGTGGGGTCCATGATGTTCTTAGAGAAAGTTGTTCTTAATTAGCTGTGAACAACCAACCAGGCTATAAGAAGAGAGATAGCCTACCTGAAAAAGATTGCTGCGGGTGTAGGTCGTAAACGTTGAAGGTCTGATAAGAAAGGATTGGTTGGTAGCTTAGGTTACTGTGACACAGGAAAGTTGTGTCATAGAGATGGGGCTCGATACCCGGTTCCATAAGGATCCGGTTCCAAATTTTTCAAAACGCGAAAATCAATCAGGTCCCAGCTTATCGAAACTGTTATCAATACTAACGGCTGTGGGTAATTTTCCCCCGCCCCTCTCTTTTTCTCTCTCTCCCTCTCCTCTGTCTCCACTCAGGTGCTCTGTCACTCTGGTGAACAGACGCACATTCCAACCTACCTAGGGCACATTGATTGTCTAATAAAAGTTTTAATTCGATTAAGCCCACGTTCACACCATACGCCGGAGCAACACTCAACCTATGCTCAACCTGCGCTGAACCCACAAGTTTCATTTGGGTGTCCTTGTTAACAGGCGAGGCCTTTCACACCAGCCGCGCGCGTGCCTTGCTCAAGCCATGCTCAAGCTGCGCTGAAGTGATTATTCAGGATTCAGTCCTATCTTCCAAGCATGAAGCTGCCAGGCATGAAGTCAATGGAAGTTGTGGGGGGGTCAAGGCACGCTGAGCGAGGCTCTGAGGAAAAGAGAGTGCTTTTTGTATGACCGGTTAAGTGTGTGCTCAGCTTCAGCGTGGCTTTGGCGTATGGTGTGAATGAATGAATGAATGAATGAATATTTTATTTTTGTGTCAGGACAATTACATGACCCATCCCACATGGGATTATCGGACACATCAACATTCAATATCTAACAAAACATAACATTCCGGTATGTTGGTGTGAACAAAGGCTAAGCCCACGTTCCCCATAAGCCAGGGGCAGGCAACTGGCGGCCGGCCCGCAAGCGCCCACTGTGTGGCCCGCGCTGAAATTGTAAAACAAACCCCCCAAAAAAAAAATATATATATATATATTTTTTTTTACAGTGCACCTGAACGCAACATGCAAGATACCCGCTGAATAAGTGTCCAAATGTTCATGTCATTCTGGCCAATACTCCACTTCTGTTATAACATTTCAGTCTGGAATATGGAATATCTTTCAATAATCTTTATGACTAAAAGGCTAAATGTAATCTCATGTGTAAGAAATGACTGTTCTACATTCAAGTAAGAATTTAAATAATTAACTCGTTGGTTTTGGATTTATTTAGCTTCAAGAGTGCATTTTTGTTCATGTGACCCTCAACACAGGCTTTTAGAATCCCGGGCCACTTACTGATACTTATGCTTAAATTAACCCATATTAACCCTCATATTCTGGTTTATTTCAAGAAAAACATTTTGGCTAGTGGACATTCTAATTGGCTGGTAACTTTAAAATCTAGCAGCCATATTGGCAGGTGGTCAAACAAGTTTATTTCAAGCCCTGCAGGGAGAGCAGGTGGTGACATAGGAGTGAGTGAATAAAGGATCAAATATTGGTGGTTAGACTGAATAATGACATCACAAGGCTAAGGATTGAATCGAGTGCGTCACGCCCCCCTCGTTCATTTGGGTTGCTTGACAAACAGGATGGCTGAACGTGTATTTCACACGTTCAGCCTTTCACAAAAGCCAAAGATAAGCCTGCAGCGCAATGCCATATAAGTGACAGGGTGATTTATTGTAAGGGGGAAACAACATCAATGATCAACATCTGCATTGCCCATCAGATAAAACCAAAATGCAGTATCTTCAACTGTCTTCGTCAAGTGGGAACACAGTCAAATGTGCCTGCTTTTGTGAGTCAATCATCCTTCACCAAAGGTAGGCTATGCATGGTACATGCCAGGGTGGGAATTTTGTCATTTTCGGGGCAAGGCCATCTGGCATTCGGCGTCGCACATTTTTTTAGGGCACAAGGCCACATCCCAGGGCACAAAGGCCATTGCTCTATTGACATTGTGAAGGGTGCTTTTTCTGAAATGTGTGTTGAAATGAGCCAATTACACATCCTTTGCATAGGGCAGGCTACATTAAACTGAGACCACTTACGCTTTTAAAGCAACTGACATTAGCAGGCTGCTTGCAGGGCACTGCCAAGGTGGCCTTAGGCTGAATTCACACCGGCGACCCAAGCCTTGCCTACACCTTGCCTTTACCCACGCTTTTTAATAGGCGTCCGTTTTAGTCAACGAGGCTGTGTACGCCATGCGCCTGAGCGTGAACCCTGCGTGTACCCACGCCTTGCCTGTGCCTTGCCGATTTTATCGAATAGGCGTGAGTTCTATTTTGAAGCCGACAAGGCGCGTGCAGGCAGACTTCTTCTGTCAAGCCATGAAAGAAAAACGCACAATATCCGTCGGAAATAGCAAAGTCAACTGAATTTCAAAATAAAATGGAGTTACTACAACATGTTGAGCAGAGAGACAGAGAGATTGATGGGTGGCTATCACGTGGGGCTTTCTCCCCGTCGGCAAACAAATCTTCATGAGAGAGAATAGCGACCAAAGAAGCAAGATGGACAATGTTGTTGTGCCAGCACATATTCTTGCAAGATCACCTCTCTAAAATGTCCGACTATAGTCAGACCTGGTTATACATATCCAGCATCAATAGAACATTAAATATATCAGATTTATTTTACCTAGAGGCTACCCATGACAATTCTGGACAACACGTGAAAAAATACAGTCGGGAGAGAGGAGAGGCGCTTGTGACTCGGCTCCAGGTTCGGCGTGCAAAAGGCGTGCGGTGTGATCGCAAAGGCGTGTAACAGGTTCACGCCCAGCTCGGCGTAGGCGTGGGTTGAGGCAAGGCAAGGCGTAGGTTGTCTGTGTGAATGAAGCGTTAGGGATCTCAGGGCATTACGGCCAGAGGGAGGGGCAACGGCGGCCATGGCCTCCATGTAATTCTCACCCTGGTACATGCACCAAAACTTCGTAGCATAAGTCCCATTCATTGACAATTATAATCAAATTGATAATAATCCAATGTGATCTCAGTGATGTAATGCTAAGTTGCTTGTTGTGTCATTGTGCGTCCTGCTCTCGATCTGAGACATGGCATTTATACGGTGTCCATATATTAGGACATCCTCAGCATCAACATGCATATGGGTTCAATGTCTATTGAGTAAAAAGAGCTTTAGCGAAGGTAAATATCGTATACATTCAAATAAATGTTATCATGCAAACTGTAGTTTTTGGTGAAAAATACAGTTTGCAATGCATGAAAATCTGTGTGTTCTCACAGCAATATTGATATTAGAGAGGCAATTATGTTTAACTTCCTAACAGCTTGTTGTAATACATAATTAAAACTACTAATGCCAAGATTTGTTTTTAATCAAAGCAAATATTTAAATTAAAATACAACCATTAAAGGCTCTGTATGTCAACATTATTTATTTTCTTTATTGGTGGAAAAAAGTGTTGCTGCTGCTGCTGTGCTGATATTATTTTGCTATTTGCCTTTTCAAATAAATGCCCAGCATCAGCAGTGTTTATTGAAGGCGAGGCTAATCATTCTGTTCAGAATTCAAACAGTCACAGACTCACAGTTAAGCATCACCAGTTCTGTTTAAAATGTATTGTGGTCTCGTCTTTCCACCAAATAATAGAAAAGTATCGGTAGTGGTATTGATAAGGACTCGGATCGATAAGCAGACTCAAAAATGGTATCAATATCAATAAAAATTAAGGTGCAAGGAGCATTGAATGGGCCCTCGCACTTTGCGCACGTCGGAGCGTGTCGCCTGTTGCTGGACGGCGACATAGCTCTGAATTTTCATGCATTTTGGACACTGCACAAATGAGTTACATGTTACTTCCTGTCGCCATATGTGGCGCTAGAGAAACCCCAAATAATGATGTCATATTGCTGTATATCACATGTAGAGCAGACTATGTAACTTTCATGTAAATCGGATGATGTTTGTCACATAAGACTGTTTTCATGTTGCCAGTAGGTGGCGCCATCATTATAACTTAATATTGGCATGTACATGACTCCAGGCTGGCATGCTCATCAAACGTGTGAAGTTTGGTGAAGATGCAACCATGTGCAGCCGAGTTAATGACCACTTTTGGTCTTGCCAGTAGGGGGTGCTCTGGCATGGATATTGACATGTAGATGTCTTCAGGCTGGGACGCTTATTAAACATGTGAAGTTTGGTGCGGGTGTGACCATGTACAGCCAAGTTACAAACACATTTATGTGTTGCCAGTAGGGGGCACTATGACTATAAATGGATATTGACATGTAGATTTCTTCAGGGTGGGACTCTTATCAAACATAAAGTTTGGCGCAGATTGGGCAATCTACATTGGAGTTACAACAACTTCCTCTGTCACGGCGAAACGTTGGGGTTGTCCTACAACCCAGGTTTTACGAGTGAGAACAAGGATCTCACACTATGCCAAGCTGTTCCCTGCAGCGCACCAACTGAACCATCAAAATTGACCCCTATAAAACCATCCATTGCACCTGAAGGCATCATGGCATCTGGCCACCTGCTCCGCCCCGTGACCACCACGTCATGTCCGCGTCATATTGCCCAGATTGTCACTCAAAGTGTCCAGCAACCCACTGTTCCGAAGACGCAGCAAGGCTAGATGTGTGAGCTTCCTCGTTCTCACTCGTAAAACCTGGGTTGTAGGACAACCCCAACGTTTTACTTCATTTCGAACTTCGGAATCTCACACTATGCCAATTATCCAACCAACCTTGCTGCAAGGAAGCACCTTGTGCGACCCTGAGATCCGAGGCTGGCAACGGAGCACATGGCCTCAGCCCATGGCAATCCGTAGGCATAAGAGTGACTAAGGAACTACCGGCTGGCGGCTGACAACACAACGTGTGCAAAGGGTGCGCTGGCCACATCAAGGCTATAGAACCTAACAAAGGAGTGGTGGGTAGACCATGAGGCAGCCGCACAGGTCTTCCACTGACACACCACGCAACAACGCCCTGCAGGATGTCGCGACACCTTGCGTAGAGTGGGCCTTAATACCCTCCGGGGGAGCCAAAGCAATGCAACCCCCAGAGTAGGCCAAAGCAATGGCCTCCACTATCCAGTGCGACAAGCGCTCCTTGGACAGTGCCCCACCCAGGGCCTGCGGCCTAAAGCAAACCAGTAGCTGGTTACAGTTGCGCAGAGTGCGTGTCCTGCCCACGTAGGCCAGGATCGCCCGTACAGGGCAAAGCGTGTTCAAGTGTCGCTCCTCCTCCGAGCTGAAAGGAGGGGGACAAAAGGCAGCCAGGTTCACGACCATAGATCTGAAGCTGGTGTTGATGATCTTAGGCTGGTAGGCAGGGTTGGGCCGAAGCGTAACCCTCCGCTCATCATCAGCAAATACCAAGCAAGACTGCTGGACCGACAGGGCAATCAAGTCGCCAACCCTCTTGTCAGTTGGTGGGCTGCAGGGAGCAGCTTGGCATAGAAGTTTGAAATGAAGTAAAACATCAAAGTTTGCCACCGGGCCATGCCCACACCCATAATCTTCACAATCAAGCATCATCGAGGTCTCAAGGCTTTTCTGACCACATCTGGTCAACCCACTAGGAGCAGTTAATCTAAGTCTGAAACATGTAATTTCCTGTTGCCAGTAGGTGGTGCTATGACTATAACTGAATATTGATATGCAGATCTGTTCAGGCATGGAGACTTATCATGCATGACAAGTTTGGAGCAGATAGGACAACGTCCATTTGAGTTACAGTATATTACAGATATTCGCCACGTAGCTATGCCCACGCCGTTCCATGGACACACTAATAACTTTTCATTATTGGGGTCTCTTGTATACCCTGTGCAAGTTTGAGGGGGATCTGATGAACCCCCTAGGAGGAGTTCGTTAAAGTATGACCCCTGGAAATGGCTAAAATGTCCAAAATATTGCACTGTAAATTCAAAATGGCTTCCTGTTCAGTTTAGGTTCATGGCACCAAGATACTTTTTTGTCAGCCTGGACATGATACATGTGCCCTGCGAATTTCGTACCTATAGGTGAAACGTACCGTGAGGGCTACTCCGTTAAATTTTTTGGAGGGGGGCGCTATTGAGCCATTTTGCCCAAGATCCATGAAATATAAAATTATTCGCCACTTCTGAGGCATGTGCAAAGTTTCGCAACTTTCCAAGCATGTTTAGCCCCTCAGAACTGTGCTTGAACGATAAGAATAAGAAAGAAAGAAAGAATAATAATACAAATGCATACAAAGACAATAGGGCCTTCGCCACCGGTGCTCTGGCCCTAATTAACGATCCCCATCCATACCTCTAACTCCAAAACAAGTTCACAGAATCAACCACATATACAGTATCAATGGGGAAACGATAAGTTCCCCCTCAAACTCGGATCAGAATCGAGCCATGCCTGTGCAATTCTGTTAAGACAGCCAAGTTGTCCATTTAGAAACACAGGCAGCTGTTCACAGCCACTACTGTCCAAGAGCTGAGGGTACTATGTCACCTGGAAGCCCTCTGTAGCACTGACTGACAGACTGACTGAGTGAGTGAGCGAAGTCAGAATTAAAAATAAGACAGTTGCCTTGTTTGGTGCTTCGCAACACTACAAGACCACTTAGAATGTTTTCATGAGTGCAAGGGCGAGAAGAGAACCATTGAGAACTATCTCAAGTCCCAAGGTGACCCTCATCTCCTAATGTTTAAATGCCCCTTGGCTTGCTGTGTATCAATAGCTTGCCTGTCTGCTGTCTGGAATGGTTCCTACTGAACTCTAAAGGTGCGTTCACACCGACCTATTAAAGTTTTTCGTTGGCATCGAGTTTACATACAAAGTCAATGCAAACGAGCGATTGAGCGTATATTCGCCAGGGAGAAAAATCACTGGGCGTCCGAGCGACAGAGACAGAGCGATAGGGCGAAAATTTGCTCGTCGCCTGAGATGAAATATCCCAACTCGAGCAAAATTTCGCTGGCAACAGTCGCTTGCTGCTCAACGCTGATTGGCTGCCATGTGAGTCAAGGATCACACTGGCTTGGAACAAACCGCTGGTTTCTAAGTGTTATTAGTGTGGCAACAAACCAGGGGCACGGTGGCTCAGTGGTAGAGCTGTCGCCTCACAGTCAGAAGGTCCTGAGTTCGATTCTCGCCTGGGACACTGTGGGCACTGTGGTTGTGATCCCCCCCATATCTTCAGTGCCTACTGCCCAGGTGGGGTATCTCGTCGTAAGGGCCTTTCTGGTTGTGTGGAGTTTGCATGTTCTCCCCGTGCTCCCCCAGGGGGTTCCTCCGTATATAACCCCCCCACTAAAAACATGCAGAAGATCAGATCGTCATCGTCATCCGACCAGTGACGACAACATCCGAAGTTGGTCCCCGGGCGCTGTACGAGAAAGCGACCACTGCTCCTGGCCTGCCCCCCGGAGGAAAGGACATGCCTGGATGGGTTAAATGCAGAGGACACTTTTCACCGGCCACCGTCAGCATGAGTGTGTTGTGGCCGCATGCATGTGTTGTGGTGTTCGTGTGACAATAAAAGACGGGGCTTGTCCCGTTACGAGAGTTTAAACCGCATTGACAGGCTGACAGCTGACATGAAGTGAAGTCTGTACAAAGGAGCATGCTGATAGGCTTAGCTTGCAAACAACTACGGTGGCTCGTAGTGGACAAACATCATGACATTGCATTTTCATCGTCTAACGTTAGCCCCCAGATGTCCGTCAATTCTTGTGCCTGTTGACGAGCGATTTAAACACAGCGACAGAGCGATTCCAAAGGGTTGAATCGAGCGACAGGGAGAAAAATAAATATCTCGGTGAACACAGCTTAAGGGGAAACTAGCATAAACAAACCACATGAGTGTGTGGTGCTTATTTTGGAGCAGCATGTTGAGTTGAGGCTGGCTTGGCTGGGAGCAGGATGTGTGAATATCACCTCACCCACTGACTTACAAACCTCTCTGAATAATTTATGCCTAATTTACGCTACCAATTAAGCTACTGCCACTCAATATTTTATTTAGCATAACTCCCATTCCAAGGTGCTTAAAAGCCTTTTGGCAGCATCATAGCTAGAAGCTGTGGATACCACTCCTCTTCAAAATTGTGGGGAACTATTTTAATCTTCCAACGAGCCCCCTCTGGATCCTGGCCAAGTCTTTGAAAAATAATAACCCAGGCAAAGTTCAAAATGGTATCTACAAACAATTCTCAAGGATGGCATCTACAATAATTCTCAAGGTTTGTTTTATCCTGGTTGGCATTCCAGATCGGTGGAGTTTATAATACATCAGAAGTGCTCTACCATAAATCTGCCTTAAAGACAGTGTCAGAGAGAAACACAGACAACATTGAATGACAACAATTTTGTGACAGTTGTGTGATGGTCTACATTATGGCCCCACCCATCTGCCAACAAAACAAACCATAAAACCTTTAAACCTGACGCAGCCTATTATCATATTCCTTTGTTTGTCATCTCATTGGACTGTCTGTCTGACCTGGCCTGCTGTCTGGATGGAGGGAGCCAGTCAGTGGATCTGACTTGACTGTAAATAGCTGTAAGAGCCATAATGAAAGCCAATGATAGCAGTATCATGGATTTCCAATTACCTCGGTTGGGCCAATTAAAGTTATATGCGGGATATAATTATGTATTTTATTGATGGGGAAGGAACGATTGGCTCGGTAATGACATGTGGCAGGTTTATAAGCCTCCTTTCATACTGCACAGATCCTCATTCACTCTCTCACAGCTGCTGCTGTACTCACCCTGTACCCTGTACTGGTCGAGGGCTGCCGGTTGGTTTAGAATAGCTTAGGTAGGCGATAGATTAGCTACAGCCTAAGGCTGACCTGTTATAGTGTTCAGGCAAAAATCAGACTAGAGCAGAGTAGGATAGGCCAGATTAGGCTGTAGATTAGCTAGATCCCCTATGTCTCAGTTAGCTCTGGTTAATGTTTAGAGTAGTCAGTTTGTCTGATCTTCTCCCCCCCCCCTCTCTTTCTCTTTCCCCCTTCCCCCGCTCCTTCCCTTCTTCCCCTTTCCTGTTTTCCCCTCTCCCACATTTCCCATTCCCCCCCCACATCCTCTCTTTCCATGCTCTTTCCTCCCCCACATCCCATCGCACCCCCCCTCCCTTCTCCTGCTCTCTCCTCCTTCTCCCCTCTGCTCCTTCTCCTTCTCCTCTTCTCCCCTATTTTCCCGAATCCCTGCCACTTCCTGCTCTCCCCTCTCTCACGTTCCCCCTGCTCTCCATCCCCTGCACCCTCCCACCTCTCCTTCCCTGTTCTCTCCTCCTCCACATTTCCCATTTTCTCCCCACCTCCTCCCTCTCCTCCCCCACATCCCCCCACTCTCCCTCCCTCCTCCACTCTCCTGCTTTCTCCTCTTCCCCCCTTCCCCCACTACTCTAAAGCATAGTACACATTCTACTCCAAAGCATGGCACCCACTCTATCCCCTCCAATTCGCCACTATTTAAAGCATGGCACCCATGCTCTTAGTATTTCGCCACTGTTTGGGGCATGGCACCCATTCTTCCCTGAAGCAAGGCACCCACAAGCTCTGTATGTGAGCATGTGTTTGTTTGGCGGGGGGACTCACTACTAAAGGCTTGCAGCCAATTAAATTAGGCATAGCTTGGTTGCTAAGAAATTGACATATGTCCGTTTGCAAGATGTGTGTCTATATTTCTCTATCATATAATTGCTCGATATGTTATTATTACTATTGTACTTTGTTAATGTTGTGTCAGTTAGCCCTCCCTTCCCTGTTCTCTCCGTATAGTCTCCCACACTCCTCTATACTCCCATACTCTTCCTTACACTCTCTCCTCCCCCACATTTCCCTTTCTCTCCCCACCTCCTCCCCCCCCCCCCTGCTCTCTTCTCCCCCACACCCCCCCCCTTACCCCTCTCCTGCTCTCTCCTCTTGCTCCTTCCCCACCTCCTACACCCTCCAACATCTCCCATTCCCTCCCCACCATATCACTCTCTCACATTCCCCCTGCTCTTCTCCCTTCTCCTGCTCTCTCCTCTGCTCTCTCTTCATTTCTATATTTCTATATTTCCCCATCAATTGTTCAAATGTTATCTTTATTCTGTATATTCTTGCTACTGTTGTGTCAGCTAGAATTATAATAATAATAAATAAACTTGACTTGACTTGACTTGACTCACATGCACATTCACACGCACAGATACACACACATAGGAACACACTTTAGCCTATACTCACAATTTCTGCAGCACATCAGAACACACACAAAAATACATTTAGTTGCACTCCCGCAGAAAAATCAATAATGATAAGAGATTTTATTAATAATGCCTTTTTCAATACAAACAGATCTCAAAGTGGTACAGAAAAACAGCTAATTAAAAACAGGAGAAACCAACCGTAAGGAAAATATATGCAAATCAGAAGTGGCTGCTGTGAACTTGGGTTCATGTATCCATGTAGGGGATTGACCTTGAAAAACTAAACTTTAAAAGATTTGTCGGAATTAACCCCGGCTGGCACCCCGCAACTTCAAGGTGATCCGCTACAGTGTGTGTGTGTGTGTGTGTGTGTGTGATATACGTTGATAGAAGAAATGTGCTATTTTGGCTGTAATATTTGCCAGAAATATCACTGTGGAGATAAGTGTGGAGAAGTGAAAAGGCAGCGCTTGCCCCTCCCTCATTACCACCATGAGGTGCCTTTATTCTTTTATTTTCCTGTCAACCATTTTATGTGAAGCACTTAACCCCAGTGTTAGTGGATGCTAATCCGTGTTGCTAATGTTTGTAGCACTATTGCATCGAGTCAGCATGTTTTCAGTCTGCTAGTTTCATATTATTATTACAGCAAGCTGCAATAGCACTTTTTCATGTCGGGGGAAACTCACCAAGAATCTGCTTTCAGCAAATGGCAGCGTGATGGTCACTACCACAGGTCGCTATTTAGCAGCAATGAATCTGGTCGGGGACAATAATTTTCTTTACTGACGGTTTCAGAGAGATAACAGTTAATTATCGGTAAGCACACATATATTTTACTTACACGTGTCTCTGTGTTCTATGTCTCAACACATATTTCTGTTCTCCGGTGTCAACACGTCTTGTCTGATATTCGTCCAGGTAGGAAAAGGAAGCGCTAGGTATTTTCACCGTCATCTCAGCTAGACTGGCGGATGCTGCGTAGCGTCTGATGTACTTTCAAAATAAGAGTCCTTCACCAGAATTTACCTTTTCACCTTCTGATATGCTTTCAAAATAAGAGTCCTCCAACCAAATCTGATATGCTTTGAAAATAGAGTCCTCCCATTATATTCACTGTTTATATTATGTTATATTCACAGTATAATTTATTATATTAAGACACATTAAACGGTTCTGGTAATCTGGGTTACACTTACATTTGAACAAATCCGACAGAAGTATGGTCTTCCTGTAAATCAATTCTTCAGATATTTGCAGATTCGCAGTTTTATCCAAGATCAAAACAGTCACCTGTTTGATTGTCAGACCTCACAGATAGAGGTCCCTATTCTCCCACAGGCCTTCGGCGCTAAAACGGGCCTTAAACGCAAAAAAACGTGCCTTGCGCCTGTTTCGGGAAAATAGCAATAGGCTTTAGGCTGCCAAATGCGCTTTAGGCCGAATGGGCGTGGCGGAGTCCCTGAATGCGCCGAAGTGGGCGTGGCGGCGCTAAATACCGGCGTACTACTATCTTCCAGCCATCTTCCGACCTGGCCGACTTTTAGCGCTTTGCGCTTTTGAAAAGCTGGCCTAAAGCAGGATTCTGTGCACCGGGGACAGGAAAGTGAATGGAGAATACAATATATAGAAAAAAATACTTTAGAATACAATAGAATATAAGATTGCAACCCTTCTCAGGCTTTTTGGGTGAAGCTGTAATGCAGTTTCATAAATTTAGTTTAGGCTATCATAATAATCCCCATTTATGTGTAATATAGCTCTACGTTTTATTACCCCCCCCCCCCCCCCCCGAAATTAGCTAGGCTACTAATATTACTAATATTCCTAATTAATATGTATTATTATTTCATTCAGATAATTGACATTATAGGCATGTATATCGTTTAATGTGAGAGAAAGGGAGAGAGAAAGAAAGAGAGAGAGAAACTGGATCAACTGTTGTGTAGCGCTTCTTCAAACCCCACTCTTCATTACAGCTATTCATTACAGAATTGTCTGTTGTATTTATTTTTTCTGTGTGCAAAGCATAGAAAGTTATAATTATTTCCAAATGTTTCCCCCGTCTGTGGCAGCGGAGCTGTCCGAGGTGCTGAACAAGCGCAGCGCATAGACGGCCACCTGGGGCGGCTCACTCAGGCGGTCCAGGACTGGGCGCGGGGCGTCGGCGGGGTAATTCTCCTCCCCAAACAGTGCGCGATGGTACATTTGAACCTGAATGGATAGATGAATAAACAACTTAAGTAAAGAGTTGTTTTGTAGCTATTCAAAATGAATGGTGGACAGATATGGGACGGCATTAGCTCGGGAGGTAGAGCAGGTCGGCCAATGACTCAAGGGTTGGCGGTTCGAATCCCGCTCCCTCCCAGCTGTTGTCGTTGTGTCCTTGGGCAAGACACTTAACCCTCATTGCCTCGTATGAATGGGTATGAATGTCTATGAATGTTGGTGGTGGTCGGAGGGGCCGTAGGCGCGAAATGGCTGCCACGCTTCCGTCAGTCTTCCCCAGGGCAGCTGTGGCTACATCACCCGTAGCTTACCACCACTGGTACGAATGGTGTGAATGAATAATGATTTCTGTGAAGCGCTTTGGGTGTCTAGAAAAGCGCTATATAAATCCAATCATTATTATTATTTTATTATTATATATCACCTGATTCGCCAGCACCATCTTCTCCTCAGCTGTGAATTTAGTGTATCGGTTTTGGTCTGCCATATTGATCACACTGCGCCAGCTGCTGCCAATCTGGCTTTTAAAGCCCCTCTGATTGATTACTGAAGATTTTATTGAGAATGAACATATTTGTCAGAGCCTGTGGGCAGGGGGTGGGGGGGACGCATATATAGGCCAAATAAAATACTATTACTCAATAATAAAATCCTGTAAATTAAATAGAATTAAGTTATCAGATCCAGTAAAAGTGATAGGTGTCATTCAGAGGATGTTGCATCGTGCAGTGGGGGAGGAGAGATAAAACGATATCATTCTGGCCATCTAATCTCATGACATCCAGCCATAGGCAATATTTTTTTCTATCAGATGCATTTAGAAATTATTTTCACTTTGGTCTTGCTATAGTGTAGCGTATTTACATGCTTGCAGTATTTTAACTGCAGTTATTGGTTTGAGAAGCATAATAATATGGAATAATAGCCTATATATGGAGATAGACAGACCGGATGAAGGGAGGGGGGGGCGGCGGAGCCCTTGGCTTTGTCTGGTTTTACCGGATTTGTCCAGGAATTGGAGCTTAAAAGGCAAGCGTGTGTCTCTTCCCTGCAATTCTCCAATGAGCGGACAATGCATAATTTTACGCTTAAAAGGCGTGGTTATAATGGTTGAGGCTGAGTTTAGCGCCGATACCAAGATATCAAGTGCGCCTTTCCACGCCCACTGCTTTGCGCTGCGGCTGGCGTTCGGCCTAGAAACTGCGCGGCTGCAACGATAGAGCCCAGAATGCTTACTCCTTAAAAGAAGCAAGAAATCAGTTCTTCGTCAGGGATATGTGGAGCTTCACATTGCTAGTACTATGTCCTCTGAATATTTGCAACACATATGGAATAATGATTTCAATCTCACAATTAGGGCTGCAACAACTAATCGATTAAATCGATTAAAATCGATGATTAAATTTGTTGGCAACGAATTTGATTATCGTTTCGTTGCCTCGCGATTAGTTGGACCGCAGAGCCATCTGTTTTGTTGATAAAAAACAACAGCTGACCGCAGCTGCTGCGGCGCAGTGCTGGCTACGTCACTCCCTGGCCCCGCTGTCGCGGAGCCGACTACGTCACTCGCCTTGCGCACGCGCAGTAAACGACAAGCAAGTTGAAACATGGCCGAGGAGAAAGCAGCTCGACCCAAAACTTCGCAAGTTTGGGAGCACTTCATATTAACTGGAAATAAAAGTCTGTTACGTGCAAAATGTGCAAAGCCGATCTTGCATGGCATGGCAGCACAACGGCCCTGCGTGAACACCTTAAACGCAAACATGTTGGATCATTGGATGGTGCCAAGGGAGCTCAGGAGCGGGGTAAGTTAACGTTATTCTACTACAAACTCGATATGCATGTAAACTAATGTTACATTATTAGACCCATGTGTATTGTTGTTTGAAGTGGAAATGTTCGTCTCACAGCAGATAGTTTGTTTTGTTTATCTAACGTTAACAGTCGATGCGCATTGCGCCCGCATCCAGGTCGACAACGTTAAAGGAGAATTTCGGTTTTTTTGAACCTGGACCCATCTCCTGGCAATAATTATGATTTGGCCACTCACCCAGCGATGTCCGCGGCATTTCTGGCCGTCCTAGCGTTGTTTTGAGATCAATAGCGTCCAAGTCAGTTGTAAAATGGAGCTGATTTGGGGCCAAGTGTGAGCCTGTCTTTCCTGCATCTAAATAGTTATTTTTATTCCCGTTTTCCCCAAATATCGTCATAATGTGATCCCTCAACATCCACCAGAGGGATATTTCGCCCCAGGCCATTTCCTGGAGTCGCACAGGGATCAAATTACCTCAAACGTGATCTCGGTCACCAAGTCTCGTGAAGTCCCGCGATACTTTCCTGCCGACTGGACAACTACAGGTAGGACGCTTTGCGGTGGTGGTTTTAGCGTAACCTATGTGGGGTTTGGCATAACCTTCGTTATTTCGAATCCCACGTAGGTTACAAATCAGCTCCATTTTACAACTGACTTGGACGCTATTGATCTCAAAACAACGCTAGGACGGCCAGAAACGCCGCGGACATCGCTGGGTGAGTGGTCAAATCATAATTATTGCCAGGAGATGGGTCCAGGTTCAAAAAAACCGAAATTCTCCTTTAACGGTATAGCCGACCGGCTAGTTAACGTTATGTTAGCTTGCTAACGTTAGTGGTAGAGCAGACTTGGTCTGTAAACTAAGGCTAAAAGTGGGGTTGTTGTCCCTTGTTCATTGGTGTGTGTGTGTGTGTGTGTGTGTGTGTGTGTGTGTGTGTGCGCATCTTAATGTAAGGAGTGAGCTAGGACAAATTGCATTTGAGGCTTCTGTTATATAAAGGCCTTCTTTACATAAGCAATTATCAACTAAATCATCAATGAGTGAGTTTTATTGAGTTTTATGTTAATAGTGCTGTTAGGCATACTCACTCATACTGTCTTTCTCATTTCAGAAAAAAACAACTCACCATGAGGCGTTTCGTTGTGGGGAATGCGGCTTGTACACCAAGGCAAGCAGCCATCATGACAGACAGTGTCCTGAACATGCTGGTCACCGACATGAGGCCCATGTCAATGGTTGGAGATGCAGGCTTCATTGCCATGATTAACACCCTCCACCCTGGCTACACTCTTCCTTCAAGAACATTCTTCACAAAACTGATGGAGCGAAAATATGAAGACACATTCCTGGAGCAGGTCCGTTAAAGTACTTTATTTAAGAAGATATGAAGATACAGTATTTGGAGGGAGGAGAGGGGAGGTGAAGTGGTGAAGGGCTAAAGGAAGTAGGCAGTGAAGGAGAGAGGAAGTGAAGTGGTGAAGGGCTAAAGGAAGTAGGCAGTGAAGGAGAGAGGAAGTGAAGTGGTGAAGGGCTAAAGGAAGTAGGCAGTGAAAGAGGAGGTGAAGGGCTGAAGGAAGGAGGCAGTGAAGGAGAGGGGAGGTGAAGGGGTGAATCTGTTATCTTCAATTTAACTTTTGTGTTTTAAATTTAACTGTGATTTTGTGATTCCCATTTTTCTTTGCAAGTTTAAAAGAAACCAGTGTGAATACAGTATACTATAAACAAGAGGGGACAAAGAAAAAAGATGTACCACCAAAAAAACCTCTTCATTTTCTTTGCAAGTTTAAAATAAAGTTTACCACTGAATACAGTAGAAGCGGGGACAAAGAAAAAAGATGTACCACACTGATGGACAGTCAATGACAGAAAAAAGAAAAATAGCACTGGTTCGGTTCATGTTCTTGAGTAAATAAAAACAGTTTTCTACAATTTAACTTGGTTGTGGTTTCCCCCTTTTTGTATGCAAGTTTGAAGTGTTCCAATATAAACCACTAATGAATACAGTATAAACAAGAATGTTTTGATGCAGACTTATGTTGCAGGGACTACTAGAATCATCGTAATGTTGGAATTGTATGGATCAAAGGGTTAAATCGAGCATTTCTGAGCGATTTCAATATATCCGATTAATCGATTAATCGAACAAATAATCGACCGATTAATCGATTATCAAAATAATCGTTAGTTGCAGCCCTACTCACAATAGATGAAAGAACATGGTCAGACATATGGCAGTTTGCGAAAGAAATTTCCATATGTAATAGAAGCAGAGAAAGCCAGTTTAGGATATTGCATCGTTTACAAATTACCCCCCAACTTAGACACAGGATGAATCCAAATCTGACAGAAATGTGCTCAAAATGCCATGTGGAGGTGGGAAGCTATAGACATTGTGTGTGGGCATGTGTTCATATTGAGGAGTACTGGGGTAAAATTGTGGATAAACTTAATCTGATTTTCAATGTTCACCTAGATGCTGAACCTCAGGCTTTGCTCCTGCCCTCACATTAAAGGCTCTTATCAAAGAAGGCTGTTCAATATTCTTACTTTTGCTGCCCGAAAGACCATATTGTTCAAATGGATTGATAATGTGCCACCTACGATTGCAGGATGGCATGAATTGATATTTGAGTTAATTCCAATGGAATATGTATCATATAGGCTTAAATGTAAAACGGGCGATTTTTTTCAGATTTGGACACCCTTCTTTAAATATGCTGGTGAAAGACTTACAGTACTACTATATTAAAAGGAATGGCAGATTGTAACACTGAAAATTGCCTAAGAGATATCTTTGGGCCTTAAGGTGATACAATTTGAAATGTATTTGTCTGGAAATGTACAGAATGGGAGTGTGGATGTATATGTGCATGTGCAGTGTACATGTATTGATACAAGTGTATGTATATATAATATATGTATGTATGTGTGTATGTATGTATACACATATATATTTGTACTTGTTTATTTTATTTTCTTCCCCCCTCTCTCTCTCCTCAGAGGTTTAGTTGTCCCATCACTGTTGATGATAATAGACTGAGCACCCCTGTATACATATCATGATCTAATTTACAGTAGATATTTTCAATTTTTTGGCCATTGTGTGTGTTGTCTATATTGTTTGTGTTTCTGTTTAAAATCATAATAAATATATATATATAAAAAAAAGAAAAGAAAATGTCAAGGTGCGCCGTCACCGAATGTTACAGTTGTCATCTGTTATGTTGTGCCGACACCATATTTTGTCAGTAACCTACATGTATGTATATGAGCAGGGCCCGGTTTGACCATCTTGCATCGGGGCCCGGTCCTGCTGTTTCGTTATGCTGCTGTCTAGGTGTGTTTTTGTTTCTCACCTTAGCTTGTTGGAGTGGATCTCCTCCCTCTCCCTCTCCCTCTCGCTATTGCGATCGGGTTGTTTGTTTGATTCTGCGACCTCGTATCAGGCAGTCTGCTGTGTTGACATTTCCAATGCTTAAATAGCCTATACTCGCATAAAGTGCACTCGGTCATGCTGCTGCTGTGCTGCTCGCGTTGATGCATTCGTATCTCTCTTCCCCGTGATGGGCGGTGTGCATTTCATAGTTAGGCTAATGGATCGGATCGGATTCTACCTCTTTTCCCCCTCATCCATATATACAGTATATATAATAATATATATATCGCCTACAGTTTGCAAGGCTAGGCTAGCTAGCTACCATTTTTCATACCATTTTTTCAGACTGTTTCAGGGATGCGGCTCTAGCTGTGGTATACGCTAAATATACCACAGCTGTGAACCAATCAGATTGCTTGATTTGATAGAGCCGTTTTAGAATGCTTATAGTTTTTTTCCTGTTTTCCGTATATTAACGCTACATTAGGCAAGGTTTTTATATAAATACACCTGTTTTATCAGCCTACACCACAAAGTGGTCAACATATCTTTATCAAAGTAAAGAACTGGGTACTGTAGGCGGGGCGGTCAGAGTCCTCAAGTGAATATGTAACAGCCAAGTCAAGACGAAGACACGTGAAATGTCTGTTTATTAATGAGATTGAATGGGCGGATTGATGGATGTTGGGTGGAAAGATTAATAGTGGTGAGGGATGTTAGAGAGTAAAACAAATGGAGAAATGGAAGAAAATTAAAAATTAAAGACATGAAAAGGGATGATCAAAGATAGGCTTTAAGGGGGGGGGGAAGGCAGACATAGGAGAGAATGATATCTGGAATGAACTGTATGAAAGATTGAAACTACAAATACAGTCATGCATGTGCTGGGTGGCTAGTGTTGAACATCTGCCAGATCCATGTAATTATGATATCTGTAATTTAATTTCCTTTCTAATTATCCTGTGATATGTGCATACACAACTTAGAGATGGCTGAATTATGTCCTCGTCTAGCTTGGACGGCTGATTTTCTCAAGCCTAATTGGTGAGAGAGCGAGAGATCCCAAATTACTGTATGCTTCCTCCAGATCTTCCCAATGGGCCAGTGCAGTGAAATGTATTTCAAGTTCTCATTTTTTATGGTTTCATTATCACCAGCTTATTCTGCTAACTTCAACTTCCTAATGCTAGACTGGGCCACTCATTCCACCTCCACCCACTGCTGCACCCATACTATAGCTGCACTGAGCGAAGACATGGCTATTTAGATGGTTATGTTCATTCTCCATCCATATTATTGCTTTCTGTGTGAGCTCCTTTTGTCCACTTCCCAGTGTATTTTGTGTCTTCAGGTGCATTCAGAGCTCTGTGTGTGTGTATGTGTGTGTGCGTGTGTGTGTGTGTGTGTGTGTGTGTGTGTGTGTGTGTGTGTGTGCGTGCGTGCGCGCGTGCTTGCGTGCGTGCGTGCGTGTGTGATACCAAAAACAATCCATTTTGACAAGTCATTTTTCCAGTATCTGAGCCTTACCAAGAACAGGCTGTTTCTGTCGCTGTGTCTTTAAGGCTCATTAATATTAACGAGCCTTCTGATTGGCTAAACACCAGGAGTCAAACGTGTATTTTCAAATACTAATAATCTGTGCTCGATTCCTAGGCTCACCTGCTACGCGGACTCACATACGCAGCTCTGCCGCTGCCTGGCCTCACCCGCAGCTTGGTTGCTGCGTGGCCTCGCCTGCTCTATTGACATGCACAGCGCACAATTGTTCAATTTTGCATCACTGATGACATCACAATTGCTCGAGTGACCATCACTGACCACATCATGGAGTGGTCGAGTGACGTCACTCAGAGCACAATTGCTCAACTTCGGCCTCACCCGCAGCTCGGCTGCTGCGTGGCCTCGTCTGCTCTATTGGCATGTGAAGCACACAATTGCTGAACTTCGCAACATCAAGTGCTCGAGTGACATCACTGATGATGTCATAGACATTGTGACAACATCAGTGACAACACAATTACAGTGACATGACTGATGATGTCATCAGTGGGACAACAATTGCAAACAGAGCCCACTTCCTTTTGATGATGATGATGATTTAAGAAAATGTTTATTCTCATCAATTTACAGTAGACAGCAGAATCCAGTGTCACGATATGAACAAATCACCATATCATCACGATATGATTCCACTGAAAGAGGTTCAGCGCTAATATTGAATCGTCGCCCGTGATAAAAAGTCACCAAAACAAAGTCCTGCGTATTGTCTGATCATTGATACCAGACCTAAGAGCATCCCACCAGTACCATGAGAGAAATCTGCCTCCCAGCAGTGCCATGAGAGCAGTGTGCCTCCCAGCAGTGCCATGAGAGCAGTCTGCTTCCCAGCAGTGCCATGAGAGAAGTCTACCTCCCAGCAGTGCCATGGGAGCAATCTGCCTCCCAGCAGTGCCATGAGAGCAGTGCCATGAGAGCAGTCTGCCTGCCAGCAGTGCCATGAGAGCAGTCTGCCTCCCAGCAGTGCCATGAGAACAGTTTGCTTCCCAGCTGTGCCATGAGAGCAGCGGGAGGTTAGTGATTTGCCGACAGGCATCTTTAGGGAGGAGAGAATTGTCTGTCTCACAGCATTAACTGACTTTCCCTGTCCAGATGTTCCCAGCTGGCTGTCTTTGAAAGCTCAACCCTCTAGACGTCCCCTCCATCTCATAACTGAGCTGACCTATAAATCAGAATTCATAAATTAATCTAGCCTACTGCATAACTAGTAGGGCTGTGCCGATTCACTTATCTCCCGATTCGATACTATCACGATACTTGGGTGCCGATTCGATATATATTGCGATTCTTAAGTATTGCGATTCTCTGATTATTGCGATTCAATATTACGATTTATTGCAATTTTTGTTTCCTTTAATTATAATATCTATATATTTTTTTCAGTTTGCTTTTTTACACGAGAACATGGGAAAAGTTGAATCATACACTTCTAGAGACTGTATATTATATCAGGAGTAGGGCTGGGCGATATAGTTAAAATATATAGTATATTAATATAAAATATTTAATATATCAGTCGATATCGATAATTATTGATACTTTTAATTACCCAATTTTATTAATAAAAAAACATGAGAAGAAAAATGTTGCATTTAGCCACTTTATTTTGAACCACCTTATTTTCAAGGCACACAGGTAGGCCTAATTTGTCACACACACACACACACACACACACACACACACACACACACACACACATACATACATACATGCTCTGAGTGCAACTGCAAGCAGTAATTTACAGAGATCGTGACGTTTTACTTTGATGACATAGCCTAGCGTTGCCAGCCTTCTAAAAAAAACGTTTAGTAACGTGTATTTCAGGGTTGTAGGGTTAACGTTAGGTGAATCAGAGGTGTGGAAAAGCCTGGGTTTTGCTTTGACTTGCTTAACTACAAATATGCCACTAAGTAGGGCTGGAGGGCGACCGCGCTGGGGACCGCACGCCATTGGTTGGGGCGAGAAAAAGCCTTGCCTGGCTGAAAATGCGGTACATTTCTCCATATCAGTTTTATACCCATCAAGACGCCCAAGCAGAAGACATAAAGTCATAAGCTGTGTGCTCAATAGATGACACAATGACTTATACCTGTCCAAAAGTACAAGTAAAACCTTTCCAACAGTTCAACTTTGTCTCTGCTTACAGAAGTGAATGAGCTGCGGATGCACCCGCATTCCGTATAGTCCATGGGCCAAGGCAAAAATCGGTACCACCTGAAGTGACCGCACGATTTTGTTATTTTTGTCTTCCTACATGTCTCTAGTTTATATTTTGGTATGATAACCCTGCCGATTTGGTAGCTTAAGGATAGTTATCACTCTGTAAACAAACCTACCCCCATATAAATGACAAAACCCTGATTTCTGTGTATTAGTCCAGATGATATGTGAAAATGATGTTTCCTTTTTCGTAAAAGCATGAAACTTGGTACGCTTATAGTTTGGGCCCCTGTACATTTTCAGAAATTGAGCCATCGCAGAAATGCCTTGTGGTGGCCATTTTAATTCTCCCATAAGCAAATTATGTAGTTTGCATCATATCTCCTGAACCACACATGCTAACACTGAAAAGGAGATGTCTATCCCAACCTTTTCATGGTCAAGGATTACAATGATACCATATAGAACATCATAAACTGTTAAAGTGACTAATCAATGGTGAATTCGATGACGTTGTGAGAAGGAAATGACAGTATCTGATAACCGATGCTATAACTTCAAAGCCATGACCATTCTCTGGCTAAGATGTTTTGATGAGTGATTTGACTTATAAAGACCTTTTGTTAAAATAGCGCCCAGGTCCCTCCTAAAGATCCTGGGATTTTCTTTGCCAGATGGCCAAATCCAAGATGGCCACTGGCGCCATGTTGAAAAATTGAAGCACATAGAATAATGTATGAAGACACTTTTCGGTGTAGGTCAACCACGAGGAATCCAATTCTGACATCAGTTTGACATTATGGCATCATTTTGATCCAGAATTCCAAGATGGCTGCCATCCAGTATTGTGGAAATGTAACTTTTGAATGGGAAGGTATACTGTGCATTTGGGGTTCACCACAAGGAAGGAGATTAACAATGGTGGATGTTTTGGGAGTCATTTCAGAATTATGTTAACTGAAAAGATGTTAATGTCAACACCCATTTTACCTTGGTACTTCTGTACCAACTACCCCCAGGATTTCTTGCAGTAAAATATTTAATGAATGTATGACAAGATCTTTTTATTAGCTGTAACTTGAATAATTGAATAATGAAACCACTTAAAACATGGCATATGATCAGATTGAATTCTGCCTCGCTATAGATTCTGAATCATTAGATTCCACTCATCATCTTTAGCCAAGTATGCTGTGTCATACCGGTCGATCACACAGATGATATGTCAACATCACCATGGCGGGCAAGGATAATGGATGACACCTTGTGGACATAGTCCGACCACATGTATGGGGTGCCATCTTGTGTCTGCCGATCTCTTGCAGATGGAGTTGCCATCCTCTAGATCATGCCCATGTCAACGAGAGTGATGTAGGGTTCTTGCAGCCCTACAGATTGGAGATAGAGCTTCTAGATGAGCTTGCTCTTCTGCGTCTTCCTGTATGTGCTGTTGGAGTTGAATAAGGCCACACATTCATCAAAAACACAATGTTCCAGCAACTCGTGGAGGTTTACAAGTTGACCACAAAAGAGTAATTTTTTCAAGATTGCACCAGTGGCCATCTTGGATTTGGCAGAAAGTCCCAGGATGTTTGGGAGGGACCTGGGGGCTATTTTAACAAAAGGCCCATATAAGTCAAATTACTCATCAAAAAATCTTAGCCAGAGAGTGGTCATGGAATTGAGGTTATAGCATCAGTTATCAGAAACTATGATTTCCTTATCACATTATTAAATTCACCATTGATTAGTTACTTTAACAGTTTATGATGTTCTATATGGTATCATTGTAATCATTGACCATGAAAACATAGGGATAGACATCACCTTTTCTGTGTTATCATGTGTGGTTCAGGAGATATGATGCAAACTACATAATTCGCTTATGGCGGAATTAAAATGGCCACCACGAGGCATTTTTCTGATGGCTTAATTTCTGAAGATTTACGGGGCCCCAAACTATATGCGTACCAAGTTTCATGCTTTTATGAAAAAGTTAACATGATTTTCACATATCATCTGGACTAATACACAGAAATCAGGGTTTTGTCATTTATATGGGAGTAGTTTTTACAGAGTGATAATTATCAATAAGCTACCAGATTGGCAGGGTTATCATACCAAAATATAAACTAGAGACATGTAAGACAAAAATTAAAAAACTGTGCGTTCCCCTTAGGTGGTACCGATTTCACCATTGGCCCATGGACTAATTGCATTGTATCCTTCTCAAAACACCACTGAATTCACCAAAACACCAGTGAATTCACCATTAACTATTCATGTGAACAGTTTATGATGTTGTATATGGTGTCATTGTAATCCTTGCCCATGAAAACATAGGGGTAGACATCACATTTTCTGTGTTATCATGTGTGGTTCAGGAGATATGATGAAATCAGGGTTTTGTCATTTATATGGGGGTAGGTTTAGATAGATAGATAGGGTAGATAACTATCCTTAAGCTACCAAATCGGGAGGGTTATTATACCAAAATATAAACTAGAGACATGTAGGAAGACAAAAATAACAAAATCGTGCGGTCACCTCAGGTGGTACCGATTTTTGCCTTGGCCCATGGACTATACGGAATGCGGGTGCATCCGCAGCTCATTCACTTCTGTAAGCAGAGACAAAGTTGAACTGTTGGAAAGGTTTTACTTGTACTTTGGGACAGGAATAAGTCATTGTGTCATCTATTGAGCACACAGCTTATGACTTTATGTCTTCTGCTTGGGCGTCTTGATGGGTATAAAACTGATATGGAGAAATGTACCGCATTTTCAGCCAGGCAAGGCTTTTTCTCGCCCCAACCAATGGCGTGCGGTCCCCAGCGTGGTCGCCCTCCAGCCCTACTTAGTGGCATATTTGTAGTTAAGCAAGTCAAAGCAAACCTCAGGTGGTACCGATATGTCAAAATTTCAGCCTTGGCCCATGGACTAGTAAAGTAACATTGTGAAATTGGTGTCTTAACATTAACGTTAATTTCCCGGGCGCTTATTAATAGAACACATATTAACACGTTGTTACGTTAACACGAATTGAAACTCACCCACATCGAATTCTTTGTAACGCCGGCACTAAACGCCGGGTGAGATCAAACCATCGTGTCACTAGCAATGCCCATTGTCAAGGGATAGCTGTGTATGAGTGTATGAGCGGGTGCACTCGGAGTTTGTCTGTTAAATGATTGGTTATTTCCGTGTCACTTGTAGTAACAAGGTACATGATTGGCTGTATGAGCCACGGAGCAGAGGGAAGCGCTCTATAATGTGCTGGATGAAAGTGGTAACTTATTTCATACATAAACATATTATATGGCATATAAATATATTATATGCCAGAGGAAGGAAAGCCTCCTTCATGGATTATCAGCCTATGTACTTACAAAATGCTTGCATAGCTCAACACACATGTTAATATACCCCAAGAGATAAGGCCACTGCAAAGTAAAGTTTTCCCCTCTTTCACCTCACAGCTGAACTGAATCTTATTCTCCAAATCCTTAGTGCCGGTGGCAGGTTCAAATTGGCGTCTGTATCAACAGCAGAACTGCCTCCTTATGTTTCTGTCACTGAAGTAACGTCCAGTCTTGTCCTCGACTCTCACCGGCTTAGAGTGTGGATGACACTTTGTGATGCTGCAATATATACAAACATCACATGAAAAAAGACGATGTAAAAAATCACAGTTACACAGGTACTGTAGGCACACAGGCCAGACTTGCCATTTCGCAGTACTTGTCGGCCGATAATCACCACCAAGTGAGTTTTAGTATAACAAAAGACCAACTAGTCGGTGCCTGAATTACAGGTTTTAAAATGTGGCTAAAATGCATTTTTGGTCTAATTGTGTACCTTAAATTTTGTTGTGAATCACTCCCAATCTTTTGGCGATGCCTAAAACAGGCTACACCTGGACCTTTCTTGAACTAAGCTATTCCTGTCTTAAAAGAAAAAAATCCTATACAGTACTTATTCCTTAAAACAACTTTCAACCAATGATACTTATTCCTCTTAAGAAGTCTTAGCTGACGAAGACGAAGAAGTTGATTTCACTACTGTTGGCAATGTACTATTGTAAGTCGCTTTGGATAAAAGCATCTGCTAAATGACATAATGTAATAATGTAATGTAATGAAATGAAATGAGAATTGCATTTCTCAATTCCATGGTGTAATTTAACAAAATGACCCATTAATGTAAAGTTAACCACATTGTATAACTGTCAGCAATGTGACAATTTGACTAACACCCTTTGACAAGCTTTGTACTATCGGACCATCAAAATAATATGCTCATTGATTAGTTGTGTTTGAACTCAACATCGAACTTGCTTGCTGACTGAGTTGGAATCAAATATTACTTCACATACGGTTCAGGATCTACCTATATGTCACGTGATTCATATATCCACAACTTAGAGCCTGCAGATAGAGACTGTGAGCTGAAGAGTTGGGGAGGTGCAGTCAACTCTGTGTGTATCATCTTATTCAGTGCGCCACGGATATTACTGGCGACTCACACTCTCTCCCCCTCTCTCTCTCTCTCACTCCCTCTCTCTCGCGTCAGACAGGCACAAAGACCGATGGAAAAAAAGTTGTTATATCGTAGTTTTGAGCCCCTGTTATTCAGAGGCTGTTGAGCCACTTGTGAAATCTCCCAGCATGCATTGAGGCTAATACATTTCGACAAGAAATAGCAACCAAATCAGCCTAAATAGGCTAAGTGGTAGATATAAATATTGTTTCTGTTAACACAACATGCAAGGCTAAGTGGTGGATATAAATAATGTTTCTGTTAACACAACATGCAATTCTAGAACATTTCAATATTGGACAAAATAAAACATAGAAATCAAAACACAACCCTATGTGAAACATATATGTAATCCAGGTGGTATACAGATACCTCGGCAGATTTAACGTGATTCAGATGAGTGACAGCCGTAACACGGTTCTACTGTGATGTCCTACTGTGATGTCTGCTCCAATAAGACTTGGCTTACTTCACATTTACTTTTACAATAAAAACACATTATGCAATGCCTTTACATAATGTAGGCTATATTTATGTGCATCATCCTACCTGTGCAGCAGGGGAGAAGAAAGGGTAGCGAGAGAAAACGATATAATTCTGGACAAACTTTCACCAATCTAATCTCATCATGACATAGGGAGGCTATATTTTTCTAGCCGATGCGTTTAGAACATTCTTTTCACTTTGATCTTGCTATAGTGTAGCAAGAGGGAGGGGGGAGCTCAGAGCGCCTCGGGTTTTCTGAAGCCGGACTGGATCGCTCCGTGGAATTGGAGCTTAAAAGGGAAGCTTGTGATTTGTTTACTGCACTTCTCCAATGAGAAGCTTGTGCATAATTTTACGCTTAAAAGGCGTGGTTATATGCTTAAACCGTGTGTAGCGCCGACACCAAAATATCGTGTGCGCCGGTCCACGCCCACTAATCTGCGCTGTGCCTGGTGCTAAATGCTGTTTTAAGGCCGTTGCAACGATAGAGCCCTTTATATTTATTTCTGGATGTGGGTTCTCTCTAGATCAAAACTCATTTCCTTTAGAAGCACTTCATGTCTGAATCATAGTGGCTCTCCCACATCATCATCCTCTTCTCGCTTCAGATTGCTCTCATCACAAAATAAATAAGAAATAAAAATAAATAAAATCCCTCCCTACCTATCTCACTAGCTGTTAGCTTTATTTATTTTCCTATCCCTCTTAGATGACGATAGCACTATGTACTTACTGAAAGTCACTCTACTGTCCTATTCACTGTATGTGACTCTGAATAAGAGCATCAACCTCAAAACGTAAATAAATAAATATTATATTAATAGATAAGTAAGTAAATAAATAAATAAATAAATACGTGTGTGTGTGTGTGTGTGTGTGTGTGTGTGTGTGTGTGTGTGTGTGTGTGTGTGTGTGTGTGTGTGTGTGTGTGTGTGTGTGTGCGTGCGTGCGTGTGTGCGTGCGTGCGTGCGTGTGCGCGTGTGTGTGTGTACTGCAGTAGAGAGAGGGTCTTAAATGATACTGTCTTACACAAATTAGAAAGACGGGGTAAAAACTCAAACTACTTTTTCTCATATCCTTACAAATGAAGCGTTTCACTCCTATCCAGATTACGACTGCAGCAGTTAGAAAAAATATGTTTCCTTGGTGGAAAAACAACACAAGCAACAATACCAAGCAAGGATCAAAGTTATACCAACAAACATTCCCTTGTATCTCTTGTAAATCCTGTATGGTTGGTAAAAGGAAGAAACCCAGAGCCTCAGTCATCTTGGCAGAATATCAGCACCATCTACTCAGATGCAGCTTTGCTTCTTTCATTCCCCCCTCGGTTCCCACCAGCAGCAGCTGCAGAGCCAGGTTTAGGAGCCCGTCTGTGGGTCACTCACCCATCACTCGTAGCCTCTCGGCGCCCACCACCACCTCCTGCTCGTCGGCTGAGAAGAGCAGCTTCCCCGAGGTGGATTTCACCTCCAGCATCTTGCCTCGTGCTTTAAATCCACTGGATCCTAAACACAACAGATAGAGAGATGTACTATACATATCAGTGTTTTAAATCCACTGGATCCTAAACACAACAGATAGAGAGATGTATTATACATATCAGTGCTTTAAATCCACTGGATCCTAAACACAACAGATAGAGAGATGCATTATACATATCAGTGCTTTAAATCCACTGGATCCTAAACACAACAGATATAGAGATGTATTATCCATATCAATCCAATGGGTAAAGCAAGACACCTGGGGCCCTATCTTGGCAAAAGCGGTAATTTAGCGCTTGCGCGTCTTTAGTGCCGGGAGCAGGTGCAAATTGGAGGCATGCCAAGTCATCTGCTATTCTCCATGCCCCGCAAAATGCCAGCTGCGCCCGACGCAAACTGGATTTGGGCGGTCTTAACCACCTGCATTATTCACAGGTGTGGCCTGGGTGTTACATCAATCAAACCAATCAGATTCCCTTCTCACATTCCCTTTAATACAGCTTGCATGCTGTAATTCTCTCCATCCTTAATTTGGGCATCTCACAACAACCATCGCATCATATACCTGTTAAAAACATCTGTGATTTGCAGCTTTTCATTTATGCAATTCGGGTTCTTTGGTTGACTGGTAAATAGAAACGTGTTTGCAATGGGGGAAACAGGCACATTTGATAGACAATAACATTGCAAGTAGGCTACAATGTCCAAGTTTTCTCAATTCATTTCCTATTAACCCCTCTTCGTAGCCTATTTGTTCCTGTTTATTTTTTCCACAGAAAACCCGGGTCTGGTTGGGGATAATTTGTTTCAATATAATTTATTTATTTGAGAGCTGACAGATGAATGTATGCTACTCAAAGGGGGAAAATAATTGTAGCCTAATATTATGTGCGTGAGGTTTCGGAGAGAAGGGGGTAGATAAACAATATTTGTGGCTCTTTACATGTGATAAAAGTTTTTCAGTGAATAATAGTTGATTGCCTCACTGAATAATCTGTTGTTCCGCAATTTTTAGCAGCAGAATTTGATGTCCTGGCGTTTGTATTTTAATGGGACATCCATCCGTAATGACGTATCCAAGGATTCTCCTTGCGCTGCGCTGCGCTGCGCAGCACGGAGAATAATGGTGCGCAGCAGGGTATTTTTGCGCTAAGACCTGCTTTTCAGAGGTCCTAGCGCAAATAGTTGCATGCATAGGGACAATAGCAAACATGAGGATTTAGTGCAGTCATGCCTGGTTTAGCATACGGCACACCCACAGCTGCGCTGAGGCAGAAGAACCGGCACAAAAGTGTCTGCTATCGCGGCCTGAGTGTGCTCAATCTAGTGGAGAAATAATAGAGGGTTTCCCTCAGCTTAGACCTGACACTAACATTGCATCACCACCAGGCTCTCAAAGGAGAATACTGACACAAACACGTTCATCCGTGCATCCGCTGACATAATGTCTCACCCTCCTTTATTCGGTTCCTTGTTTCATTCCAAACAAACAGAGGGCCCTATTCTCCCACAGGCCTTCGGCGCTAAAACGGGCCTTAAACGCAAAAAAACGTGCCTTGCGCCTGCCTCGGGAAGATATCAACATGGCTTTACGCTGCCAAATGCGCTTTAGGCGGAATGGGCGTGGCGCACTCCCTGAATGGGCGAGAATGGGCGTTCCGGCCTTAAATACCGGCCTAATGATATCTTCCCACCTGGCGTAAATTTAGCGCTTTGCGCTTTTGAAAACCAGGCCTATTCAGTGCGCCAGTTGCGTGGATCGCTCCTCTGGCTCTCCTCTGTCACCCTTCTCTGTGTCACTCCCTCTCTCTCCTCAGTCTGACAGGCACAATACGACTCTCTCTCTCTGACTCCCTCGCTCAGACAGACACAACACACGTCCCATAGGAAAAAGAAGTTGTAAGTTCACTGCCTGGCATGTCCCAGCATGCATTGGGCTACTCCATTTCGCTACTAAATAGCAACCAAATGAGCCAAAATAGATATAAAGGTAGATCTAAATAATGTGTAATGGTAACACAACCTGCAATTGTAGAACATTTCAATATTGGACCAAATAAAACATCGAAATGAAAACACCACCATATGTGAAACATCTATGTCATATTGGGGCTATATATATCCCTTGTAGATTTAACGTGATTTAGATGAGTGACAGTGTAACGCGCTTCTACTGTCATGTCCTACTGTGATGTCCGCTCTACTTCACATTTTAGTTTTACAATAAAAACACATTTTTTCAATGACTTTACATAATGTAGGCTATATTTATGTGCATCATCCTACCTCTGCAGCAGGGGAGAGAAAACGATATCTTTCTGGACAAACTTTCACCAATCTAATTAATCTCATCATATAGGGATAGGCTATATTTTTCTAGCTGATGCGTTTAGAACATTCTTTTCACTTTGATCTTGCTATAGTGTAGCGTATGTACATGCTTGCAGTATTTAAACTGCAGTTAGATTGATTTGAGAAGCATAATAATATGGAATAATAGCCTATATATGGAGACAGACAGACGGGATGAAGGGAGGGGGGGGAGCAGAGCGCTTGGCTTGTCTGGTTTTACTGGATTTCTCGTGGAATTGGAGCTGAAAAGTGATGCATGTGCTTCATTTACTGCACTTACCCAATGACCAGACAGTGCATAATTTTACGCTTAAAAGGCGTGGTTGTAATGCTTTAGGCTGCGTGTAGCGACAACACCAAGATATCGAGTGGGCTGGACCACGCCCACTGATCAGCGCTGCGCCGGGCGCTCAGCGCAGTTTAAAGGCTGATGCAACGATAGGGGCCAGAGAGTCCGCTGACGAAATGTCTCATCCTAGTGTATTTGGTTCCTTGTTCCAAACAGAGAGAGAACAGAAAAAACTCTGCTCTGCAGTGCTTGCCAGACATGCCAGTGGAAATGTATTTTGCGGACGCTACAGCAACTACTGGATCAATAAAACAGCTTCACTACTGACAACCATAGCCATTTGATTAAAAAAGAGCGACGCTACACTAGTCAAGTCAAGTCAAGTCAAGTTTATTCCCTTACGAAAAAGTCACATGTAATTCACATGTGAAATCTTCCATTTCACATGTGAAAACTCACTTTCACATGTGAAACGTGCAATCTCACATGTGAAATGAAATATTCCACATGTGAAAATATAATGTGTGTCAAAGTCACATGTGAAACCTGCAATCTCACATGTGATTATGCTTTATTCACATGTGAAATAAAAACGTTCACATGTGAAAGTATAATGTGTGTCAAAGTCACATGTGAAACTTGCAATCTCACATGTGATTATGATTTATTCACATGTGAAAGACATTTTCCACATGTGATAATTTTATGTGTGTCAAAGTCACATGTGAAACGTGCAATCTCACATGTGATTATGATTTATTCACATGTGAATAACATTTTCCACATGTGAGAATTTAATGTGTGTCAAAGTCACATGTGAAACATGCAATCTCACATGTGATTATGATTTATTCACATGTGAATGACATTTTCCACATGTGAAAATGTTATGTGTGTCAATGTCACATGTGAAACTTGCAATCTCACATGTGGTTATGATTTATTCACATGTGAAAGACATTTTCCACATGTGATAATTGTACGTGTGTCAAAGTCACATGTGAAACGTGCAATCTCACATGTGATTATGATTTATTCACATGTGAATAACATTTTCCACATGTGAGAATTGAATGTGTGTCAAAGTCACATGTGACACATGCAATCTCACGTGTGATTATGATTTATTTACATGTGAAAGACATTTTCCACATCTGATAATTTTATGTGTGTCAAAGTCACATGTGAAACATGCAATCTCACATGTGATTATGATTTATTCACATGTGAATGACATTTTCCACGTGTGAAAATGTTATGTGTGTCAATGTCACATGTGAAACTTGCAATCTCACATGTGATTATGATTTATTCACATGTGAAAGACATTTTCCACATGTGATAATTTTACGTGTGTCAAAGTCACATGTGAAACGTGCAATCTGACATGTGATTATGATTTATTCACATGTGAATAACATTGTCCACATGTGAGAATTTAATGTGTGTCAAAGTCACATGTGAAACATGCAATCTCACATGTGATTATGATTTATTCACATGTGAAAGACATTTTCCACATGTGATAATTTTATGTGTGTCAAAGTCACATGTGAAACATGCAATCTCACATGTGATTATGATTTATTCACATGTGAATGACATTTTCCACATGTGAAAATGTTATGTGTGTCAATGTCACATGTGAAACTTGCAATCTCACATGTGATTATGATTTATTCACATGTGAAAGACATTTTCCACATGTGATAATTTTACATGTGTCAAAGTCACATGTGAAACGTGCAATCGCACATGTGATTATGCTTTATTCACATGTGAATAACATTTTCCACATGTGAGAATTTAATGTGTGTCAAAGTCACATGTGAAACATGCAATCTCACATGTGATTATGATTTATTCACATGTGAAAGACATTTTCCACATGTGAAAATGTTATGTGTGTCAAAGTCACATGTGAAACATGCAATCTCACATGTGATTATGATTTATTCACATGTGAATGACATTTTCCACATGTGAAAATGTTATGTGTGTCAATGTCACATGTGAAACTTGCAATCTCACATGTGATTATGATTTATTCACATGTGAAAGACATTTTCCACATGTGATAATTTTACATGTGTCAAAGCCACATGTGAAACGTGCAATCGCACATGTGATTATGCTTTATTCACATGTGAATAACATTTTCCACATGTGAGAATTTAATGTGTGCACTGATAAAACAAAAGCATGCAGCTTTTCATTCAATTTTAATTGTATCCACTCCAATAGCTGAAAATTAATAATTTGATAATCTAATATAAAGTTTTTTATTCATATTTATGGTTGAACCATTTTTTATTGTCGGATACAACGTAAAGTGGCAGCGGGATATCAGTCTTTAATTTGTGGTTTTCATCAAGTCTCTAGTATTAGATCAAACATCCATGCGCATGCGCAGTGTTGACAACGGAGAATAAAAGTATCTGTTAATTTCCCTCCAATTCTTTTTAACACACTCCGCAGTTGCACCAGTCGCACGGCACTGCTGTCCCGTGCTGAGTGAAGCCATTGAGGTCTGAGGTAAGGACAAAACATTTTTACATACTGGTAACGTTTTTCTTCAAAACTGGCCGTTCATTTTAGGTTAAAACAACTCGGCCAGACAGACGACAGCTAACGTAATGGGCTCAGTCAGCTCAGAATAGACGACAGCTAACGTTAGCATCTAGCTAGCTAACGTAGCATATGTCAGGCCTGTCATGTATTAAAATGCAGTTTTCTTGTCTCAGCGAGCAACAACGCCTGGATGGCGACATGGCGCATGTTATATATATTGTCTGCATTGCGTGCCAAATGTTAAAAAACAACTGCTATGGTTTGGTTTAGGGCATCTAACGTTTACTGCATGCTAGCCCCAGCTGCACAGAATAACTTGGTTTGAAGTAGCTAGGCTATCACGTTAGCTTAACCTAGCGTTACATGGTTTGGTTGAAGGGCTTTGAAGGAAATAAGACGAGCACTCGTGGTTGAGGTCATGGTATTGTTATCACAGTTCGCTAGCGTTAGTTAGCTTAATGTTAGTTGTGTGGGAATTGCTGTTAGCTAGCTGTTAGCTAACGTAAGCTATGCAGCATGTAGTAAGCCTGCCATTCATAGATACAATGCTTTTTTCTTCCTCCGTGAGCAACAGTAGTCTATTAGTGCAACGTTAGCTAAGGTCTGCATTGCATGCTGCTAACAGTGCATTGTTTGACACAATTGTGCCATGAAAATGCCTCCAGCACACAGAAAATAAAACGTGAGCTAGCTGGCAGCTTCCCATGCTAAGGAAAATATGTGGAAACATAATCTGGCAAGTGCTGTTTGTTACTTTTATTGTTAAGGCCTGACTTTGTCAAAAGTTAGCTTGCTAAAGATTGAATTTTCCTTTTCTCTTGCAGTGCAACCTCTGGATACATTGTGGTAAGTTCTGTTAATATCATAAGGGTTGTGGTTCTAAATCCCCTCTAATGCAGTGTGCTGCCTATAGTGTAAGTGAATGTGTAGCTATACTTGTTTTATTCACTGTAACAGGGTTCCTTGAAGTGCTTTGATTTTGAGGGGGGGGATCAAGTACTGCACCTTGAAAATAGCCTATTTCCAAACCAAGTGCTTGAAAGAGTACTTGAAAGTCTTTAAATGTAATCTTGTAATGTGATGTCTGTATGAACCCTGCTGTAGCTAGCTTTAGCTAAATAATTAGCAGTGGTGCCCATCATATCTATCCCCCTCTGTCTCTATGTGGCCATTTACACCTGGCATTAACATGTGTTTTCTGTGATCAGATTGCAATCGGGTAGTGCTTGACCACTTGAAAGTAAGGGTGTAGGCTAAACGTCCCCAAGACAGAGTGAGGATGGATACACACAAGCATCCAGTGTCTGTTCTATCATAGACTGTGCTGTACAGCAACTTTCTTCAAAAATATCTGGATCTCTAATATTTGCCCTATAGTACTTTTGGATACGAATAAGTGTGTGTGTGTGTGTGTGTGTGTGTGTGTGTGTGTGTGTGTGTGTGTGTGTGTGTGTGTGTGTGTGTGTGTGTGTGTGTGTGTGCGCATTAACATTGAAACAATCATTTATGTCCAGTGTCCAATCCGATTTGACAAAAGATAAGCATGTGTGTTTTAATTTTACATGAGTTAATTAGATTAAATAAAATAAAATGCATTTGGTTCAACCGCTATTTTTTTTTATGTATGTAACCCCTGGTGGTTATATTCCCAGAATTAAAAGCAATAGAATTAAATATTTCCCCATACTCCCTGACTAAAAGCATTTGAATTAAATATAAAACTAAAAGTAAATATCCCCATTTAAAATGTGTATAGATGTACAGTGATTGTAGTATTAGGCTGTATCAAACTGTCAATTTCATTCCTGTAATCTTAACTGGTCCTGTCACTTTAAAAACAATCTGTAACCAGCATTGTTGTTCACAACGTACATGTTGTGTCAGCACATGTTGAGACAGCCTACCTTGTTTCACGTTCACCTACGTTGTATTCTGTTTCCCATTGGTCCATAAAGGGGGACATCACCTGTCTAACGTTGTGATTGGTTGTGAGTGGAGCAGGGGCGGGTTTGAGCTGGGGAAGCGGCCAGTGTGTTTTGGAACAGGCAAGCAGTCAGTCGCTGCAAGAGGAGGTTGGAGAAACCCGAATTTGATTTCTAGACGTTTACTAGTTTTAACTCGCGTTAAACTAACAGCGTGTCGGTTGCCAAGTTGTCAACCCGAGGACATTGGTAAAGAGGTGCTTTGCGAGCGCTGAAGAGGACTGGACGCTGGACAGAATCACTTGGTGGACGGCTAACGGTGATGTTCGTTAGCAGAGCTAAACAGTAACTGTGCAGAGCGTGTCATAGTTTTAGCCCACAAGTGGCTAGCGATAGCTGGTGTCTTGCCAGGCCAGTAAGACCTCGTGAAGCTAAGGCTAAGTATCCACCGGCAATCTCTACTGTTTCGGACGGGAGACAACAGAGGAAAATCTCCGCCTGGGCTTGGAGCTGCTAGCCCCGGCCATTCCGTTTCTCCTTCCCGTGGATCACAACTGCTGTTGCTGCGCTGCCTGTCCAGACATGCATCCGTGCTGATGATGACAGTACGATAAACGCGTTCATCTTGCTTGCTAAAGAGGTACCTCACACTTGATTTTAAAGCTCCCCTTGGAGTGAAGGGGCCATTTGGTTTGAGGCCACACCGATCCCAAGCTTCGAAACAGGCCTGCAACTGGGGTTAGTTAGGTGTGCCGGCTTAGCTAGAGGTATTGGCATTTAAAGGTGGGCCCACAATTTATATTATATAATACCAGAGGTAAAGCAAAGGGGTTTACATTTCATGTGCATTGTATAAAAATAAGGTTATTGACTGGGATATTATTTTGATATTTGAATTGCTGATTTCAGAGTTTGATAACATTCATTAGTGAAATGATGTTTGTCTGGTTGGTATAGCTGTTTGGTTATTTAATAATACTTACCTGGCTTGTGTCACAAACAAAAAGGTATATTTTCCTGTAAAAGAAAACGCATACTTGAAGGAAAAGTGAATTTATGTTAACTGTGATAATTGTTTTATTTGTTTTATAACTAAATCCCATTCTATTTTCATACTTACCTGAGTTGTGTGGATTTATGATTACTGTCTTGATATTCTAAGTGTTTGCCTTACCTGAGGGAATCCAGTACCTGGGAAACAAAACGGATAAAGTAATATTAGGCCATTGTGAGTTTAAAGGGTAATACACCAATTTTCAAAGTAAATAAGGGATTATAAGTAATTGCTGCTCTAGGTTTGGGTGCAATAAATAAATACATATAACGGTTTAAAATCACAGTTACACTCTCATACCCTACATTAACACATTGAGTGCCACAGCGCTTCAGTAAAATTGTCTGGAGCCTGTGCCAGATTCACTTCCATTCAGTTGAAAACAGCTATAGAATTTTTTCTATTATGGCTATATTAACGGGGCTGGACTTTAATGAAACATTGAACACTCCTGCTTCTTCCAAAGAAGAAATTTTGTTTCTAGACAGTTCCATTATGAAATTACAGCCTCTCAAAAAAGTGCACTTTCAAGGGTTTTCTGTCGTTTTTTTTAACTTTCCAAGATATAGTCCCTTTTATGAATACCTTTTGCACTCTAATTTCGAGCACATTCACTGACTCTGGCTGGTGTTTTCTGATGTGGTGGCGTGTGGTGTGGTTTCTGTGCAGCCACACACCCCTCCCCCCCCCCCCCCCCCCCCCCCCCCTCTCCACCTCTGAGCTGCGGGCTCCTCCCACACGCACAGAGTTTGCTTTCTCGACTCCGTTTTTGCCCCGGACAGATCCCAGCGCCCATCAAGGAAATGATGCGCGCTGGCAAACGCGACTGAACGAAAAGGCTTGGCCCGTTCGGCTTCGGATGCTGGCTTTCTAGGAAATCGTGTGGAGATAGATAGAAGCATAAGAGCTCAGTTGTGAGCGCGGATGCAGCCGAGCCCACTCTCGCTGTAGACAGAGCAATATATACGGCTCTGGCAGAAAGCATGCATCGGTTTCCACTTTCATCACGGCTTTCTCCGCTGTCTCCTGTACAAAGTAAAGGATCTGAGGTGGGTGGAGCAGCTCCTGTGACGATGTTTAAGGTGGCGCCGTGTGATCCCTTGAAGGGATTCATGCTCACTGGCTAGGTACGACCTTAAACAGCAGAATTATGGAATAATATGAATTATGATTTTAGGACGTCCACAGACGTCCTTGGCACTCCTCGTTACTTTTTTTTAGGACGTCCACAGACGTCCTTGGCACTCAATGTGTTAAGAGTTATTTCATATAAATTAACATGGTATAGCATACAAATAGGACTATTTAAAGTTAAAAGGATCTGGAGCGCTGTATCTCAGGCTAGTGGATACGACGAAAGCGCTACATGTAGGCTATTTTTTTGTTGCCAGATTTCACAATAACACATAAAGGTCCGCAATACCGTGAAACCGTGGTATTTTTGTCCAAGGTTATCATACCAATATCAAAAACTCATACCGTTGCATCTCTAATTGTGACCACATTGAACACAAGTGTACATGCAATGCATCCTCTCAATCCACATACAACAACAGTCACTGCAGTTTTTCTACTGCTCTATGCTATGGAGCTTACCTGATTTCAATGTGAACACTGGAGATACATTATTACCAGGTGTAAATTAAATCAGGTTAATGTGGTCAAGCACTATCCGATTGCAATCTGATCACAGAAAATACGCCAGGCGTCAATGGCCTCTATCCCTGTCTCTGCCTCTCTCTCTCCTCTGTGTCTCTCTTTCCTCTCTCTCTCTCTGCCTGTGTCTCCCGTCGTCTCCTGAAGCCACTGCCGTCTCCACCACCACCACCCCACCCACACACGAAGTGCCGGAGCGGACTGGGACCCTGTCCCCTCTCCCAACAACGGTAGGGTCCTTATTTAGTCCTTACAAAATCAGCACATGGTTCTCATTACATTATTTTGAAAGTTCTGCCCGGCCCTCAAATTTAAGAGAATTGGGTCTGGAAATTCCTTGCAAAGTCTTTGAATTTGATTTTTAGGAGGTATGAGAACCCTGCAAATGTGACTAAAAAACAACAACATTCAAATAGGCTCTGCAAATATAGTGCAGATGTTCTCAGCATAGTGGTATACAAAGAAGCAAGGATATTAATTTAAATACACAAATACTATATAATATTATTTAGTCAAAAAAATAGATTTGGAATAAATACATTTATCTATTTATTTTTTATATTTTTTTATATTTATTTTTTGCTACTTTGACTCTGATGCGCTGCAGTCTGATCTCAGAAAAAAATGCATGTTAGTGTCAGGTGATAATGACCTCTATCCCTGTCTCCTTCTCTGCCTCTCTACTGTCTTTCCCTCTGCCTCTGTCTCTCCTGTCGTCTCCTGAAGCCACTGCTGCCTCCACCAGCACCACCCCACCCCTTCCCCATGAAACGGCGGAGCAGCCTGGGACCCGTGATCTCTGCAACAACGGTATGCTAATGTTTTCAAGCACACTATCGGATTGCAATCTGATCACAGACAATGCATGTTAGTACCATCATTTGATGATGGTACTAACCATCATCAAATGGTTAGTACCAATGGATACTAACCATTTGATGGTTAGTATCTTAAATGGATAGGCCACTTTTTGGGGAGTTTAGCGAATTTTCCATATCGCCCCCAATAAACATCGATATACACGTCTTCACAGCAACTGTCCGTGCAGTTTGGAGGGTCAGGGTGTGCAGTAGTTAAATGGACAGCACTAAAACAGGACCAAGCGGATCGCGGCTCAAAGTCAACAAAACACAGTGCCTAAAATATAGTGTAAAATAAATATTCTGGTCAAGAGGTCTGTCTTTTTGTTTTGTTTTGTTTGTTAACTTAAGTTATTTAATTTAATTTACCTTGAAGTAAATTTGTATTTTGTTGTTGTTCCAACAGACCAAGTGCAAGCTGTGTTCCCAAACACCAGTGAGGTTCTAATCAGACAGTGCATGGCCCAGAAGTTGAAGGATGTGAGGCAGTGCGACAAAGAACAGTAAGTTTCTCTAGTTTTCTCTATCACTGAAAGTGGGTGTAAAACGTATAGAATGTAACCTGACCTTAATTCATGCTTATATTATATTGATATATCTTAATTAAAATTGGCGGTGTCTGTCACGATTGTGATGTCATCAGTGATGTGATAAACATTTTCCTGCCTGAGGCTAAACTCGTGGGCGTTCTGAGCATGAAGGGGTGGAGGGGATGTGCCACAAGGCATCATCCTCTCTGCCGAAAAGCCATTAGAAGAAGGCTAACCTTGCATCTCCAGGCTCTCTCTGAAAGGAGAAGAGCCGATCTGTGCTCAATTAGTGTTCTGGTCTGATATCTGGTGTATCTCTCTGCCTGTATCGCTCTTTTTTCCCCTGCAGTGTTAGGGTTGTATTCGTTTCATAATAGAGCTGTAATTGTAGTCGGGGCGTAGGGGCACAGATTCTGTTGTAGCATTTTCTGTTGGATTTATTGCATCTCCATCCATTATCCATGGCACATTTTACAGCATCTGTTTTAGGGCATAGGGTGTTGCCCAAAATTCTGAGAATGTTGCTCTATGCATCATAGATTTTGTGTAAGTTATGGGACCATTTGTGAATATAAAGTCCTGAATCAAATGTTTCAGTTCACAGCCGGACTACACTAGGTTTGCCTAGTTTTGGTTGTAATACCCCAGTATGTTTGTGAAATTGCCTTGATTATTCTAATGATATTAAAATTTTCACGGGGCTATTCTAATGATATTTAAATTTTCACAGGGGAACCAACAAGATCAGAAGACTTGTCAGCGGCAGAGAAGGTGTTCCTGAAAGGGACATGACACCCCCAAGTTCTGAAGTCTCACAGGAAGCTGTCCCTGAAAGGGACATGACAGCCCCAAGTTCTGAAGGCTCACAAGAAGCTCACATGACACCCTAGCATAGTTATTACAAAGGGATAGGCCACTTTTTGGGGAGTTTAGCTCGATTGCCATATCCCCCCAATATACACTGTCTTTACAGTCACTCTCGATGCAGTATGGAGAGAGGGGTCATATTTAGCGATAGAACGGTACTGCCGTTCAAAGGCAACAAAACAAAGTGCCAAAAAGCTCTATGTACATCTTGTGACTCGGGTACTAATCCAAAATGCAGAAAAACAATTTTTTGAGGTAAATAAATATTTAGTAAACATCGCTGCCGGGTGTACAGCGCATGTGCAAATAACGCATGCGTGGAAGCGCTGTCCACAGACAAACAAGGAAGTGACCCGGTATGGATTTACTATGGAAATAATGTTTCATGCAACTATGGATTCTTATTTCATAGCATGGTGAATAAACTAGTCACAACATGTACACATGTGCATAGAGCTTTAGGCGCTGTGTTTTGTTGCCTTTGAACGGTAGTGCCGCCTCCACTGTTGTATCGCTAAATATGACCCCTCTCTCCATACTGCATCGAGAGTGACCGTAAAGACAGTGTATATTTAGGGTAAGTGAGGACAAAATGGCAATCGAGCTAAACTCCCCAAAAAGTGGCTGTTGCCATCTTTATTTTTCATCCATCAGAGCTGCAGCTTCACCTGCAATTGTTCCATGATCACTGTACATGTACATGCAATCTGTCAATCACTCCCTTTGATTTTGGTCTCCCGTTTGGAGTTGAAGTGGTGGCTGTTGCCATCTTTATTTTTCATCCTTGGGGGGTTTCCCAAAGCTGCAGCTCCGCCTGCTATTGTTCATGATCACTGTACATGCGATCTGTCAAGTCACTCCCTTTGATTTTGGTCTCCCGTTTGGAGTTGAAGTGGTGGCTGTTGCCATCTTTATTTTTCATCCATCAGAGCTGCAGCTTCACCTGCAATTGTTCCGTGATCACTGTACATGCGATCTGTCAATCACTCCCTTTTCTAGAGATGTATGATAAATGCAGTTATGAAAAGGTGAAGTTTTGTTAATAAATAAGATAATTTTATTCTTGTACATGTGTTGTGTGTTGCAAATAACCTACTGGTATGTGTCAAATTGTATGTAATCTGAAATTATGTGGAAAATGTGTCAAAGAAGGGATCATTCACATGTGGTTGTCTACTAATACATGTGAATGTTCCCACATGTGATCTTAGGACATGTGAATTTGTTGTTCATGTTATTCCATCCACATGGGAATATTCCCACATGTAATGTTGAAACCATGTGTGATTCTATGTTTTCCACATGTGGTTTTGGAGAAATGTGTTTTGGTTTTTCACATGTTATTCCAATTGGCATGTAACACATGTCCCAACAATCACATGTGGTTCAAGATCATGTTGGAAGGTTCATGTGTTTCAACCACATGTGAATATTCCCACATGTGATCTTGAACCACATGTGGTTGTTGGACATGGAAATTACACATTTCAACCACATGTTGAATCACATGTGAAAAACCAAAACGTGTGCCAAAACCACATGTGGTCCACAACATATTGAATCACATTTGGTTTTAATATCATGTGGGAATATTCACATGTGGAGGGAATAACAAAACCACGTGTCCTAAAACCACATGTGGTTCAAGGTCACATGTGGATATCCACATGTGAATATTCCCACATGTGATATTAAAACCACATGTCGATCACATGTGGTCTTAATCACACGAAACATGTGTCCAAAAACCACATATATTCCAGAATCACATGTGATTTCCCACATGTGAATATCCACATGTGATATTAAAACCACATGTCAATCACATGTGGTCTGAATCACACAAAACATGTGTCCAAAAACCACATATATTCCATAATCACATGTGATTTTCCACACAATTCCACACAATTAAAACCACATGTCAATCACATGTGGCATTTCAAAATCACATGTGACTTCCACATGTGGCTTGACATGTGAACATCCACATGTGATATTAAAACATGTGGTTGAGTCACACGAAACGTGTGTCCAAAAACCACATATTTCAAAATCACATGTGATTTCCACATGTGACTTTTTCGTAAGGGTTTGCATAGCACATTTCATACACAGAGGCTATTCAAAGTGCTTCACATAAAATGGTTGACAGGAAAATAAAAGAATAAAAGAAGAGAATAAAATGGACATTTAAAAGCATCACAACAAAACTTTAAAAAAGAGTATAAAAAGTGCATTAAGCAACAGGCGCAGCAGTTGCAAAAAGAGCTAAAAACTTATAGAGGACTCATTGGGTTTGCATAGTAGCTGTCAGCAGTTAAAAGCGACGGTAAACATAAAAGTCTGTAGTCTATTTTTAAAAGTAAGTCAGGTTGGGGCAGATCTGAGGTCTTCAGGCAATTTCCAGCTAGCAGAAGCATAGTGGGTAAATGCAGCCTTCCCATGATTTGATTTGATCCTAGGGACAGTTAATAAGCTGGACCCTGTTGACCTAAGAGTGACGGTTCGTAGCGTGGGAGCAATTCAGCTATGTATTTTGGGCCTAGGCCATTAACTCATTCTCTGCCAGGGTCATTTCGGTCTGTGTGCTCCCAGTGCCAGGATTTTGAGCATATTTCCTGATCTTCCAGGACCCACAGAATATTCTGTGCTAGGAATAAAATTACACAACATATCTCACAATAAAGCAGAGACTCTCTTCTTACCCCTTGTAAAAAACTGAAACTCTCCCATGTTTCCTTGTTTAGTTACAAGCAGTGGAAGTTAGCTTGTTTTCACTAAAAATGCCCTCCTTCGGACAGAAATATGAGATAAAGAGGTTTTTAGTGAAGGACACTGTTTCAAGCAGAACTCTCTTTTGAGCCTTTTATTTTTTGCCTCAGTGACACATCAGACATATACAGTATTTGTTTTCCCAAATAAATAAATAAAAAATAAAAAATAAGAATGTATTTTACAGTTGCCATGTGGATTTTTAGCTTAGCTTGATAAAAGCATAAACAAATGGAACGAACCCTTATGTGGTCACACTCACACACTCTCTCTCTCTCTCACACACACACACACACACACACACACACACACACACACACACACACACACACACACACACACACAGGAATAACGAGTGCTGTAACGTTACCTGCTGTCACGTTACCTCTCATAACTAACGTTAGCACAGAAGATCACACAATAGCTACGTTAGTGCTGTAAACTTTGAAATGTTTATGTGACACATGTTTCGCCTTGGTTGCTGGGGACGGGTGTGTGACGCGGTTTGACGTATCCATGTGATTCCCCCTCCCTTGAGTGTGACAGAACTCTCCCTTGGGAGAGCTGGCAAGAGGAAACGCTGTGAAGGGGAGCCTTCGTCGCCATGGCGCTCCGTCGTGGAGCAATAACAAAAACTCTGGCGTCTTCCTCGCCATCGTCGCCAGCCGAGAACTCTGGATCGGACTCTGTTTCGACCACAGGCTCCACCCATAAATACTAAACTAGCGGGTTCCTTTTATCAGTTTGACTTGAAACAATGTCACAGGCTGGGAAAGTGTCTGATGTAATGTAAACAGCCAAAACATGAAAGTACGTCCGAGTACGTCTTTGGCACAGAACGCCATTGTTAAAAGTACGTCCGTGTACGTCTTTGGCAGAGAATGAGTTAAGTGATTTATAGACTAATAACAGTATTTTAAAATATATTATATGACACACTGGCAACCAGTGTAAGGACTTAAGAACTGGAGTGATATGATCAGCTTTCTTAGTCTTCGTTAGAGCAGCAGCATTCTGAATGAGTTAAGTTCTTTTTTGGAGAGACCATGCAGAGAAAAGGCTATTGCAGTAGTCTAACCCAGAGGTTCTCAAATGTTTTTCAGCCAAGGACCCCTTACAAGATATGAAAATATACCGGGGACCCCCTCATTCTGATTTGTGATTTTGGGCTAAGCTTAATTGTTTCCATGGTAACGTGCTTGACTTTTAAATTGATAGGTTTGTTAGATTAGAATGTAATCCATGAACCATTTTAGATTTAAAGCATAACATATTTTCATTGAACTATGAAGCTTTTGCACGCAAAAAAATATTTTTATTTTCCTGAAAACTTTTCGCGGACGCCCTGGCAAAGTGCCACGGACCCCCATTTGAGAACCACTGGTCTAACCTACTATAGATGAAGGCGTGAATTAGTTTTTCTAGATCCTGTCTGGACATGTATCCCCTAATTCTTGCTATATTTTTAAGATGATATAAAGCTGATTTTCTGATTGACTTAATGTGGGAGTTAAAGTTGAGATCGGAATCAATAACAACGCCAAGATTTTTGATTTGATCCTTAGGCTTCAGGGATCGAGACTCAAGGCGTGCAGTGATTTTAAGCCTTTGTTCTTTGGGGCCAAAGACGATCACCTCCGTTTTGTCTTTGTTTAGCTGTAGGAAATTCTGGCACATCCAGTTATTTATTTGATCAATGCACTGGCACAATGATTCTATGGGGGCATAGTCAGCTGAGGAAAGAGTTATATACAACTGAGTGTCATCTGCGTAGTTATGATAGGCTACTTTGTTTTTTTGCATAATTAGGCCTAGAGGGAGCATATAAAGGTTGAAGAGAATGGGCCCCATAATGGATCCTTGAGGCACCCCACAAGTCATCCTAGTTAGGTCAGATGTATAATTGCCAATGGAGACGAAGTACTTCCTGTCTTGAAGATAGGACTTGAACCACTGGAGGACCGTACCCGATAGCCCAACCCAGTTTTCCAGTCTGTCCAATAAAATTGAGTGGTCAACAGTGTAAAATGCAGCGCTAAGATCCAGTAGCACTAGAATCAAATTTTTGCTTGAGTCTGTGTTCATTCTGATGTAATTTACGACTTTAGTAAGCACGGTTTCTGTGCTGTGATGGGGGCGAAAGCCTGATTGGAGTTTATCTAGGAGATCATTTGAGGTTAGGAATCTATTGAGTTATAGGTAAACAACCTTTTCAATTATTTTGGCTATAAATGGGAGATTAGATATTGGTCTGTAGTTACTGATTACCGATGCATCAAGGCTACGCTTTTTTAGTAGGGGTTTAATAACTGCAGTTTTCAGGGACTCAAGAAAAGTGCCGGTCAAAAGGGAGCTATTAACTATTTGCAATAGGTCCGACGACAGACAGTTATAAACGCTTTTAAAAAAGCTTGTTGCAAGGGTATCGAGACAGCACGAAGATGTCGTGGTCGATAACGCTGAACTGGGACAAATTTATCAAACTAGGGATCTGCGGGTAGATTGATGTCACAGCATTTCTTGGTGTGGAGCCACTAATAGCCTGCCTGATATTAATAATTTTGTCCATAAAAAAGGCAGCAAACTCATTACATTTGACAGTAGAGAGGAACTCAGGTGCTACACAGAGAGGCGGGTTAGTCAGTCTATCAACTGTGGCAAATAGAGTGCGTGCATTGTTCACATTTTTGTTATTATATCGGAAAAGAACGATTGTCTCGACCTTTTCAGTTCGAGGTTGTAGGAGTGAAGGCTTTCTTTGTAAATATCATAGTGAATGTGAAGATTAGTTTTCCGCCATTTACGCTCAGCTACAATCTTTCTTTTTGCATCTAACGGATGCAGAATTTCGCTTTAATCTTGCCAGACAGCATTTTTAACCTAACAGGCGCCACACTATCAATAGCATTCAGAATTGTTGAATTGAAGTTATCGAGAATGTCATTGACAGAAGCTGATGTGGGAGGAGATAAAGAAAATGTCTCCATAAACAGCGCGCTGGTGCCTGCATTAATGTCTCATCTTTTATCGGTTTGTGACCTATTAATGATCTCAGGGGAGATTTCTATTTCAAAAAAGATGCAAAGATGGTCAGACAACGCAACATCAATATTCAACACAGAAGAGGACTTAAAGCCCCTAGTAATAACTAAATCCAGGGTATGGCCTCGGTTGTGAGTAGGCCCTGAAACATGTTGAGACAGATCAAAAGTGTCAAGTAAGATATTCAGTTCTTTGGCAAAATTATCATTCGGGTTATCAATATGAATATTGAAATCCCCAGCAATAGATATACAGTCATGTTCCATGAAAATTAAGGAGAGTAGATCAGCAAATTCAACGAGAAAGCTGCCTGAGTATTTTGGTGGTCTATATATTCAGCAGTAACACAGTAGTTGAGCATTTCAGAATAGCAGCAAGGTATTCGAACGATGAGAAGTCTCCAAATGTTACCTGCTTAGATTGAAATATCAGAAAAGACAATCGCTACTCCCCCCCCCCCCCCTCTTATCAGCTCTGGGAGTGTCAATGAAGCTATAATTAGGTGGTGCTGATTCGGACAGAACAGCCACTCTGTTATTCATATCGAGACAGGTTTTGGTGAGGAACATTAAATCCAGATTATGACTGGTAATCAGATCACTGATGAGGAGAGATTTATTTGACAGCGATCTAACATTAAGGAGTGCGGCTTTAATATTTTAGAGCCTGGAACTTGTATCGTTTGCTTTACAAGGGGAATGGAGATTAAGTCTGATTTAGAGACAGATCGTGTTGTGGGGAAAGTATCATGTCGGTATGTTCATCTTCATCCTGAAAGCAGAGAGGAGGAGAGGGGGAGGGGGGCAGCGTCCTCCACTTGATCCTGGAAGCAGAGAGGAGGAGAGGAGGGGGCAGCGTCCTCCGCTTCATCCTGGAAGGAAGACATCATGGTTGGTTGTTGATGAACTGGGAGTTGGCGGAGGGGTGTAGAGGCCCCGAAGGGGGGGGGGGGGGGATGGGCTGAGATAGCCTGGAAGCAGAGAGGAGGAGAGGAGGAGGGGGGGCAGGGCTCGACGTTAACTTTTAAAAGTGGTTGCCGGAGGGGCAACCTGGCAAGAGCTTTTGGTTGCCCGAATAAAAATATGGTTGCCCAATTTTAGTCGCCTTATATTTTGAGTAATTAAGATACTATGCAGTCATAAGCCGGCTTAATAATGACAATGTGACAGAAAAGTGAGTATAATAGTCTATAGTATAGTATAGTATAATAAGCCTATTCAGTGTGCGCACAGGGTGTAGTACTAGTAATAATGATAATAATAATAATACTGTAATTTCGTTGTCTAAACAAATCTTATTTTTTGTTTTTATAATGCATTTGCACTGAAAGGATTTGTTTAACTAATATTTGTGAACTTTCATTTTCATATTTTTTTTTTAACAGTTATTGTTCATATTGTGCTTAATTTATTAATTAAAAGTGTTATTGATAACGAAATACTAAGGATACTATGATGACAGTGGTTTGGGGCCCCCACTCTAACATGTTGCATAGGGCCCCAAAAGACCCAGAGGCGGCCCTGTCCCCACTCCACTCCACTCTCCCACCACGTATGCGACAGGCAGACAGGCAGGGATGCAAAGCATTCCTCAGCACATATACGCGGTGGTAAAACATTTTTGAAGGGTGTCCTGGTCGAGGTGTATGTTGTAGGCTTGTAGGCTACATGCTTTGCAGTATAACGTTAGTTTTCCGTCCCGTTCAAAGACGCAGCCAGGGGTATTTCACCTCGATGATAATTTCCTCGTCCTTTGTTTCTGTGCCGGGGGCTGCGGGCGGACGCGGTTCTTCGTTCTTGTTCTTTGAATTATGATCTTGCAGCTCGATTTGTGATGTCGATGCTGAAGCAAGGGTTAGCGACAGCGTTATTAGTCGGGGCTTGCCTTGGAGCCATGCAGGCTTGCCTTGGCTTGGACCCATGCAGCCAGACTTCATCTGCTTTTGATATCTTCACGGTGCGTCTTGTAGCCGCTGTGATTGTGTGCGAGCAGGCGGAGCAGCCACCTGTCCGAGTTAGCCTACTCGTTAAACACACCGCACGTGCAGCATGCATCACGTAGGTTCCGACTGGTAATTAGTAACATCCAGGGGTGTTGTCTACGTGCTACGCAGGTATACGCAGTATACACACTGCGAAATGACTCAGATTTGCGTATGCGCACTGGGAAATGCGATATGATACGTATCGTTTTCAATTTCCATTCATTAAATTCACCCTGTGCGCTCTGTGTGTTACCCTACGTTCACACACAGCACCCAAGCCTTGCCTTTACCCACGCTTTTAAATAGGCGTCCTTTTTAGTCAATGAGGCTGCACACAGGGCGCCTCAACGTGAACCTTCCGTGTACCCACGCCTTGCCTGAGCTGCGCCGATTTTTACGCGAGTTCTATTTTCAAGCCGACTAGGCGCGTGAGCCATGAAGGCAGACTTTCTCTGTCAAGCCAGGAAAGAAAAACACGACAATATCCGTGGGAAATGGCAAAGTCAACTGAATTTCAAAATAAAATGGTGTTACAGCGTTGAGCAGAGAGAGAGAGAGATAGAGAGAGAGAGATTGACGGGTGGCTATAACGTGGGGCTTTCTCCCCGTCAGCAAACAAATCTTCAGGAGAGAGAATAGCGACCGAAGAAGCAAGATGAAGCTGATGGCTGAAGCTATTCTGTAAATTTGGGGAGGAAAATGGGTTGAATCTCCGCCCACTTCCGGCCGAAACCACGCCCCCCCCCCCCCCCCCCCCCCCCGACCAGGTGTCAGAGTCACAGTATACCCTCTGAAAAAAGGTAGACTACACCACTGGTAACATCGTTCCGATTGTAACAGCAATAAAATGTCACATAGCCTATGTCACTCACAAGTATTAAAACATATTTATTTGGTGTATATTTTGCTGTTTGCTGCTGTACATATCTTTTTGCATGTTAAAACGTGGTTGCCCCTGGGGCAACCAAAGGCCAAGAAATGGTTGCCCTATTTTTTTTTGGTTGCCCGGGGCAACCGGGCAGCCGTTAATGTCGAGCCCTGGGGGGGGCAGCGTCCTCCACCTCATCCTGGAAGGAAGACGTCATGGTTGGTTGTTGATGAACTGGGAGTTGGCGGAGGGGTGTAGAGGCCCCGAAGGGGGGGGGGGGGGGGGGGATGGGCTGAGATAGCCTGCATGGCAGTGGATGTTTCGTCTAGTCGGCTGACCTCGAGTTGTGGCAACAGGGATTGTTGTTGATGAGATGTGTCGTCTGGTAGCACAGTGACCTCGCGGCGAGGGTTGAAGATAGTGAAGAGGGGGGGGGGGGGGCGCATTCCTGGCCGTGGAGTTATCAGATGTTCGATGATTGATGTTGTAGATAAGGTTGGCAGTAAACAACCTCGCACCATCCCTGTTGAGTTTCCCATTATCATGAAAGAGGTATTTGCGGTTCCAAAACAGGTTGAAGTTGTCAATATAGTTGACATTGTGCAGGGGACAGACTGTTGAGAGCCATGTACTTAGGCCCAAAGACCTACTGAACTTGTTGATTCTATGTCCGATTGGGGGCAAGGGGCCACTGATAAAAGCTTCAATATCCAGGGAGCCCAAAAGCGCTAGCAGAACCAGGAAGTCACGTTTTAGTATTTCTGATTGCTCTTTGAAAATGTCATTTTCTCCGACATGTAAAGTAATCTTGTTTACGGAGCTGTGAGTAGATAGGATTTCAGGAATTTTCCCCGTGTCACAGATCATCTCATTGGGGAAGCAGAGAGTAGTGGTGTTTTTCATATTACCGATGTGTTTCATACCAGAGTCTCCAATGAGCAATGATGTTATTTGAGGCTGTGGCCTGCTAGCTATTGAAAGCCTCCTAGCTTTGGGCCTACCTAGGTTGTCGGAAAGCCGATGGGCCGGTTCAATATCTGTGTTAGCAGTCAATACAGGCCCACCCGATAGTGGTTGAAATCTGTTTTCCAGCTTTAGAGACATCAGTGGTTGAGGGGGAAATCTCAACCACTGATGTCTCTACTACTCAATGGAATTAAAAACTAGTGCCCCACACACTACTTTGTGACGTTACTAGGCTACTGCCCTTACAACAGCGGTGGTAATACGTTTGAGTTGCACAGCAGGCACCAACGTTACTCAAATATATATTATGCTATCAGTACACAAATCAGCTCTATTATCTTGTTCTCACTGCAACAAAGTGCATGCGTGCATTTTCAATTAAACTGATTCATCTCTCTCGCATAGACAGACCTATCTCCACAGTCCACACTTTGCACTGTGCGAGGCTGCCAGGCAGCGCTTCATACAAATCGGTCATAAGATCGTGGTGTTTCTGTAATGTCAGAATATCTGCTGCTTTTACTTACAGCCAACCAGTCGAGTCCGCTGCACTCGCTTACAGCCAAGCGACGAGCCTCTCAGCCCAATGCCGGCTGAACAGAGAGCTGAGGAAGACATCTCAGATTTCATCTCTGAGCCCTCTGATAGGCTATTGCTCGATGTGTAACCAATCAGATAGCGCTGTGGGCAGGACATTGCTCCAGCTCACAGAGGGAGCATGAACTACTGTAGGAGAGACAGAGGCTTCTTCCAACTGCAGCAGGGCCAACTTAGCGCAGTTTTTTATTAATTTATTATATTGGCAAACGGCCAATGAAAATGCCGATACAGATAATGGGCAAAATGCTGAATATCGACGCCAATAATTGAAGATGCCGATAATCGGTTGACCCCTAGTCACCAGGCTCTTCCTGAGGTAATCAGCCGGCACGGCGGTGCAGCCGCAGCAGTCTTGCTAATTGCTAGACACAAGCACAAGCTAACATAGCTAGCTAATGCTAGCCAGCTTGTCCACGTTAAGCAGCCAAAGTCGGCCGACTTTGTACTTTTCGTTTTAACTAATGTCTTATCGTACACTGCAGTAACTTATAAGACGTTCGTTAAAAAGTACTGGCTAGCATTAGCTAGCTACATTAGCTTTGGCCACAGCTGTGTCTGTTTATGTTGTGCATGACTGACAACAGCGTGAGCAATCAGCACCCGTGATTGGATTTTCAACCGTAGAAATATTGTTTGCACATGGCGATGCCAGACCAAGAGGAGCCAAATCCACAACTGTGGAGTGGGCGTGGCTTCGAAGGTCTCGAGCCAGGCTAAGATTATCTGCCACTGCAGTGAGATAATTTGACTTAAAATACCAAGAAATAAGCTTGATAGGTCTGGAAACAAGTTAAACATGGCTTTTTCAAAACACTCAAAACACAACACCACTGGGGCGGTTCAAGTTCAAGTTCAAGTTTATTCATATGTCCCAGAAGGGCACTTTGGGTTGCAGCAAAGCATGGCTGTGGCTCAAGAGAGGAGAACCTTGGAGTCATGGTAGCTAGTTAGCCATCTGGACACGAGCTGGGGTTTACCCCCGGCTGGGTCACCTGGAGGAGGGTGTATAATGTTGAAAGACTCGAAACACCCGTTGATCCCAGGAACATTACTGATGACGTGTCCAGAGGCATCAGCAGATGTATGTACACAGTGGGTTGCAGCAAAGCATAAACATAAAACAGTCATAAAATCACACAAAGCTTGAGATAAAAACATGAAAATAAAGTGCAGACACAAATAGACCATAAAAACAAAAATGGAGACACAATAGACCACAAGGTAGTACAAAGTAGCAGTTCAAAAGTGCCAGTGTAGTTTAAAGTGCATTAGAGGCCATGGCCGATAAGTGCAAATGCAAGGCAGTCCAAGAAGGACACTTAGCCACACAGCGCTACATATTACAGAAAGAAATGCTACAATATTACTATTGTATAAGAGAACGTAAAATAAGTAAAAACATCCAAATAGATCTTACATTATATTCTCTTAAGTAGCATTTAAAGCTTGAATCGAAGCAGGCACAAAGGAATTCCTATATCTATTTTTCTTAGCCAAGGGAGCACGAAGACGAAGGCCAGATGGAAGTAGCCTGGGTAAACCCAGCCCCCACGTGACCTGCTCTCAGAGTTCCCAGTCACTACGGTCTGGAAGACGGCCCATTCAAATCGGTTTCTGGGGCGAGTCGCAGACCCGCGCAGAATCACAGCCAATGAGTGACGGCGTGACTGCCAACATCAGCTCCTGCCGTGATCGGCCAATCAGAGAGTGCGTCTTTGTCAATGACGTGTAACAGCTGTAGCGGCTTCAGCACTACCTAGTGTTGGGCCAGACATTTTGAGTGAACACTAACAGTCTGTGTGGAGACACAGTAAGGGACATGTATGTTGGATGCAGACATTTGGAGTGAACACTAACGGTCTGTTTAGGAACACGGAGAGAGACACAAACCCCCACATCAGGCACCTGGCCATTTGGCTAGCTGAGTTCACACACCTATGATAAAACGGCAGGGAAGCGAGCCATTCCTTTGTTACCAAGAAGGAACAAAAGGGGATCAAGCCGACTCTTTTGTTCCCCAGCAGCGAGATAAGGTGAGCCAATCAGAGTGCCTCAACCACAACACAGACACGCCCTGGGCACCACACTGTATACAGGGTTGGAGCCCCAAAACTTCAGTTCCTAAGTAGCCCAGCTACAGACAGGACCTCCTGTAATACAGAGAGACAGGGTTTCAACCCCCCTCCTCTCTGTTGAGAAGTTCTACGTAGCCACTCGCTGCAGAAAGGACCTCAGCGACAAACCTCGAGAGAAGTCGACCCCCCACTCCTCGCAACCGAAACAGCATCGCCGTAACCAGGCGAGTGGTATCAACCCAAAGAAGCGAGCTGTGAGATCCCCCTTTCCTTCACCGAGACCTCCCCGCAGACCCAGGACCTCAGCGTGGCCAGCTGAGATCGACCGTCTGCTCTCACTCCTCAAACCCTTCCTTCCCGCTCTGGACAGCGGACACGCGCTGGTCCAGACCCCCCTCCGTCGCCGGAGGAACCCCGCAACAACCCCGCAACAAACCGCTGCACACGCGTGTGCAGGACTGAGCGTGCACGCCACGTAAGAAATTGAATTGATCACTCACGTCCGGGCAGTTAGATTGTTTAGAGTTAAAAGGGATATATATATATAATTGACTGATGTGATACTGTGAATGAAAATCTGTGAACTGTTTTTGTCTGATTGCAACTGTGCTTACACATGCATTAACTGAATCCGAATGTATAAACGCTAGTCACTAGCTCTTCACTGAAGAGGCCGGCTGGTCCGAAACACACACACACACACACTCTGCTGCCATCTGGTGTTCATCCGGTGCCTTACACTTTCCATGCGGAGAATATCCACTGACCTCACATTTCCCCTACAGTACATTGAAGAGTTTTAGAATGTAACTTAGTTATAAATGAAATTTGTTGATTGTATTGCCAATACCTCTCTTTTATTTTAAATAGTGTCAACTTTAATTGAATTCAACTGATTCAGAGTGATTTTGTGATAACTGTGGTAAACTACTGCTTAAGGATTAGAAACTCCACACTTCAGAGAGACTAACTGTGATTAAAGTTGGGTCCTGCAAAAATCAAGCAGGTGGTGCCCCTAGGTTAATCCTTATCAAGGATTACATATTTGATATTTTAATAATTTTATGAAATATTAATAATTTTCTGATTATTAATATTTTATTTTACCCAACCACATTTAATCCAAATAACGAGCACTACACTAGCCATTAGCATTTGGCCTCTCTAAAACATAGCTACGGTGCTAACGTATAGCTAACGCTATATGGCTAGCTATATGGCTATGCAACTACGTTGAGGAAATTCAAGTGAAAACAGGTGTTATTGTTAATGTTGTCTCACCGCTAAATGCGCTAATGGAGGACCAGATACGCGGGGCTTCTAATCTGGGAATCATGGTGTTGCAGATTGGTGGGGAGAATGATAAAGATGAGGATTTACATGGACGCTGTGAGCTTGTGTATGCAAGTCCAGAGAACTTGATGAAAACAAAGTGGCGAAATATCCTGGCATCGGGTACACGAAAATTAACGTTATTAAATGCTGTAACGTTAATGGTAATTCTCATGTGTATTGTTAGCCTACTCAATCTCTCAGCCCATTTTGATGCTGAACCAAATGACCAGTCCGGCTGCAATGATTGATTTGTGAGGTTAATGGCAGCCAACAGAACTTCATATTGTTTCCATACTGTACTGTTGTACTGTTCATACTCAAATTGTACTTTTTTGAATGGAACCGAATAAAAATGTTTTTGTTTGATACTCTATTCTGTTGTATTGTCATGTGAGAATGAAAACAGCTATATTAATAGTACTTCAAAACAGTGGTTCTCAAAATGTTTCCACATAAGGATCCTTAAAAAAAAATCCTTAATAATGTGATGCTAGACCTGTGCTTGTTTATTTAGCAAAAAAAGTATAGTTAAAGTTATACATTCATAACTTGTTCTGCAGTCAGCAATCTCAATTCTCAATTCTCCAAAGCAAGTGTTAACTACATTCAGAGTGAGCCAGACCAAAGTTTCAAATTTATTCCTGAATTATTTTGCTCATAAATATTTCAAAGGTAATATATAGTTGTTTGTCAAATGTAATACCAGTAAACACCAGCCACAGGAAAAAAATATAACATGTAACACTTGACACAATCAAATGTAACTTTTTCACAGCAATACTGTACAGTCCAGTGGTATGGTGGGCTAATTGTTTGAATTATATCAAAATATATTTGCATGGTGTAGCATGTAATGCAGTCTGTTAAGATACTGTAGCTAGATACTCTGTGACACAGAAAGGCAGACAAGCTAGCAGCAGGGATCTTGTCACACTGATTCCAGATAAACTCGTCTGTCTAGCCAGCGATACAATATTACTGTACATAATACCACAAGCTAAAGGCAGCATATGCCAATGTAAGGCTGGGTAGCATTAGCTAACGTCATCCAGGCTATACAGTAACGTTAGGCTATTATAAAGTTATGAAACGCTGATTCAAATGTTACAATAATAAGACACAATAGGAGCCAGTTACCCTACTGTAGCTAGAGAGAGTAATTTCAGACCACCAGATATCACCATATTTAATTTCAATAAATATAAAGCATTCATTGATTGAAGCAGACTGCTGGTCGATTAAGTTTCTCTGTCGTCATGTCCTCTGCTCCAATCTTCGGTTCGTAGTTTGTGTTCACTCAACATCAACAATCTTTATACATGATAATATAAAACAAGGCTATCTTTGTTGACAATGTTTATTGACAAAAGCATTAAAACAAGCAAATATAACAATATTCTTCAAAGCAAATCTCTCATGTCAGCATTTGGCTTGTGTGTTATTGCAATATCCTACGTTGAAACAACTGATCATCAGTGACATGTGGTTTAGCGTTAATCTCAGGAGAACAGAATATTATAGCTTTGATCTTCACAAATCATTTGATCCTCTGTTGTGTCGTGTGTCCCATCACTGGTACTGGATGGCGGCTACCCCTTGAAGAAACGAATGACACTGTTAATCACTGTATAAAGTTAACGTTTGCTTACCCAACAATACGTGTGATTGGTAAATACTGTAAATGCAGAGGTGGATAAACTATCCAGAGGAGTTTCAGAATCAGAATCAGAATCAGAAAGACTTTAATGATCCCCGGGGGGAAATTGGGACAAGTTACAGTAGCTCGCTCACAGAACACACATAGCATAAAATAAAATAAAATAAAAATAAACCGTAGTAAATGCAATATTAAGCAAATAAGCAGAAAAACACAACATAGCATAGAATAACTAGTAAATGCAATAGAAGCAAAAAGCAAAAAATAAGTAGAATGTCTAAGTAGCAAAATACAAATTTTTATTTTATTTATTTTTTATTTAGCATTTATTTATACAGGGGAGATCTCTTGAGAGCAAGCTCTCATTTGCAAGAGTGCCCTGTGTACAGAAAACATATATAAAGAGGTTACAAGTTTACAGACATATAGAACAAGTGAAAATATTTCATGTAAAACACGAACACTCCTCGTGTAGGGCGCTCTCTAGGAGCATTCTGAAAGAATTAAGAGGGATCAATCGCTCCAATTTTAACAAATACGTAGAGTAAGTATAGTATACATTCCGTGTCAATTATCATTATTGCACGTGACATATTGCACATATTGCACATATTGCACTTGATTTATATTAAGTCGGCTTGCCCTGTACGTTACACGTGGCTCAGCCAGGCACAGTTAACCTATCGGCTGGCTCAGTCTCAGGGAGACTGAGCGTCTCCGAGGTGCTCTTTTAAGAGAGGCATTAAATAGACCAATGGCCACAGGCAGGAATGATTTCCTGTGCCTCTCCGTATTGCATCTAGGTGGAATCAGTCTCTCACTGAACGTACTCCTGTGTTTGACTAGCACGCCGTGGAGTGGGTGCGAGTCGTTGCTCATGATGGAGCATAGCCTGGACAACGCCCCGCGCCTGTAACCCCCTTGTTCCCCCTCATTGATTGATAGTTGATCTAATGTTAGCTAGATATATAACGCTATAGCTGGTAGATGAGTATATGCTCTGAGTATGCTCCTCCTGTAATGACAAATGGACATGTAGCTAGCGTTAATGTCATGCTATGCTCGATTTTGTGGAAGATAGGAAGATGCAAGCGGCAGGCTGGTGACGTGAGGTCTGGAGGAAATAATACTCTGCAAAACCTGCAAAAATCATTCACATTGGTTGTAGCCATTGCATGCTAGCAGTACTGAATGAAAAGTGTTAGCTCTTTTGCTAATAACAAAGGGCGCTGAGTGACGCCATCTGTTGCACTGCGCATGTGCTCTGTGTGCTAAGCTGGTTGGCTGATGGAGTGGTCTATCAAGGGAGGTACACCCGCCCCTCCCCGACGGCAGAAATCGATCTGAATGGGTCGTCTTCCAGACCGTAGTGACTGCGAACCAGGTCTGAGAGCAGGTCACGTGGGGGCTGGGTTTACCCAGGCTAAGATGGAAGTAGCTCATATTCAGAGCTCAGCGGATGGGCATTGTCTGAGCAGATAGCCCTTGCTTTTTTCAGCATCTGCAAGTTGAAAATGTGGTCTAGGCTCCCAAAATGGATTCCGACTATTTTTGAAGCCGTTTTCACAATTCTCCCTAGGGAGTTCTTATTCCTGGTGTCGAGGTTGCCATACCAGCAGGCAATAGAGAAGGTGATAACAGATTCAATAAAAGCGCTGTAGAACAGTTTCATCAAGGTCTTGTCTACCTGGAATTTAGCAAGTTTCCGGAGACAAAAAAGGCGCTACTGACCCTTTTTGCACAGCGACTCTGTGTTTAGATCGAACTTCAACCTGCTATCAATTATAGTACCCAGATATTTGTATTCAGTGACCAGGTCAACTATCTGACCATTAACAATACTACCTTGGGGAACAGGGGGGAGCGTCTGAAATCAATGCAAATCTCTTTCGTTTTTGAAACATTGAGTTGCAGAAAGGCATCTTCACACCAGGATACAAAGTCATCAATGACTTGGCCATGGCCGACTTCATCATCGTCAAGCAGGCTGACGATAATAGAATCATCAGCATACTTGATAATAAATCTGTCGGCATAGCGACTACGACAATCATTGGTATACAAAATATACAGAAACGCAGATAAAACACAACCCTGAGGCGAGCCAGTCGAGGATGTTAAAAAACTAGACAGTATCCCATTTACTCTTACCTGTTGAGATCTGTTGGTAAGAAAATCTAAAATCCAGCCAACCAAACATGGATCCATACCAAAGCTGTCAGTTAGTTTTTCAACAAGAACATGTGGCTGAATGGTGTTGAATGCTGATGAAAAGTCAACAAAAAGCAATCTGGCGTGATTCTTACTGCCCTCTAGGTCTTTGTACAGGAGGTTCAGCAAGGTGGCTGTAGCGTCTTGCACGCCTCTTTGCGCACAATAAGCGAACTGAAAGGGGTCGAGCAAGCACTCAGTTTTAGCTACGAGCTCTGTTTTTACTAACTTTTCAAACTGCTTCATGACAAGCGAGGTTAGGGCTACTGGCCTAAAGTCATTCAAGGTTTTGGGTTTGTTGCCCTTGGCAACCGGAACCACAGTGGACTGTTTCCATAGGGATGGCACCCTCTGCTGGCAAAGTGATAAATTAAAAATATAATTAAAAATAGGGCCTAGTTGGTCAGCACAGACCTTTAAAAGTTGCCCACCCAAATTGTCAGGGCCAGGACTTTTTTGCACGCTTTGAAGCACTTGACAACATTGTGTTCGTCAAAAAAGGGGCTTACAGGGGGAACTAGACGGAGGCTGTCTCTGATCTCCTGGTGTTTCTCACTAAAATCATGAACATCAAATCTACCATAAAAATCATTAAAACTCTGAGCCAGAGCCAGAGTTGTACCCATTTAACTGGATGTTTCTCCTGCCGCCCTCCTTGATCCCAGTGATTGTTTTCATGCTGTCCCACCCTGATCCTAAGTTATTCATACGGAGTTGAAGACCAGATGATATCTAAGATGATGCAGCCTACACTTGAGAAAATACTCAGACTGCCAAAACTGTTATTGGTGTCACGACAAACAAGAAATAGAAAATAGAAAAAAGAAAGAAATATAGAGAACTCTACTCTCTCTCTCTAGCTAAAATTGCTTTGTCTCATGTGGCAGCAGAAAACATTGGGCGGGGGTGACTGATTGACGCGCGCACAATTGATTCTGTCACTCTCCATCTGGGATGTGAAGGTTCTTCCTGTGTATGAATCCCATCACCCGCCCCACAATGTCAGAGCAGCAGCTTCTCCTGTCCTCCTCCTCCTCCTCACCCCCACAAGGCAAATGTCAGCGCAGTTTAACATGTGAAAGACGTTTCCTCTGCGTGTTTACACAGAGTGATTTCCATTCAGCGCAGCCTGAGGAGGACAACTCAATTACAGTGTGACAGGCGGAGAGAGGGAGATGTTACAGAAGAAGGACGTTCTGTTAGACTTAGGGAGCAGAGGGCTCTGATAGCGCCTGTAAAGGCAGCAGAGGGAGAATGTGTGGCTAGAGCTTAGTAATGGAAATGAAGCGACAATCGTGTTACTTAGAGCAGTGGTTCTCAAACTTAAACTGACACACATTATACGACGGTTCCCTTTCTGATAAGATTTTGTCCCAGGGTCCCACATCATATAAGATGTTTGCTTTTAGATGTTTTATTACAGAAAGTGTATGCAACCCATGACCAAAACAGTCACACATTCTGTCATTGAATTACTTATGGATGGTATTATAGTGAAAATAAAGTATTCCCCTTTTTTCTGCTGACCGCCTGCAACCCCCTCAAGGACACCTGGGGGTCCCCAGACCCCACATTGAGAACCACTGAGTTAGAGAATTAGAGCTGGGGAATCCGGTAGTAAACCCTATACACCCTCTTTATGCTTTGAAAGGCGAAAGAGTGAATAATAAGAAGAAAAGTGATCCAGTGGCTCCTCACAAAATTGAACATGCTCTTCAGTTGGGGACAAACATATCACCCTAAACGTCCCTTTCCCTGGCCACATGAACCAGCTCTGACTGGGGGATCCCAAGGTGTTCCCAGGCCAATGCGGAGATGTAATCACTCCACCCGGTCCTTGGTCTGCCCCATTTCCTCCTCCCAGCTGGCAAACCTCCCTGGGGAGATGACCAGGAGGCATACTTAGTTGCCCGAATCACCTCAGCTGACTCCTTTCTATGTGAAGGAGCAGCAGCTCTACTCTGAGTCTCTCACGGGTGACCAAGCTTCTCACCTTATCCCTAAAGGAGATGCCAGTCACCCTCCTGAGGGAATCCATTTTGGCCGCTTGTATCCACGATCTCGACAAATATTCAAGGCATCAGTCAAAACATGTGGGATCTTAACTGCTCCAAAAAGGAAATGAATAGTGAACAAAGGCTTTTTTTCCCACAAAGAATTGCCATGGTGCCTTTCTCGAGTATACTTTCTAAGTGTAAGCCATTACACATGACTGATTACCGCTTGGAATTGCTGTCAGTATATTATAATCCACTGGAACAACTCCCAACTCAATAATGTAATCAGTTTATTCCAATTTCACAAGTGCAATTTGCCAATAATTTCACAATCTAAATGCCTTTTCCTTTCCAACATGCTTCTGACTAAACCAGGCAGGCCACTCTAATTGTTCAAAAGTAATGAAATCAGATTTGTATTTAGGTTCAATGTGTTTTAGAAGTGGCAAACCAACACCAGACAGATCTTCATTAAACTACAGTACTGCTGTGTCGTCTTACCTGCGACGAGTTGTGTGAGCAGCTGGTTGTTGCTGTTGACGATGTTGACTGACACGTTTCTGGAGGATTGCAGGAACAGCGGGCGGCCCTGTGGCGACATAAAAGGATGGTCAAGTACCAGGAAATCACCAATTTGATAACAAACACTGCATAAAATATCCATCTCAAAGAGTCATTTAGTCTTTCATTGAGTCTTAAAATCGCAATTGTATTAAAACAAGTGAAAATAAAATAGAATCTGCCAATGGGGTTAGATCAATGGTTCTCAAAGTGGAGTCTGCGGACCCCCAGGGGTCCATGGGTGGGCTTCATGGTGTCCCCAGCAAACAGGGGAATCATTTATTTTCACTATAATTCCATCCATAAGTAACACAATGACAGAATGTATGACTATTTTGGTCATGGGTTTCATACACTTTCTGTAATAAAACATCTAAAAGCTCAAATCTTATCAGATGGGGGTGCGTGGTCTAATTTCTGTGAGTTTAGGAGTCCTTGACCTGAACAAGTACCACTGGGTTAGATCATTTCATTCTGCTCTACATGTTTGTTTGTTTTTGTTGAATATTGCACTTTTTTCTGTAATTGAATTGACTGAATTCACATAGAAAGGAGCCAGCTGAGGTGGTTCAAGCATCTAGTAATGCCTCCTGGTCGCCTCCCCAGGGAGGTTTTCCAGGCACATCCCACTGGGAGGAGGCCAGGGGGCAGGTAAGTGTGCAGACATACACGCCTGCCCATGCACATACACACTTTTACACAAACGCCTGCAGTGTTGACCTCAGGTCAGTGCAGCAGATGCAGCGCGGAGACGTGGGTCCGCCTCCTGCTCAGTTAGATAACTTTCCTTTTCCCAGCGAGCCTGGCCGGGAATAATCTGTAAGGCTAATCACATCTGACGCCCTGCGCTTTCTGTGCCACACTAATCTTCCACGCCTCAGTCACCTTCTTAATTAGAGATAACGTCCTGACCATTGTGTTACGCTGAGAGCTGAGGAGGGGGTTTGGCTCGCGTGTATCTCCCAGATAACATTATGGCTCTTCGAAAAGTTACTGAAAGTTCCCACAGTAAATACGCGAAAATGTACGATTGCACAGAGAGGTTATTACGATAACAACGTGGCGTGATATGAACGTGTCAGATGTGAATTTAAAACAAGAAATAACTGTTAAATAATTGATACATGTATTCATTATAATTCCATACATCAATTTGTATTGTGTTGCGATTTGAGTATGAAGTTAGAAGAACATCCGGGATGCGTTTATCGTTTTCCCAATCAATCCAGTTTCGATGAAACCACGCCCACTTCTCTATGACAAAAGCACCTCTCTAAGCCTCAGATTTCAAACTGAGGTGAGAAATCAGCCATGCAGTCGCTGAATCTTTCTTAATTTGACATCAACAGCGGTTAGTTTAACAGTTTGTATATGGGAGCTAACTTTGATTGCTTCTCTTGAAAAAAGAGGGAAAGCGTTCAGCAACTCTGATTTGGTAAAGAGAAAGCATGAATGAATGATAAGTCTTCCTGATTGAAATTGCCCAATACTTCACTACTTGACAAAAATCCATTACGCAAATATTTTTACATGGATCTTTGTCATTGACGTGTCACATTATTACCATACATTAGTGCTTAAACATCTCTTTAGCCAGTTACATGCCTTGCTACATTTCTTTGAGCAAAATACATGTATTTATTAAAGTAAATTTGTGCAAAATACAATAATAATAGAATGTAATATTATTGCTCTTGCAACATTATTCAGATTCTTAATTTGCATGAATTAGCTTTAGGCTATTCCTTCAGCTGATATAATATGATGGAATCCAGAATAACTATCCTGTCTTTACATCTACACTTAGGCCTACGGGTAAAATAATATGACGGAATGCAGAGAAACGTCAGGGTTACACGGTAACCTCGTTTCTCTGAGATGGAAGACATTGTCTCCCGACTACAGATATGTATCTGTAGGTATGGGAACTGACCCCTCTGAGGGCAGTTGACGTTGGCTACAACTTTAAGACACTCTTTAACTGCCCTCAGGGGGGTCAGTTCCCATACCTACATACAAATATCTGTAGCTGGAAGACAATATCGACAGCGATAGAGAATGATCCTGTCTTTACATCTACACTTAATTTAGGCCTACAGCTGATGATGGAATGCAGAATAACTATCCGATCTTTACATGTACACATAGGCCGCCTACAGCTGATATGACTCAAGTCTTTTAGCTATAGTCCAAGTCGCGTCTCAAGTCTTTAGTCACAAGTCCAAGTCAAGTCTCAAGTCTCTTATGGATGAGCTTTCTGTCATCTGTTGCATGCAATCCAGTCTGCTTAGATTAGAACACTGCCGTTCATGACAGGGCTTGGGCAGAAGGCAGCAGGTTAAGTACATGGCAGTTGAACATAGAAGCGGAGAGAGTAATGACAGTGGAGGCAGAGAGAGATAGACTAAAAAATTGCTTATTTATACTTTGGCATGTCATCACCGATGACATGACAGCAACAACTATGACATCACCCACCCAGTCTGCTCAGCCAGGAAGGATGACATAATTGATGACATCATCACTGATGACATCACTGATGACGTCATTGCTCAAGTGACATCACATCATTAGGTGATTAGGGCAATTATGCTCTTTAGGCTATGAGGGCAGAATTCAAAATACAGTCAAAAATTCAGTTTTTGACATACAATTCTTAGATTTTGCACACTTCAACTGCTCTGACAGCAAAATCTTGTAAAAAAATTTCATGGAGATTCAAGCTTTATTTAGCAAGAATTTGCATTAGCTGTTTAAAGTACCATTTACAGTAAAACATTTTGATGCACTGTGGGCTCAATTTTTGATGTATCAAAAATCTGTTTGATACTTTTGTGGAGGACAGTCTACCGATGCAGATGCTGGAGTTTGGTGTCGTTTGAAGAGAAATGTGGGAGGAGTAGGGTTTAATTAGTTTTACAGTTTTTGCAGTTTTGCGGTCTTTAGACTTCATAATTGGCCATAGGTTGCAGCGTACAAAGGTTTCTCCTCATTTGGGCACACATTTCGATGAAAGTGCCAAAGCCGTACCCCGTATGCCTGATTTGTTATGAATTTTCGTCTAAAGTTTGAAACTTTAGACGGTCGCTGTAGCTCCACCATCAGGACTATTGGTGCCAAATTCACGTCAACTTTGGCATGGGACTGGACCTTTGTGCAAAGTTTGGTTTATTTTCATGCATGGGAAGTCTGACTTCCTGGGAGAAGAAGAAGAAGAAGAAGAAGAAGAAGAAGAAGAAGAAGAAGAAGAAGAAGAAGAAGAAGAAGAAGAAGAAGAAGAAGAAGAAGAAGAAGAAGAAGAAGAAGAAGAAGAAGAAGAAGAAGAAGAATACAGGCAAATACAATAAGTGGCCCTGCCGCTTCGCTGGCCTGGCCACTAATAATACAGGCAAATACCTGCCGCTTCGCTGGCCCGGCCACTAATAATCATGTTTGGTTTGCAAATAGTAGCATTACAATACACGTTCCAGTTATTTTTAAATAATGAATAACAGTCTAGTTGGATGCTTATGAAATATGAAATATGTGAACCACAGTTTTGATGTTTCACTCAACCAAAGTCAACCCTGGACAAACACTGGAGAAATGCATGCGGATATTATTTATGCTAATAGGTGCGGGTAACAGAGACAACATTGTTTTCTTATTCCCAGACTGAGGTTCAACAACATGCTCAGAGTAAAGCACATCATATCCTTTGTCGAAGCCTATATCGTTCAATCTCTCCGGTCACTTTTCCTCCAACCGCTTCAAATGCCTTCCTCTGGGCATGTTTGCGTGTACTTAGTTTGTTGTTCTGTGCTGGCTCTGATCCCCACCATCTCTCCCTTCTCGTCTTTATTACTGCAACAGACCATAATTGTCCCAGCACCAAGTCTCCCAGACAGAGAAACAGAGAAGAGAACATGAGAAGAGTCAGAGAGACAGACATGCATTTGAGTTTTGGCTCTACAAATATTTCTCAGAGGAAGAGATGCTCTGTAGGCAAAAATAATCTCACTGGTTGAGCTCAAGGTGGAAGATATAGTATTTCTGCTTTCCTGAAGCACAATAGGAGTAAAGATCTTTAGGGGCTTCTGAATGGTAGTGAGCAAACAGCTCACGGTGACACACTCTAGAGGTTTCTGGCCAAGCCGACTGTCTGTTTTGACTTGTTATTCACAGGAATATGTGAGAAATGTGTTTACCCACCTCAAAAGGATTAGGAGTGAGAGATACAAAGGAACCAGCTTCCTCTGTCAGTTAGGGACGCCGGTTCTATTGAAATCTTCAAAACTATAGACTCAAAACCCATTTATTTTCCCAATCATATGGTTGTGTTTGATGGTGTCATTCTCTGGAAACATTTCTTAGCTGTTGAGTATATTTAATCCTGAATTGCTGAGCGGGCTGTCTCAAGCCAGCAATATCAGTATAAACTTCGACTTATACCTGATTTAGTAATAGCATCAGTCGACCTAGTAGCTTAGACAGAAAATCTAATAGCTGCTGAATAAACTTAGTCCTGAACTGCTGAGCGGGCTGTCTCAAGCCAGCAGTATCAGTCTAAACTTAGACCTAGACTACCTAGACTTGAATTAGCAGTATTGTATTAATCATCCTAGTAGCATGGACAGAATATCTAATATCTGCTGAATAAACTTAGTCCTGAACTGCTGAGCGGGCTGTCTCAAGCCAGCAGTATCAATATACATCTAGACTTGATTTTGTATAGGATCAGTTGTCCCAGCAGGCAGGAAATTATTAGCTGCCAAACCTAGTTCCACCTCTGCGCAGGTTCCTCCGGCCTCTGGCTCTCCCCCCTTCTCTCTCTCCTCCTCAGATGTCCTTCACTGGCCTGACTCGCGTCCCTGCCCGCCCGCCGACTGCCACCGCAGCCCCAATCATCTAGCCATCTAGCCGATCGTCACATCGTCCCGGCCATCCACCCTCACCCTGGCCCATTATCCACTACTCCTTCGCCTGCTTGATGCCCCCCCCCCTTCCCTGGCCTCATCACCACTGACCCCTATCCTCCCCTCCTCTCTTCTTGGTCGATGCCACCAATGCGGACTCATGGATCCCTCAGATCGCCCTCGTGGAACTCTCGATCATTAGAGACTAACTAAGGGCAGACTAGGCTGTAGATTAGCTAGATTCCCTGTGTTCTAGTTAGTTCTGGTTAATGGCTAGAGTAGTCAGATTGTCTGAACCTAACCCTAACCACTCATATAGGGTGGTGGTGCCCCAATCAGGTGATGACAGACAAAAAGAAGTAAAACATCACCTGCATGTTTCACTTCTTTTTGTATCTCTTTTGTATCGGGTATTTTAGAACTTGTTTACCTCTGTTATTATGTGATCTTTAAAAAAAAAGTTTTGTTCTTGTTGAGAGACCTACTCTACTGTGTCAACAATTATGTATTTTGTAATGATCACAGGTGTCTGTCATCACCTGATTGGGGCACCACCACCTATATGAGGTTATATAGATGCCCACAGAGAGCTTGTTCTTTGTACTGCCTGATGAAGACTCGTGAGGGTGGAAACGTTGCATCTTTGTAATTAAAAACTCACCGTGGGAGCTTCAAAAACAGTGTGCAGATTATATTTTCCGGTTTCCAACTTCCAATCATGGAAGTTGGAAACCCTCATTAGTGTTTTGCTTGCACCTGTCTTTATCTTGCCTTTTCGACACAAAATGGCCCCCATGAAAAGGGTCTATCTTTAGACTGCCCACGGTGGTGTTTAAACAGAAGAAGAGTGGGATATTAATTTAAGGCGACTCTAGAATTGAATGAAATTGTATTCATTTACTATCTGCTCCGTGGATTATATGTAATGTTATGCTTGCCGAGTTGAAGAGCAGCACTTGGTAATCCAGAAATTAGCATTTTATTGTACCTTTGTAGCAGATATATAGCTGGGGAGCTATCAGCCCGCACACTCACCGGATAATTTAAAGTCTTAGGTGCACGGCACAAGAGTTTCTTAAAGCAGTAGAGAAGGAGCCAGCACTCAAAAAGTCCTTTTGAGGGTTTTTTATTCCTGTTGCACCACAACGTACGCGTTTCAGCGATAGCCTTCGTCAGCGTTGACGTAACAGGATGTGAGCTGCCAGAACTGCAGGAACTGTATAACCAGCGCTGCCGCAGGAGGTCCCTGAAGATCATCAAAGACACAAACCACCCCCACAACAGCCTGTTCTCCCTGTTACCCTCAGGGAGGAGATACAGGGTCCCAAAAGCACGCACAAATCGCTTGAGGGACAGTTTCTTCCCGCAGGCCACGAGACTCCTTAACATACACAAATAGTGTAGTAGCTGTACTGTACCGTACTGTAGCTGCTACGATTACGTATGTCTAATGTGTAATTGTATGTTTAATTAGGTATATGCTATTTGCACCTGTGCAAACAGAACGTCGAATTTAAAATGTTTAAGTACGTCTAAAGCAGTGCTGACCAAGTTTGGCCGCGCTCCGTTTGTTTTGGCCCGCCACGGATTTATTTATTTATTTATTTATTTATTTATTTATTTATTTATTTATTTATTTATTTATTTATTTATTTATTTATTTATTTATTTATTTATTCCCCCCCCCCCCCCGATTTTTTTTTATCCAGAATGCAACTCGGGCAAGTTATCAGATATCTGCACTGATTGCAAAGGGTGGACGAGCTTTTTCATGTGGTGACTTTGTAAAAAAGTGTCTGAATGTGGCTGCGGATACTGTGTTCACTCCTGAGATTGCATCCCTGCAAATTGTTTACAAAAGATGGACAATAAAGCTGATTTTCAAAGTACCTTGAGGATTTTTCAAGTTGTGAATTAAGTCAAATTTCTCTCTTTCAAAGGTGGAAAATACAACTGTTTTTAACTGGGTGTTTACTGATTAAATGTTTAAGCTCCCCACAAATGCAGATGTTTTTTTTTAAATATATATAACCAATTGGAAATTATTACAATTACCAAACAGATAAAAAGTAGATTATTATATTGAAATGTTATTTTAGATTTAGAATGTTAATTTTCTATAAAACACAATACATTTTAATGTAATTCCACGTTTATTTTTGGCCCTCGGCCCTGCACCCAGATTGAGTTTTGGCCCTTCATGGGAAAGAATTTGGGTACCCCTGGTCTAGCACATGCCATGTGCACCTATGTGCAGTGAATATGCCACTGTCTCTGACTTGTCTTATCACTCTACTGCCTTATTGCTTGTTGTGTCTCTTGTTGTTTTTGCACTCATATGCCCTGTTATATTTGTACTATGTTGTAAACGGAGTCCACAGCACAATAATTTCACACGTGATACTTAAAAATCTTGAATCTTGAATCCCCCCCTCCCCTCCCCTCCTGTCCTCTCTTCTCTTCTCCTCTCCCCTCCTCTCTTCTCCTCTCCTCTCCTGGACTGACCCGGTGTCTCTTCCCATCTCCTCTGCCCAGACAGTATACCATTCCTCTCAGCTCCTCCTGATCCCCTGGCCTGTCGGCTCCCTCCTCTTTTCATCTGTTTCTCTTCCAAGGCACCTCTTCTCTTCCTCCTTCTCTCTGTTTGCTCTCCTCTCATTCACTCTCTTAGGTCTAGATTCCCTCTCTCTCCCATCCTCTCTCTCACCTGCTCTCTCTTTCTTTTGATGTTGAAGGTTGACATGAGCGCCTTTGAAAAAAGCACCAAAGAAACCTACCCTAAATATGTTTCTGATATCAGTTCAAAACAGTTTACAAAGCTGCTTTAAAGCTATAGTGCAGAACTTTTGTAGAGCGGAACACTTGTCTCCCCCTTCTGGCAGTATATGCCCTGCATTGATGTGCTGTCGGAAAAATTTGTTCCTGACCATTTCCTTTGCTCTTTGTTGTCAAGCAAAAAACTAAAGTAAACAGCTATCAACATTTTGTTTAAAGACCCAACATGTATGAATCATGAAGAAAATAATGTACATAAAGTGTTTTTTTTCATTACCAATGAGTGAATGCTCCTTAACATAACTTAAAAAATTAGACCAGCCTCTCTGTGTCCAGCCGTTCCTATGTTGTGCTGATTTATTTAGGAGGACTAAATAAGGAGGAGGTCGAAGTTTTGCCGAAAATCCAGTACATGTGATGTTTCTGCACGTTCACGAGCCTGCCTCTCAGCACTTCAGCCACTAAATACACCAGCGAAGAAGAATCCAGACCACAGAGGGTACCGTTAGCTAATGCAGCCCACAAATGTCAACAAACAACCTGCAACAACAGAGTCCACTAAAAAGTCCACAGAGCACACGTTAGGCAATGTGTCCATATAGCTTCTTTTCCTAAGCCCCAGGGTCTTTTTTCAGTTGTTTCCAATGAGGAGAGAGCGTATGCTGGTGCATACGGCCGTCTAGAGAAAGTGCGCTGCGCCCAGTGTCTATTTTCAGAGCGATCCGACTGTTTTGTGCGCCGGCTCCCAGCGTTTCCAGCTGAAAATATAATTTTTTTTCAGAAAGTGGTGTCGGGTGCTCCTTTTCAGGCAACTAATCATATGGAGAAACTGTCACAACAGAGACAGAAAGGCTCAATTGTGGGAGGGAGCAGATTGGCTAGACACTTAATATTTCTGGTGAGTGTTCACAGAACATGTGTTGGTAGCTTGTTAGCTGTTAGCTATCAAGCTACCTTCCTAACATTATTTTCAATCTGCTTGATTGCATATTGTGTGCAGCGCTCCCCAGCGCACCTCAGGTTTAACTGTCAGAAAAATAAGCTATATGGACACACGGCCTTAGGCTACCATTTAAAAGCTCATGAACACACAAGTCGGAAGAACAACTTCACAACTCAGGAAATGGGACCATCTGAGGAGCATGTGAATGCAGAATTTGTTATAGGCTACCCCGTCGGTTGCTACTGATGCGGCTATAAAACAGTGCGATACATTTTTTGATCCAACAAACTAGAGCTTTAATATGATTTTTTTTAACCTAGCTGTAATATCACATTGTGAGAATGTTGTGTTTGTTTGGCTTGATGTTGAACTTGGCCACCTCCCTGCTGGCTCCTCCCTTTCTCTCATTCAGCTCTCCTCCATCTCTCTCTAGGTCCCAGTCTCTATCTCTTCTCTTTCCTCCATCTCTCTCTAGGTCCCGGTCCCGATCTCTTCTCTCATTCATTCCCCGTCTCCTCTCCATCCTATTCATGCCTATTCATCCCATTCCCCGCTGCTCTCTCTTGTCCTCTCTCTCTCTCTGCCTGTGTACGGTGCTAGTCTCTCTCTCTCTCTCTGCCTGTGTAAGGTGCTAGTCTCTCTCTCTCTGCCTCTGTAAGGTGCTAGTCTCTCTCTCTCTGCCTGTGTAAGGTGCTAGTCTCTCTCTGCCTCTGTAAGGTGCTAGTCTCTCTCTCTCTGCCTGTGTAAGGTTCTAGTCTCTCTCTGCCTGTGTAAGGTGCTAGTCTTTCTCTGCCTGTGTAATGTTCTAGTCTCTCTCTCTCTCGCTGCCTGTGTAATGTGCTAGTCTCCCTCTCTCTCTCTCTCTCTGCCTGTGTAAGGTGCTAGTGTCTCTCTCTCTGCCTGTGTAAGGTGCTAGTGTCTCTCTCTCTGCCTGTGTAAGGTGCTAGTCTCTCTCCCTCTGCCTGTGTAAGGTGCTAGTCTCTCTCCCTCTGCCTGTGTAAGGTGCTAGTCTCTCTCTCTCTCTGCCTCTGTAAGGTGCCAGTCTCTCTCTCTCTGCCTGTGTAAGGTGCTAGTATCTCTCTCTGCCTGCAGGTGCTAGTATCTCTCTCTGCCTGTGTAAGGTGCTAGTCTCTCTATCTGCCTGTGTAAGGTGGTCTCTCTCTCTGCCTGTGTAATGTGTCTCTCTCTCTCTCACACTGACTGTGTAAGGTGCTAGTCTCTCTCTCTGCCGGTGTAAGGTGCTAGTCTCTTTCTCTCTCTGCCTGTGTAAGGTGCTAGTGGCTCTCTCTCTCTCTCTGCCTAAGGTGCTAGTGTCTCTCTCTCTGCCTGTGTAAGGTGCTAGTGTCTCTCTCTCTATCTGCCTGTGTAAGGTGCTAGTGTCTCTCTCTCTGCCTGTGTAAGGTGTTAGACAGGAGAGATAAAGCCAGCTGCTCTCTTGCATTATCAAGCCATCCGTCCACTAGCTGCTCTCTGCTGCGACTACTGCCAGACAGAGGAGAGGGAGAGAGAGAGAGAGAGAAGAGAGAGAGAGAGAGAGAGCGAGCTACACTGTCTATCGCTTTATCTCACCATCTCTCCATTTCTGACATCTCCTGGCTGGGATACTCTCCAGTTGTTATATAATATATAATATAGAGGGATGGCAGGAAGCGCTGCAGAATGCTAATTCCTTAACAGAACATAGCAGGAGGCCTCAGACAGGCTTTGCAGCATTTGGATCGGCATACGCCAGTAGATTGCCTGGAACAACATAGAAATTGAAGCTGTGGTGCTGTCGACCACTGGCGTTAACACTGGCAGGGTGTTGTTTGTTTCCCACCTGGGAGGGTCGACACCCACTTTGAAAATTGGCGCAGGCATGGCGGTGTTATGTTGTGTCCATCCTGGCAAAATTGTATCACTGGCACTGCCGCCGGAATAGGGGGTACAACGAGACCTTTTGTCCCCACCATTTTCAGGTGTTATGGTAATAAAGTGGTAACGTCTAACTTTTAAGCCAGGTATTAGCTATGGGTGGGCCTAGGCCCGACCCACTTCTTGCATGCTAGGCCCAATCATGAGGCTTAACACATTTCGTTATGTAAACACTCATTCTAATCACTTTCTTTGGTAGGACTCTCTCTCTTTCTGCACATGCTTGCACATTTGAATTAAGTAACGACGTGCTTGTTATTTAAACCGGCTTGGGCTTGGTGTTGGCAGTGCTATCTGACTAATTTTGATCTGGAAGTAGCCTGATGAGAATGCATTTCTTTTTTTTTCTTTTGTATGTTTTTGTCGGGGGTTCCTACCTGGAGAAAACCCCAGGGGAGCACGAGGAGAACATGCAAACCACACACAAAGGCCCTTTTTGACAACCCCACCTGGGCTGTAGGCACTGAGGACATGGAACTGGGGACACACCCTCAGCACCCAAAGTGAGAATCGAACCCAGGACCTTCTTGCTGTGAGGCGACAGTGCTACTACCACTGTGCCACTGTGCCCCATGCATTTCTTACCATATTTTAGTTGTACAGAAACGGTAGGCTAGGCTGATATTGAAATGAAGTTGATGTGAAAAAGCTCACTAGCCTATTACATCATCAAAAGTTTGATGCCCCCACTTCAAACCTATCCACTGGTATGAATGTGCATACAAGTGGTTTGAATGCTGGCTGGGAAGATCTGGAGAAGTGAATGAGGAACAGTCAGTAATCCTTTAAGCTGCAGCTCCTCACCTGCTGCTCAGCAGCTAACAGCACACAGCCTCCAGGTGCACATGTCTGTGACTGAACAAGTGTTAAGGAAATAAAACCTCTATTTTCAGCTCACCTAACCTCTATACCTTGTGTCCCACCAGAAATGTGCCTTGTGCTGGAAACTAATGGCCGGTGAAAAACATTAACCCTAACTTTACACTCTCCATTGTAATCGATGCACACTTATAAGCGGGATATAGGAGCGCTCATATGGTTTCCCTCAGTGTGGCTGGAGGATCCTCTCCTCACAGCTTCTCTGTCTTCTTCTCCTTGTTGGAGATGACATGCTGCAGCTCACTCTCAGCGCTAAGGGCTTAGCAAACTGCTGGTAGGTTGAGGAAAAGAGCACTGCACTTCCAAGATATGTCTCAGCATCTGTTTAGCACTTACTGACTAAATAAAGACGTGGCCAGTGGACACAGAAGCTCTGCTATGTCAGGGTATGGGACAATGAAATTTCAAATATTGCAAGAATGCACAAATGTGACAATATGCATCATGGGAGAGAAAAAAAACATGAGCTCATTTTCATTCTACTGTCACAAATGACACGCTTGACCATCACAGTTTCACATGCTCACCATCCATCCAAATGTTATTGATGTCACTTTGTCATGACATTTTTAAATGGTTAAAAAATGAGCCAATGGTATTGCTAGAAAGATTTGTGTTTCAGAAATAAACATAATTCTGCACAGTCAGACTTTGTTGTCACTGAACTTATTTATTAATCTTGCGAGGCAGCTGGATTCGCAAAATCGCGATTGTCACATTCCAAGCTATCTCGGTCCAAGGGGATGGGCCAAGCAATGTCCAGAGGCAGTACTGGGAGGGATTTAGGTGTGAGCCTGTGATAGACAGGTGGTTCATCCAATCACCTGCCAGGTATTTTTTGAACATGGCTGCCCTTTTCAAAACAGTTTTCCAAGGACAAGTTCCAGATGATTTTCTGTAACAAACCATCTGGCAGCATCAGGTTACTCATTTATGACCTTGTCTCATGGTTTTATTGAACCGCGAACTATATTGTATATCAAATCATATTTTGAGATGAGGAGATCATCCGAGCCCTACAGCTAAATGTGTCAAGTCTGTATCACTAGCTTCAGTTTGCTGATAAATGCTAAAGTGTGTGTGTTTCTGTGAGTTACTTACTGGTTTGGACTGGATTTCTTTGGCATAGAGAGGTTGGAGGAACTCTGAATCCCCCTCCAGTTTCAGGCCCTTCTCCGTTATTCTGAGGTTGCCCATGCCGTCCTGAGGAGAACACAAACACAGAGAAGGTTAGTTCAATTCTGTTTGGACGTCTGTGTGTTTCAGGTTCAAAGAAGAACAACTGCTATCAAGTTTTATTAATTATGTATAGGACCAGGGAAGCTGGAAGTCATTTTAAGCAGGGGTTGCTGGGAGGAAGGGACTCTCAGGCCCCGCCGAAAAAATTTTGGATGTTTTTTTTTAATTTAATTTTGCCATATTTAGAGGAATATCTCATTTTAAATTAACATTAGGATACTGTTGTGATGTAATTATTCAGTATTTTCTCCTTTTCTCACTCATTCAGAGAAAAGAGGGAGATATATAGCATGATGATAATGCTCTATATCTCCCTATTTGCTCTGAATACACCAGTTAACATGACACAGGCTTAACATGATAGAAATATTATCAGCAAACTTAATGACTAGACTAATTATTCTGATCTGAATGGCATATATCAAGAAACATTGACTCCTCTCTTTGCTGTATAGTGGGAGGTGCATTTGGCTATTAAAATAGCATGTCAAGTTCACATTTCTTTATTGCCAGATTAAACAATTCGTATTGGTTGTTGGTTGGTTCAACACAACATGTGCGTGCATGCACGCTTCTTCTTCTCTAGCCTACAAGCATGTAACTTCCTTGATTGTTATTGTTGATAATTCTATTTAAATAGGCTACATTTTCATTTCCCGAAACATTCTTAAACAAGAGAGGAACATAGTGCACTGCAAAATATTTTTAATTACATTTGTAAAAAAAAAAAAAAAAAAAAAAAAAAAGGAAAAAATCTAGGGGGTGCTGCAGCACCTGCAGCACCCCTACTTCCCGCGGCCCTGTATAGGACAAGAAATAAGCCTTGGGGGCTTCAAAGTAATCCCCTTGATTTCAATAAGTCCTATAAATCATTCACGTAAAATATACACACATCAGTCATCAGTCATCAAAATATACAGTACAAGAGACAAAACAGACCAAATAATACAAATAAGCTGGGGGGGGTGGGACTTGAGATCAAAAAAAGAAGAGGACAACTAACAAAGAAAGATCTGATAACAAAGATCTGATGAAAAAGGAGTGTTTTCCCTGCAGTAGCCTGCCAGTCAGTCAGAGGTATTGCAGCGGTGTTACAGGCACTTCCGTAATCTGTGAGTAGCCCAGAGCAGAGAAACAGCAAAGGATATTAACCACGATGATGAGAGGAGATTTGGGAGAGGAGACTGGCTCAGTGCTGCTTTGATTCAGACACGACGAGCAAGGATGACCCTCGACTTCCCATCCAATACTGTATACATTATATATTAGACCAGAACACCTGCTGGATCATCTCAAAGAACAGAGACAATTGTGTGATAGAAGAGACATGAGACATGAAGGAGAGGAGAGAGAGATAGACAAGCTATCTGTCCATGTGATCTCCTCCTCCAAAGCCTTTTTGTCTTTTGATCCCACAGCTTCTGACGAGCAAATGGAGATCAAGACCCCTTGAAATCCCAAAGTATCTGAGGTGGCTTTTCAAGCCTCCTCCATGTAATCCTTCTCCTTGTGTGTAAACCACATTCAAATGCAGGAAGTGTTGCTGCGACGGGGGGCGTCAAACCTGGACGTGCTGCGATTGTGAATTATCCCCACGTGGAAATCCGTCCGCCAGAGATGGCCGGCCAGCATTATTTAAACCCAATTTCCGATTCTGATGATGAAAAGTGACTCTATTTAACTGTAAAGCGCGAGAAAAGGCGAGTATATTTTACCTACTCGGCACTTCTGAAGAAATTATATTCTTTGATAGATGTCTTCGTCCTCAGATTGAGTTGTGGGTTTCCATCAAAGGGACCCAGAGATTGGGCCGGTCCCTCTTCGTGCGCGCGTGTGTGTACACACACACACACACACACACACACACACACACACACACACACACACACACACACACACACACACACACACACACACCGACGAGCTGCGTTTCAGGAGTTGAACTAAATTGATTTTACATCAGCCCTTTCCAGAGATAATCCACAGCAGCTCTAAGGCAGAGCAATAGGATGGGACCAATAGACTTCTATAGAACTCCCACAACGTGCAGGGTAGTCCCATAGACTTCTATAGAACTCCCACAACGTGCAGGGTAGTCCATAGACTTCTATAGAACTCCCACAACGTGCAGGGTAGTCCAATAGACTTCTATATAACTCTCACAACATGCAGGGTAGTCCAGACTTATATAGAACTGAAAATAAACCTTATGGTATTCACTAACTATATGGTTTTCTCAAAAATCGCACAAATGTTATGTCAAGCTATTTGAACATTAGACCCGGGGGATTGCACACGTCACTTAAACTCGACACCAAGACAAAGTTGGCTGCATTCAATCTCTTTACTGGGGTAAATTTTCATTTACAAAACGTTTTCTTCATCAAGTCTGGATAAATCACACCCGCTTTCAAAGGACTATGAAACAAGCCAGTGCGATGGAGTCAGTTACGTTATGTGGAGTTTGTGGACCAACTTTATCTGCTGAACGAATGACTCTGGATGTAATATGCTTCAAGCTAACGTAACATTCCAGGTAAAGTTAACACCGTCGCTGTTCGTTGTTCTGTATTCAGAGTTGGCAAAGTCCACATAATATTCAGTCAGAAAATAGGTCAGGTTCAGCACCGTGATGTTTGTGCAATGCGAGGCAAAGTTTTCTCTGTCTCCCTCCCAATCATCACAGGGCAGTCGCTCACTTTATTTTTCAGACTGTGTTGTGTGATTCAACAGCGCGATGCCTCCTATCATGAAACTAGTTTTCTTCCAAATATACTACTGATCTTTTAAATCTTTTAAACCTGCCACAAGCGTAGTGACAGGACAGGAGTGTAAACACGCAACATCAAACGCCTGGTGCCGCTTCGTCATCATTTGGGAACGGTAAGAAAATAATAAAAATAAAAAATAAAATACTGATAGCAGCACCGTCCAGGACCTTATCAATACTCCTAGTACCAACCAGTCAGGAACCGGTACCAATTAAATACCGGTGCTCAGTACCCATCCCTACTCATAATATGAGAGCTTGATCCGCTCTGCTAAAATGTGAGTAGAGCATTTGAGTGAGAATGTGATGGATGGGATGTTTATTTGTTTGTTTGCTTGTTTGTTTGTTTGTTTGTTTGTTTGTTTGTATGTATGTATTAGGGTTTAATCCCGGGAAACGGGATTCCCGGGAAATCCCGACTGGACCATTTCCCGTTTCCCGGAAAATACAATAGCGGGAAACGGGAAAAAATGAATTTAAGAAAATAGCTGTACAGCCTATTGTAGCCTAAATGAAATTGCGTAATGACCATTACTGCAGTTAATACGGTAATTCGTCCACACAGCCCACACTAACCTGTTGAGTGGGTCACACACTGAGAGCACTTAATGCACCATGCTCATGGATGTATTAAAAGAACGGACCACGCCCACCACGGTGGTGGATTCCACCACAATGTCTTCTGCTGCCACGCTTGCCAGTAGTTTTGTGTGGAGATACTTTACAAACAACCAAAACAACGAGGATGCCACATGTAACCTCTGTGAGCGAGTGATAAGATGTGGAGGACGATCAACAAGCGGGTTGCTGCGACATTTGGAGTCGCAGAAACCCCACAAGTGAAGCATAGCCTACTCAACACCAAAAGCCTCGGTGGCCGAAATACTGTCAGAAATGGCAGCATATGACGGATTCTTAAAGCCGTGAATTTTGCACAAGCGGCGCAGGCCGTGATTGTTTGCACTAGTTTATTAGTCTCTTAAAACAGACTGTCTCATCTACATCCGGCGAATGCAGCTAAACAGTCTGTACGTTACACCCCCAGAACATACACAAGGAAGTTGAGAAAAAAACCTTCAGACTGGAAGGAAGTTCGACAGAATCCGACCAATCACGACACGTGTGTCCACGAAAAATATGTTCTGATTGGACTAATGAGCGGAAGACCCGCCTTAATATGTTCTGATTGGACTAATGAGCGGAAGACCCGCCTTTCTGCTTCCCATTCCGGTTGGCGCATGCTTCTCGCCCACGAATTACAGACGGTATGGCGGAAGCATTTGAAAATTGCGGAAGCCAACTCGTCTGTTCTAAGAGACTACTAGTGGCCCCTATCGTTGCATCAGCCTATAAACTGCGCTGAGCGCCCAGCGCAGCGCAGATCAGTGGGCGTGGACCAGCCCACTCGATATCTTGGTGTTGGCGCTACACGCAGCCTTAAGCATTACAACCACGCCTTTTAAGCGTAAAATTATGCACTATCTGCTCATTGGGTAAGTGCAGTAAACAAATCACATGCTTCACTTTTCAGCTCCAATTCCACGGAGCCAGTGGCGTGCCTGACCAAGTTGGTGCCCTAGGCAAGATTTTTGCTGGTGCCCCCCCCCCCCTCCCCCAAAGAAAATATAATAAAAATTATATCGCAGCTAATTCCACCACTGCAGTGCAGGCTCAGAATCGCCCTTCCCCAGTGGCGCTGTAAGTACTTTTAGGTAGGGGGTGCTGTAAGGAAGGGACTCTCGGTGCTGCCCACGAGGGCAGCGGCGAAGAAAATTTGATGTTTTTTGGACTTTCATCCATATTTAGAAGAATATTTAATTTTAAATTAACATTAGGATTATACTGCTGTGATATCATTATTCAGTATCTTCTCCTTTTCTCACTCACTTTCATGTAAGCACCTGCTCTCCCTTTAGTTGTTTTACACTACAACAGACAGCAACACAGGCATAAACACTGAACTTATTATTATTATTATGGAAAACCAGATTATGATGAAAATCAAACACTTTAGAAGAGAGAGCGTATGAAATAAGATTAGAGCTGGGAAGCACAAACTGTTTTTTAATGCATCTTGTTGGTGGTATAAACACAAGACAGCCAAATCCAACAATTTCGAAAATCCCATTCCTTGCCACCAGGGGTGCTGCAGCACCCTCAGCACCCAGCTTCCAGCTCCCTTCCCCCACTCTGGGAAAAAGCTCCGAGCAGGTAGAAGGGGGCGCGGCCGTGCAGGGGGTGGGGTGGTATGGATTAGGGACCATGGTGAAAGTGCTGCAGCCCAGGCAGCCAGAAAGCCAGAATTAGAAAAATGATTTCACTATTATTTAAAGACTTAAGACGTTGTTCTGCTTATTTTTTCTCTACTATTGTAAAATAATAGTAGGCCTTATCATGAAAAAGTATTTGTAAAAAAAAAAAAAATTTTATTTTTTTTACACTCTCTGGCGCCCCTAACGGCTCAAGCGCCGCTAGCATTTGCCTAGTTCGCCTAATGGACGGCACGCCACCGCACGGAGCGATCCAGTCCGGCTTCAGAAAAGCCGAGGGCTCTGATCTCCCCCCCTCCCTTTTACAGGGCCGCTGGAAGTCATTTTAAGCAGGGGGTGCTGGGAGGAAGGGACTCTCGGTGGGAAAAAAATTTGGACGTTTTTTTCTTTCATTTTTTTGCCATATTTAGAGGAATATCTCATTTTAAATTAACATTAGGATACTGTTGTGATGTAATTATTCAGTATTTTCTCCTTTTCTCACTCATTCAGAGCAAAGAGGGAGATGTATAGCATGATGATAATGCTCTATATCTCCCAATTTGCTCTGAATACACCAGTTAACATGACACAGACTTAACATGATAGAAATATTATCAGCAAACTTATGACTAGACTAATTATTCTGATCTGAATGGCATATATCAAGAAACATTGACTCCTCTCTTTGCTGTATAGTGGGAGGTGCATTTTTGAGTAGGCTATTAAAATAGCATGTCAAGTTCACATTTCTTTATTGCCAGATTAAACAATTCATATTGGTTGTTGGTTGGTTCAACACAACATGTGCATGCATGCGCGCTTCTTCTTCTCTAGCCTACAAGCATGTAACTTCCTTGATTGTTATTGTTGATAATTCTATTTAAATACGCTACATTTTCATTTCCCGAAACATTCTTAAACAAGAAAGGAACATAGTGCACTGCAAAATATTTTTACTTACATTTGTAATTTTTTTTTTAGAAAAAATCTAGGGACTTCCCGCGGCCCTGCCCTTTTATCCCCTGTCTGTATAGGCTATTATTCCATATGTGACGCCAGCGGTCGGGAGGTACCGTAATTCGGCCGTGGCAGTTCTTCACAGCAGAGCGTCAAAAGTATTTTCTTGAAAAAATGTTTTTTTTTTTTTTTTTCCAATAGTACAAAATATATTATTTGAACTATCCATTCCATATAAAATGAAGACGTTTTGGGGTCATTAAATGCGTTAATTTTGTTAAATAAAAGTCCCTGTTTTGTCAAGGAGACGGGAGGAAACCAGGCTGTGTCTTGGATTTGCATAAGTAGTATCGATTGGGTGTCGGCCGGCCTTTGTTTGTATCCGCCAATCAGGGCGCGCGATAGGACGCGCATCCGCATAAATATTCAGTAGCCACCGGAGCTGCACAACCACAACATTCAACAGAACGGCTGAGACAAGATGGAAAACAAGCAGCAGGCGAGAATGAGGAAAAATGATAGTTCCGTTGCTGCTCTCCTGAACAAATTCACCATTCCAGGCGGAATGGACAGTGAAGAATTGATGAATTCCTATGTCCTGGATTACATGACCAGCGGCACACAGGATGGCGCTGGTGAAAGCGACGATGAGGACGATGAAAAATATTTTCCTGAAGACGTGGACGCAGACCCAGACCCAGACAACGAGGCGGAGATCCCCGACAGCGCAGTCATTGAAAGCGTGCAGGAGATTTTAACATCAGTGGATCCCATAACCGTGGACACAGATTATGATCAGGAAATCGAGAAAATACGAAACTTTGATTGCAAATGCCAGGCCAGACGAAAAGAGAACTCTATTCACCAGCCAATCTCCTGCAGTAAGAAACTTTGTGACAACGTCATTTACAACACCAGGCTGGATTACTCTGCTATGTCGCCAGAATGTAGAGATATCGCTATTATGGCTGTGTATCACGCTTTGACGAATGATTCTGACATGACTCAAGCCACAAAGCAAGTGAATAAAAAGCGACAAAAGAACCGAACGCAATACATGGTTAAGGCGACTGTCGTTTGCCGTGAGACGTTCTGCTTTGTGTTTGGGTGAGTTTCATATCTATCTTAACTCGTGTGTGTGTGTGTGTGTGTGAGAGAGTGTGAGAGAGTGCCCATGTTTACAGTACAAAGATATTATGTTGCAAGAGAAGCATATAGAGCTGCCATCTTGGGTCATTGTTGGTCATTGTCAAAATGGCGGCAACCTATGTGTGCAAATGTGCAGAGCCGCCATGTTGGGTCGTCTTTGTTTGTTGCGCGCCAAAACGGCGTTTGCGCTATTGTTTTCCAGGACTGAAATCTCGACTCTTGCATTAAATACTCTTTGTAAGCTGATAGTCGCTAGTGTTATTCTAACCTTGCAAGCAAACAAGATTTAGTTTATTGAAAGAGTTTATTGAAACAGATTGAAAGTTTTGAAACAGTCTTTGTTATATATCCTGACATTTATAGCCTAAGCAAGGGACAAACATTGCAAACTAGCTTAGGCTATAAATGTCAGGATATAATAAAGACTGTTTCAAAAAATATAAATCTGATTGATTATTAATGTTTTATTTTGTTTATTCCAGGATCAGCACAAAGCTTCTGAAAGCCCTTATCAAATCCTACAAAGAGAATGGATTGGTCCCACGGCAGAGGAAGACACAACCACGCACAAACAAGAATTACCTCGGCTATGATGACATCAAAAGAGTCGTTACATTCATAGCAAACTATGCAGAGGATTCCTTTGCCTGGTCGCCATGCCGGGCATAGAGACTTTAGTGCTAAGCTTCTGCCAACTTCTGCCTCTAAAGCTTCAGTCTGGCGCCTGTACAAAGATGCTATGGAACAGCTTGGTAAGTTTGTATTAGTATTCACACACACACACACACACACACACACACACACACACACACACACACACACACACACACACACACTTCTATTGTCATAGTTATGCAAACATTCCGCAGCCTTCTCCATTCATTCCTAACCTCTGACCCAATAAAACACCCGACATGAACCTTCACCCCTTTATAACTCACAACTTTCACCATGTGTGTGTGTGTGTGTCTTTAACCATTAGGCTATTCTATGTGATCTATTTTTGATAAGTAAAGTACAGTGATGCTCATAAAAACATTGTCTTTGCAGGGCAGCATGCGGTTGGTGAGTGCAGCTTCACAAGGCTGTGGAAGTCACTGGTCCCTCACATTGCAAGCACCAAACCTAAAACGGATCTGTGCTGGCAGTGCAAAAAAAACAACGACCTAATGAATAAAAGCATCAACAAGCCAGATGAGTTGAAATCTGACAGTGTCAAGAAGCAGCAAGTGCATCTCGACTCTGTTGCAAGGGAGCGCAAACTTTATCAGCAGATGACTGCCGCCTGTAGAAAGACCTGTGACGAGTTGCAGCTGTCATTTGGCAAGAACAAACCTGCAACCAGGCCGATCACCATGCACTATAGTTTTGATTTTGCACAACAGGTGAGAATACATTTTTATCTTATCACACCTCTCTCTCTCTCACACACACACACACACACACACACACACACACACACACACACACACACACACACAGTTTGTATTTCATCTTTTTCCTATCTCTCCGTCTCTCAGGTGCACTACCCGTCTGACCCACAACAGCCTGGCCCTGTCTATTTTTTGACTCCATGCAAGTGTGGCCTTTTTGGTGTCCACTGTGAAGGCATGCCTAAGCAAGTGAATTACCTGATTGATGAGGGCATGGCATCAGGCAAGGGAAGCAATGCTGTCATCAATTACCTGCATCATTTTTTCAAGAAATATGGAGTTGGAGAAACAGACGTGGACCTTCACTGTGACAACTGCAGCGGGCAGAACAAAAATAACTTTGTTCTTTGGTACGCAGCGTGGAGAACAATGCACAAACTCCACTTCAAGCTGAGCCTTCACTTCCTGATTGTAGGCCACACCAAGTTTGGCCCCGGCTGGTGTTTTGGACTGGTCAAGCAGTGTTTCAGGAAGCGCAAAGTGTGCACTTTGGCCGACATCGAAAAGGTTGTGCATGACAGCTCTCCTGTGGCACATGTAAACATCCCCCAGCTTGTCGGACGAGAGAATGGCACTGTGTGTTTTAAAACCTACGACTGGCAAGAACACCTGACAAAATACTTCAGAAAACTGCCACAGATAAAGAGTTACCAGCACTTCAGGTAATTATCATTCCCATTTTATTTTATTTTATTTTACTTTATTTTATTTTATTTTATTTTATTTTATTTTATTTTATTTTATTAAGATTTTAAATGTGCCATATTTCTTTCTTTTACAGCTTTGATGCGCAGAGACCTGGTGTGGTTGTCGCCAGAGAACACTGTGAAGCAGAACCAGTGGAGTTTCAGCTGCTACGCAACGCAGATGCCCGTCCGCCATTAAAGCCTCTTCCTGTGCAGACTCCGCCTGGACTGGACATGGCCAGGCAGAAGTATCTTTTTGAGAAGATCAGACAATTCTGTTCTGATGAAGCACAAGACATCACATGCCCTCCACCTGCATGTCTACAGGCTGGGAGGCCTCGCTAGCCAGCCTGAAAAAACCCTCTCACTCCACTTGACTCGTTCAAGACCCCGCCCAGCTCCGGGGGGGTTTGGCAATGTCAATGTTTTTGAGCTTTTGAAAAAGTTATTTTGATATTTTTTTACTTAACTTTTAGTTAAGTAGGACTGGTGGTTTAGTTAAGAATGTCATACGCAACCGACCCGGATAGCAAGGCACTTCCTGTCGTGTCCTGTCGTTTGTAATTTTTTTACTTTTTGCTTGTGAACAATCTTTATTTTTTATATTATTTTTTGGGTGCATTCACATTAAGGAAATCTATACTGATGTCATCCAATCAATGCTGATACTGTATGCTAATAGATAAAGGAGTGAGGATAATACAGTACATGCTTTGAATTCCTTAGTTTTAGCTATGCAGTGTTCTAAGCAGGCCAGATGGCATGCAGCAGATGATAGAACGCTCATCCATAAGATACTTGAGACTTGACTTGGACTGACCAAAAGACCCAAGACTTGACTTGGACTTGTGACCAAAGACTTGAAACTTGACTTTGACTTGCAAAAAATGACTTGTGAGCATCTCTGGTATTACTGAATATTGGTTTTATATTAAATGCTTTTTGTTATAATAAATGCCTTTTTAGGATAATATTTTTGTAGTTTATTTTCACTGTTCACTCCTAACTTAGGAGAAGTGGGGGGGGGGGCACTGGCCGATGTCGGCCAGTGCACACTGGGTTGTGTGCACTGGGTTGTGTGCACTCTCCCATCTGTCATTCTCAGTGGACTGACAGAGACTGACAGCTTAATGGTTTGGGAGTGGTCAATGTAAATGAGGAGCCATTGTTCACTCCCCCCTTGCCTTGGAGCTCCAGGTGTGAAAAGTTCACGATCTTTGAGAGGTGATTTCTCAGCTTTCTTTTCTCAGACCTCCCCAGAGTGTGAACAATCAAATAAGCATATCTCCTTCAATTTTTTTCAGATTACAATGTGTGACACATCATTTGAAAGCTTACAGTCTGCCATTTCAGAATCTGTAAAAATCAGAAAAATGACCTCGGCCTAATTGAGGGTCAAAACGACATATGGTGTCACATATTATTCTCAAACCAATCTAACTGCAGTTTAAATACTGCAAGCATGTAAATACGCTACACTATAGCAAGAGCAAAGTGAAAAGAATGTTCTAAACGCATCAGGTAGAAAAATATAGCCTATCCGTATGATGAGATTAATTAGATTGGTGAAAGTTTGTCCAGAATGATATTGTTTTGCTACCTTTTCTTCTCCCCTGCTGCACAGGTAGGATGATGCACATAAATATAGCCGACATTATGTAAAGTCATTGCAGAAATGTGTTTTTATTGTAAAACTAAAATGTGAAGTAAAGCCAATTTATTGGAGCAGACATCACAGTAGGACATGCCAGTAGAACCACGTTACACTGTCACTCATCTAAGTTACATTAAATCTACAAGGGATATACAGTATATAGCCCCAATATGACATATATGTTTCACATAGGGTGGTGTTTTCATTTCGATGTTTTATTTGCTCCAATATTGAAATGTTCTACAATTGCAGGTTGTGTTCATATTACACATTATTTAGATCTACCTTTATATCTATTTTGGCTCATTTGGTTGCTATTTATTAGCGAAATGGATTAGACCAATGCATGCTGGGAGATTTCACATGTGTGACTGTTGCAGGGACCCAGGCAGTGAATGTTTGACCAGAATGATCTCATTTTCTCTCGCCTTCACGGGCTCAAAACTGTCATGTTAGAAAGAACAGTCATGTTGTTATACTATTGTGTTGTGTCTGTCTGAGCGAGGGAGTCAGAGAGAGAGATCTGTCTGTGCGAGGGAGTCAGAGAGAGAGAGAACCGGCAAACTTTTTTTCAAGTATTGTGCCTGTCAGACTGATGAGCAAGAGAGAGGGAGTGACACAGACTGCGACAGAGGAGAGACAGAGGAGAGACAGAGGAGCGCTCCACGCAATCGGCGCACTGAATAGGCCTGGTTTTCAAAAGCGCAAAGCGCTCAATTAACGCCAGGTGGGAAGATATCATTAGGCCGGTATTTAAGGCCGAAACGCCCATTCTCGCCCATTCTGGGACTGCGCCACGCCCATTTCGCCTAAAGCGCATTTGGGGGCCTAAAGCCATGTCGATATCTTCCCGAGGCAGGCGCAAGGCACGTTTTTTTGCCTTTAAGGCTCGTTTTTGCGCCGAAGGCCTGTGGGAGAATAGGGCCCTAGTAGTTTATTGATTCAATTCAGGGCCAGATCTAGGGGGTGGCAGGGGTGGGCCATGCCCACCCAAAAATTAATCTTGCCCACCCAATTTTTTTTTTTTTATCTCCCTTTTTGAATTCCAGGCGACCCCACTTAGGGTCGCGACCCGAAGGTTGGAGACCACTGGGCACCTTATAGCTCTAATTTGATTTGAGAAATAAGCTCATCCAATGAAAAGAATATTATGGAGTTGATTATTTTAAACTATGGATGAAGGATTGTTATTTATTTGTTAGGGTAACAAAGTCAATCTGCTTTCAAAGTTTTAATTTCAGTTTGAGTTTGAATAAGACTAAACGTCTTGTAAATATAGGTTTGAAGGCTAAATGGCAAATCGTTTTTAGCTATGGTTAAGTCTCACTGCACTAGTCTTTAATTTGATTTGAGAAATAAGGTCATCCAATGAAAATAACTGTTATGGAGTTGATTATTGAAATGATGGATGAAGGATGTTTTTAAGTTTTATGGTAAATCAATCTGCTTTCAAAGTTTTTTTCTTTTTACTTTTAAGACTAAAAGTCTTGTGAATATAATAACAGTTAGTTTGTTATTTAGTTTCTATGTACATAGTTAGTTTCCAAATAGTTTAATAATAGGAGTTTTGTAAACATTGGCCTGTCCCCTGAGTGAAAGTTCATACTTAGGTTACCCACAGCACAATGTGGACACCTAGTGGAACAGTTTAGTGTTAGAATATAATGCAACTTAATCCCCATCCCCAAACCGAGAACCTTTGGGCAACCTACCGCCAAAGATGTAACAGGCTAAAAACGGACCTGGTACCAGCTACTGTATGGCATACTAGCTTGTCGGCAATAATGTTCCAAAGTTAGGCACATTTTTGGCCAGTTTCTTTTTGGTATGGCTATTTTCATTGCCCCCCCAAAAATGTCAATTGCCCACCCAGTAACCTCACCCTAGATACGGGCCTGATTCAATTGCACTTGAACAATGAATGTCACTTGGCAAGTAAATTAAATTGTTTGGCTATTATAGAAAGGCTGCTGAACGCTATCAGAATATGGAATCCAGCTCAGCTTAATTGAAACACGCAAAATAACTTGCTTTAACGAATTTCATTTGTTTATTGTCCAATATCACTTCCCAAATTAAGTGCTGTAACGAATTCCGTTTATTTATTGTCAAATAACATTTCCATGAGGCTGTTCTTATCAGCAGACGTTCACATGTAATGAACAGACATTTCATATGAAGTTTTTATCTTAAATTATAATGTTTGTTAACATAAATGCATTATTTTTCTTTAATCCTATAATAAGAATTAGAATAATTATTGATATCAGCAAATAAGACACTACGGCATCAAATTAGCAACCCATAGATTTATTAAAAAATAAATAAAAAGGGCGATTTCCCGGGATTTCCCGGGATTGTTCTTCATTTCCCGTTTCCCGCTATGCCTCATTTTCGGGAAAAATATTAAACCCTAGTATGTATGTATGTATGTATGTATGTATGTATGTATGTATGTACGTAATACATACATGTACTAAGTCTCCCTTCATTCATACGTATGTATGTATGTGTACAGTATGAATGAAGGGAGACTTAGTTGTGTCACATTTTTGCGTTTAAGGCCAGTTTCTGCGCCTAAGGCCTGTGGGAAAATAGAGCCTGAGGAGTCTGTGTTTAGAAACAGCTGGAAATGGTCCGTATTCTCTCTGCCAGTGGGTGGGGGGAGGGGGTGCGGTAGTGTGTATCGATAACAAGAAATGTGATATGGAAACAGCTTTAGCGAATCTGTAACCAAACTCCATTCAATAACATGCCGTTTTAATGGAGGATCCATTCCGACCATTCAGGCAATAACGAGGGGTGGCAATATGCAAAAAATGAGCACTTGCCTTTGTTACATGGCCAAAAGCCACCCAGTCGCACCGTCATCAATCACTGTGGGTGATTTATTTTACAAGTGGCATTCAAGTAATATCTGACTAGTTTTCAATTCATTTCTCCCCACAAAAGTTAGGCTAGGCCTATGTCTCGATATAGGCTGTCAGTCAGTCAGCTCCTCTCCGCAGCTGTGTTAGCTTGGACGCTCACAGTCACAAACACTGGCTGCCTCACAATACTTGGCTGCATCCAACTCGAGACAACTTTTCAGACCCTCCTGGAGACAATCTGGACACTTTTTCTGATATGGGATTAACATTACCAGCAAGCAGCAGTAAGCAGGCAATGACGATAGCTGGGTAAGTCCCGCTAGCATTGATGCTAAGTTAGCAAAGTACAGGGAGATTGCAGCTGAAGCACATGGCTAATTAATATGGATGTTAACGTCCATATTAATTAGCCATGTGCTTGCGTGATGACATGGTGTATTGGCATGTCAAAGGGTGGCGATTGACGATCTGACTGAGGTCAAGATCGCGCAACTCCACTAGTAGGCTATCATCTCCTTGTTGCATTTTTAAACTGGCAGATGGGGACAAAGAAACATTCAACTTTTACTTGTTTACTCACCTAATTTGGCTCTCTTCCAAATAATCCAGCCACGTAACTAACGCTATGTCCATTCATGGAAATAATGATCACTGGGACATTAATGGTTTGTAAAGTACCACCACCCGCCCACTCAGACATAACAGCTACATGATCTGGATCATGAGCTGCCAGTGTTAAACAACAGCCGCTTTTCCAATAATGCGGATCATATACTAGGGCAGGGGCACTCAATTAAAATTCAAAGAGGTCCAGTTAGAGAAAATTTCCTCAAGCAAAGGTCCGGAACATTGTAACATACAGTAGCTTACGCTATGATTCAGTGCCATTGAACTCAATGATTGAAGTAGCCTAATGGTACAATGTCTGTATGTAGTCAACAACTGATTGTTAAATCAAAATAAACATCAACAATGCTTATTTACAGTTTTCATAATAACTGGATTAATTATACATAACTAGCCTACTATAATAAATAAATGATCTTTTCTCATTTCAAGTAAAATAATGCATTTAAAAATAACATACAACAGAGTGCTTTGGAAATATGTGCATCTTAAAATGAAGTGCTTTAATTTAAGATAAATAAGTTTCCCCTTTTCTTCACTCCATTTCACATTTAACACTCTCAGCCAACAAACAACATTTTCTCTTGAGAGAAGTGAGCTCCCTATCTATCTATCTATCTATCTATCTGTCTGTCTGTCTGTCTGTCTGTCTGTCTGTCTGTGTCTGTCTGTCGATCAACCTCGCATGCTGTTGCGTTGGGCAGTGAGTGTGCCCTGGTGTGTGTGTGTTTGCTCATGTGTGGCGCTTCCATAGACCGGTCAGGATCGCACCACACTTCACACGAGACATACTGGTTTTAATCTGCCCATAAGAACAATGAATGGACATGTAAGAGTGGTTTCTTTTGAGCACACCATGTGAAATTACTATCTCTCGCCTCCTTCCGTGTGTCACACTCTCGCAGCACCACTCGAAGCAACAGAGAGAAACGAATCACTTATTTGATTGGCCGAGTAGCATCACGTGTGATGATTTACAGCGCGTGCATTGGTATGTGAGGTTCCTGGCAGATAAACCAGTAGTACCGTAAATACTATAAAAGCATGTGCCGGTTAAAATAGAAACGCTCCGTGAAAATGTAAGTTATCAATGATTTGTAGGTTATAGCGCTTGGTCCGGATAGGATGGTGTCTCTGTGCGGATGCGGACCGGAGTCCGGACTTTGAGGATCGCCGTACTAGGGGCTCAGATGGTCATGATCCACACTCGCGGGAGTGCGCATGAGCCGGCTAATTGTTTCTAAACATGCAGGCCAACCGGCTAGGAGCTGGTTATAATCCGGATTCCACTGCATGTTTAGAAGGGGCTCTGGTGAGTATTTCCACTGCATTCCAGGTGATCAGAAAACACCTGAATGCACCCTGGAGCATGACAAAATGTTGGCACTGTGCACTCAACAGTAAGAAAATGCTGATCCAACACAAATAACAGTGGAGGATGGACCGGTCGGGGACAGAGAGGGGTCAAATACCAGTACAGTGTGGAGGATGGAGCAGTCGGGGACAGAGAGGGGACAAATAACAGTGTGGAGGATGGAGCGGTCGGGGACAGAGGTTTCCAACACAAATAATAGTGTGGAGGATGGAGCGGTCGGGGACAGAGAGGGGACAAATAACAGTGTGGAGGATGGAGCGGTCGGGGACAGAGAAGGGACAAATAACAGTGTGGAGGATGGAGTGGTCAGGCACAGAGAGGGGACAAATAACAGTGTGGAGGATGGAGCGGTCGGGGAGAGATATCCAACACAAATAACAGTGTGGAGGGTGGAGCGGTCCGGGACAGAGGTATCCAACACAAATAACAGTTGGGAGGATGGAGCGGTCGGGGAGAGATATCTAACACAAATAACAGTGTAGAGGATGGAGTGGTCAGGGACAGAGGTATCCAACACAAATAATACTGTGGAGGATGAAGCAGTCAGGGACAGAGAGGGGACAAATAACAATGTGGAGGATGGAGCAGTCAGGGACAGAGAGGGGACAATTAACAATGTGGAGGATGGAGCGGTTGGGGACAGAGAGGGGACAAATAACAGTGTGGAGGATGGAGCGGTCGGGGAGAGATATCCAACACAAATAACAGTGTGGAGGATGGAGCGGTCGGGGACAGAGGTATCCAACACAAATAATAGTGTGGAGGATGGAGCGGTTGGGGACAGAGAGTGGACAAATAACAGTGTGGAGGATGGAGCGGTCGGGGACAGAGGTATCCAACACAAATAATAGTGTGGAGGATGGAGCAGTCAGGGACAGAGAGGGGACAACAATGTGGAGGATTACTTCCAATCTGGATAGCTTAGTGTGTCTGTCTTGTCTGCAGCATTTCCTCTATCACTATCTAGCTGCTACTTCCATCTATAAATAGGATCTGATAATGTGAACCTCTGTCAACGAAGTCAATGTTTTTGGTTATTTATCTGCTGGATCGTGTTTGATTATCTTCTTTAGTTTACCTACCAAGGGGGTTATGTATTAGGTTTATTTGTTTGTTTGTCTGCTTGTCTGCTTGTCAGTAGTGTTAATTTCATCGACGAAAACTATGACGAAAAATGTTAGTCGACTACCTTTTTCCCCAAGACTAAGACGAGACTAAAATGTTCAGACTTTTAGTTTCATTGACTAAGACGAGACTAAAATACTCAAACTTTTAGTCGACTAAAACTTGACTAAACAAAAAGAGGATGGGGTTGAATAAATATGATAAAAACTAACAAGGACATTTGACACAGGACTAAGACTACGACAAAATTTAAAAATAGAGGACAAAATTAACACGAATTATAGACTGTTTCCCCCCCTCAATGCAGCAGTTCAGGTTCCTGTGCTGCAGCATCATAGATGTAGCTGACATGTAGCTGTCTTAAAAACATTTACAGTAGTTACAACAGAACCCACCCAGTCTTAGCTAAGGGTCTTATCTATATGTGTATGAGGCATTGTGTTCCCAAAATGTACAGCTACTTGCTTGTCTACATTATATCCAGAGAAGCTTTCCGCACAGCCAGGCTTCCTCCATTCTCCCCTCAGCTCTGGGCTGAGCAGGGACTGTAAATACGGTCCACTTGTCGTTGCTACCGCCGCACGCCGACACTGGCCCGGGTGAACAGAGTCACCATTAGCTACTTTCCCTGGGAAAGAGTTGCCAACACTGCTTCGAATTACAATTACTAGTGCAAGCGCATGAGCAGATTCAACAGTTTTCATTGACTAAAACTAGACTAAAATGTGAACAGTTTTCGTTGACTAAAACTAGACTAAAATACTTGTGGTTTTATTTGACTAAGCTGAGACTAAAATGCTCAAACTTTTAGTCGACTAAAACTTGACTAAATAAAAACAGGATGAGGTTGACTAAATATGATACAGACTAACAAGGACATTTAACACGGGACTAAGACTAAGAATAAATAAAAAAATAACCGACAAAATTAACACTACTTGTCAGCAGGATTACAGAACAACTCCTGGTCTGGTTTGCATATTTGTGCAAGGCTGTATCATGGAAGAACCCATTACATTTTGGAGTGGAGCCGGATCCGAGTCACAAACAACAGGCCTTGGTGGAGGTCTCCACTCTCCGAGTGCCCTTCTAGTTCTTCTTTATTCTCTCTGTGAACTATTTGTGATTTCTTTCAGCAAAATAGGAGAGGAGAGGAAGAGAGGAGAGCAGCCATGAATAATTCAGACAGAGAGAGGCCTTTGAACACTCAGGTGTGTATCCCCTCCCCCCCTCCCCTCCCCTCCTCTCCTCTCTTTCCCCTGCACCTCTTTCTTCTCCTCTTCTTCATCCCCTGCTTTTTCTCAGCCACCCCACCCCTCTCGCTGGTCTCCTGTAAAACCCTGACGCACCAAACGATCAGTGACCGTCTGTCGCCTAGTCTTTGTGGTGTGTCCTGCACCGTTGGCTCTAGTCGGCGGCTTTTTCAGCCTTCTGCATTTGGCCGTCGGTGAGATAAGTCACTCTGATTGGCTGGTCAGCTGGTTAAGCAAAGCAGTGGAGGAGAAGAGAGGGCACACACAAAACTTTCTAATTTTTCAACTTCATCTCAGCTGATAATTCCTGTAAGGTTTTCAGGATGACGTGACCTTCAGGACAGTCCCTTGAGCCTGTCGCTGCATAGCACCCATTTAGTGCGGTTTCTACTTATTTTTCTTCCTTTCTTTTTCCACAAGCAAAAGACCAGGCAAGGACAGACATATTCTCAATTAGAAGTAGCTGTTACGAAACCGTCTAAGTGGTGAGTGAGAGTGATGTGAAAATGATAGGCAAACACTGCTTTGTTTCATATATCTGGTTTGTATATACACAGTCCAAAGTCTCATGCAGGCGCAGAACGTACGTGCTAGTTGACCGTCGGCTGTAGTCTTTGCGGTGTGTTCAAGTGAAACTTTTCGGCCCCGGCACAGGTGGTGTGAGGCGACGCAACAGTCAGCCTTGGTTGTCGCTAGTTCTTTGAAGTTGGGTTGGTGCTCCAGCCAATCTGCAGCGTTGCGTTGACAGGCAGCAGTGGCTGAGCAAAGTCTGCAACATTACGGTGACAGGCAGCAGTGGCTGAGCAAAGTCTGCAGCGTTACGGTGAGATGCAGCAGTGGCTGAGCAGCAGCGGTGATGTGGTTAGTGGAACAGGAGCAGCAGCAGGTCGGGGAATGGTAAGCGTATCGCACTGGCCCGGGGCTCCGGGAACTTTCTCGCATCCGCCTTGCTGTGGTGCACCATGGGCGGGTGCCGCCGCCCCACTCCGCTGTGCACAGACCAGGGCTTGGAGGCAGCCCGGTTGGTTCAACATTTGTGTCAGGAGTGGAATAATGGAGCTATATTATAGCATTTTATAACTGAAAAGTTAATCACTTGGTATAATTTTATAACCGAGAAACATTATTGATTTCCCTATAGGTGCCCGGTGCGACTTGCGTCGTTGGTCTATGGTTACCAATACGCACAGACAAATACCAGCTTATGTCGCTGCGTATCTAGTCATCAGACTCATCACTCCACCATGGTATCGTTGCCTACACTATACTGTATTTTATTGGTTGACATGTTTTTATCAGCATCCGAAATCAACACAAATGGAAACAGCTGCAGAAGAAATAAATCTACACCACGAAATACGGAAGTTTCTGATTTGGTGTGGATAGTCTTATAGAGATTAATGTTTTTTTTATGTGCGATTTATTCACACAAATTATTCACATCTGGTCTGAAAATACCTTTAAGGACATATAATCATCATCTCTCTCTCTCTCTCTCTCTCTACCCCTCCCTCCTCCTCTCAGTCCAGCCCCCTCTCATCCAGCAGTGAGCCACAACAAAGACTAAATTAATCTCCTCAAGACAGTATATTGTCTATTGTATATTATACATACACACACACACACACACACACACACACACACGTATATATATATATATATATACACGCCCCAGAGGGGCGTAAAATGACTCAGAGACTCCTGATTACAAGACAGACAGTTGTACAGTGTGAAAGGAACATAGACTGCTGACTCACGAGGATCTTGTAGTCTGTACGTGCTAAAACCTGCAAACCCTCTTACAGAAAGCATTTGGAGAGTGGAAATGAACGGAGCGGCAGCAGTATGTCTCCTCCAGTCCTGCTCCCTCGACAGAGTGCTTTTTCAATCAGCCTCTCCTCTCCCGGCTTGCTAAACTCCAAACTAATGCATTTCTCAATTGATCTATTCGATAACAACAACAACAAAGTTTTGCCCTGTGTCCTGCTTCTACCCCCCACCCCCTTCCCTTAAGTGGCCCTAAGAGGCCACCTCTCTCTCTCGCTCCACAGGTGATATCTGCGACGTCATGTAGCGACACCCTGATGGCTATCAGCGGAATTGCCTTTGAGATTGCTCTCCATGGCGAATGCCCGCTCCTCTGATCGAGGCCCTCGATGCCAATGCCGCCTCATCCATCAATGAGAAGGCGGGGGGGTTGGCTGGGAGAGAAAGACGGACGAAAGAGAGAGGAGAAGGTATACTGAGATGATAACAGAGGGGTAAAAGAGACAGATAAACAGAGAGAGCATGATAGGAGAAAGGGGGAATGGGACTGAACGCTTGAGGAAGGAGGGGAGACAATATGAGGAAGCACAAATGAGGCGGGGAAAGGATCCAGATCCTGCAAATGAAGTGAAGAGAGCATGAGAGAGGAGATGAGAAAGAGCAGGGGAGAGCAATCCAGTCGCCAGAAGAAAACGTTGGCATTTTACATGTCTGTAAACCAGACAAAACTCCACTGGTGCATACTCGTGTCCAGTGGTGTAGTCTACCTTTTTTCAGAGGGTATACTGACTCCACCCCGGGGGGAGGGGGGGGGGGGTGGTTTCGGCCGCAAGTGGGCGGAGATTCGACCCATTTTTTGTTGTTGTTGTTCCTCCCCAAATTTACAGAATAGCTTCAGCTATCAGCTTCATCTTGCTTCTTCGGTCGCCCCACGTGATAGCCACCCGTCAACCGAAAACTTAAACTCGCACTTGTCAAACAAACAAGTAATGGCTGGGTTTCCCAAAAGCTTCTTAGCGCTAAGAAACTTCTTTAACCCTTCTTAAGGCCCCCTTAAGAAGCAAACGCGTTTCCCAATTGCTTCTTAGCCTAAGATGATCTTTCGTTACGAAGGCATGCTTTTCCCAAAAGCTTCTTAGCACTAAGATGATCTTCCATTAAGAAGGTTTTGTAAGAAGGGTCTGGGGCATTCTTAACACCTTCTTAATGATGAAACACTGGCAGATCCAGCCGCGTCAGGCAAAAGGAGATACTTGTGTCCACTGTTCCTCTTGTGTTTTTCCCTTTTTCCTTTCTTTCATGCACCCTTTAGTGTTTAAAATTGGGGAACACTTGAAAATCCCCCCTGTATGTATGGTTACTTGTGTTTTAAATGTTTTACCGTAGGCTATATTCCTCTAATCAGAATGGATTCCTTTTATAATAAGAATGTTGTGGATTTATATAGCACCTTTCACAGAACCCAAGGTCGCTTAAATTCTGTAGAGTTTCTCGCTATTTTGTTGTATGCTGTGTATATAAAGCAATTTGAACTGCAGTCCATGTCTGAAATAAATAATGTTTAATAGAAGAAGTTCTTGTTTAACATGACCACGATTAGGTTATTTCACAACAGTGTTTCTCAACCACTGGGTCGTGGCCCACTGGTGGGCTCAGAGTGCCATCTAGTGGGCCGCAGAGGACCTCTCACATCGAGATGGTGGACAGCTCCAGTTAAGATGCTTCGTAAGAGCCTTCTTTAGCGATGTGTTAAGAAGGCTGTTAAGAAGGCGTTTGGGAAACACTTCTTTGGAGCCTTCTTAACTCCTTAAGAAGCTTCTTAACTCTTAAGAAGCTTCTTTGTTGGGAAACTCAGCCAATGTCATTTGAACGCGTTTGAACGCGTTGTTATTGACAAGCTCCTTGAGAATACTGATGTCTTGTGTGTACAAGAGACTTTTCTAGCAGTACAAGATCTGGACAAACTTAATTCTGTGCATAATATAATGATTTCCATGGGGCAGGGGAATCTACGACAGACCTAAATACCCGAATTCTGCGTGGCAGGATCCCAGGGGGTGTGGCCATACTCTGGCACAAGAGACTTGACCCACTGGTCAGTGTGATCAGGTTAGATGTGGACTGGTGCATAGGCATCAAGGTTGTGCATGAGAAGAATGTTTTTATAATTCTGAATGTATATACTCCATATGAATGTCACAAAAATGAAGATGAATACCTGAATAAGCTTGCTTTTATAAGCTCTTATATAAGGGAAAATGAGTATACATCTATATTTGTTCTGGGCGACTTGAATGCTGATATATCAGATCCTCACTCGCTTTTTGGTCAACACTTGATCCAATTCTGTAAAGATAACAAGGTTATTCTTTCCACCAAGTTACTGCTGCCAGCTGATAGCTACACACATGTGAGTGAAGCATGGCATACTACATCCTGGTTGGATCATTGTATATCCACATCTGATGCACATGATTGTATAGATGAGGCTGAGATCTTATACGGTCTGGCTACAACAGATCATATGCCTGTCTCTATGTTCATAAATATCAAGGGTCTACCTGAGCTGGCCATAATGACAGACATGAACCAAGTGAGACACTGGACTGGGCTAAGCTTACAGAAGATGACCTGCAATATTATAAATCTTTGACTGATGGGCACTTAAGAAATATTGAGTTGCCTGTTGATGCAATTTTGTGTGGAAATATCAACTGTAAGGATGTAGGTCACAATAATGACCTGTGTACAATGTATGATCAAATTGTGAACTGTCTTAAGGATGGAAGCCAACCGCTGAGAAGAAAAGTGAAACAACATAATGTGAGACCAGGGTGGAATGATTATGTCCATGAATATCATGTAGAGGCTAAAGAAGCCTTCAGAAGTTGGGTTTTAGCAGGTAGACCTAGGCAAGGCCCAGTATGTGAGCACAAGATGCAGACAAATGCTAGATTCAAATATGCTGTACGCTTTATTAAAAGAAATGAGCAGGCCATGAGGGCTAACTCTATGGCCAAAAAGCTACAGAGAAATAATGTATTTGAGTTCTGGAAGGAAGTGAAGGTGGTTAATAACAGCAAGATGCCACTGCCTTCTAGTATCGATGGCATTACTGAACCTGAAAATATTGCAGAGCTCTGGAGGAAACACTATGAGAACATTTTTAACTGTGTTAACACGTTCATTGCCACTGACGTATTAATACGATTTTTAATTCGATTTTTTTTTTTTGACGGTGCTACGTGGATCAATGCCCCCCGCGTCTCCTATGGAGATATTGGAAGTATTGAATGTGTATAATCTATTTTACCGACCAGCTAGGTGGCGACGGTCCTCTCCCGACAGAGAGAAAGTCAACCAAAAGCAGCCGCCTCCCGCGGCTGCTTCCTCCATTCTCAAGGAAATGGCTTGGCGATTTTACAGTCAGAAACGAACGAGCCTCATTCTCATACTGTAGGCGGGGACGCTTTCGCGCTGCTGCGGTGGGGGGTTCCAGAAATGGACTGGGTGGGCAGCATAAAGCCTAGAGTCGCACGGGGCTTCATCGGGGCTCTCAAACCCAAGAGACGAGTGAGACCTATCCACACTCGCTGCCAGGGAGGGAGGCTGCTCAAACTCGCTGCCAGGGAGGGAGGCTGCTCAAACTCGCAGCAGCAGCAGCAGAGCACTCGCTTGTGACAAACGCAGGCTGAAAGCCACTAGACACGCCCACGGAGGGAGGAGTTGAAGGAGAGGGCGTTCGGAACTATATTGTTTGGATGTCTGATCTCTCACTGATGCCAAAAATAAATGGTTAAAGTGACTGTTCTGCCTGTTTGATTGAATTTCACAAAACTGCGATTATCTCAGCTTTCACTCTCAGACGCTAAAACCATGCTGTACTCAACGGCTAATATCTACATAACTACTAACTCTACAAACTAACTCTTTTAGACAGAGAAAGCACACATTCTATTAGTACTTTTGTGAACTTTGTGTTGACAAACTCCAAGCAGAAAAGAATCCTCGGCTCTTGTAAAATGAGCCAGAATCATGCCAGAATCCTCAAAAAACTGCTTGGCAAAAGCTACCTACAGCAAAAAAAAAACGGCTGGCAGTCAATGTGTTAAGAGTGATGCGTTTAATATTGGTGAAATATCTCACAGTGATGGAGTAGCTATCAGGCCAGATTTAGTGTGCTACGCCATTGAGAAACTTAAAATGAACAAAGCCTGTGGACAGAATCAAATAACAGCGGAACACCTGAAATATGCTAGCCATAGTATTTCTGTGCTACTTGCTTTATGTTTTTCTGGTTTAATGATGCATGGAATACTGCCTGGATCAATGTTATCTGTCCTGCTGGTACCTGTAATCAAGAACAAGACTGGTAAATTAACTAGCATAGATAACTATAGGCCTATTGCACTTGCAAGCATACTATCCAAGGTACTAGAAATTATCCTTATGGATAGGCTTAAAGAATACATAGAATCCACAGATAATCAGTTTGGTTTTAAGAATAAACATGGCACTGACCTGTGTATCTATGCACTTAAGGAAATTGTCCACAAGTACAGAACATGTAACAGCACAATATTTATGTGTTTCCTTGATGCGTCAAAAGCTTTTGACCGTATCAACCATGGGAAACTGTTTGTTAAGCTACAGGAGCGTGGTGTCCCCTCATACTTAATCAGAATATTACAGTTCTGGTACTCTCACCAAACTATGCAAGCTAGGTGGGGGAAGAGTATGTCCACACCTTTTCATGTGTCCAATGGGGTGCGCCAGGGTGGAATTCTTTCCCCGCAACTCTTCAATCTATACATGGATGACTTATCTAAAGAATTAAAGGAGTGTAGAACTGGCTGCTTGGTGGGGGATAGCCTCATTAATCATATGATATATGCTGATGATCTGGTGGTACTGTCTCCGTACAGTGCTGGCCTACAGCAGCTACTCAGTGTATGCTCTGGATATGGCATGATGTATGACATCAAGTTTAACTCTAAAAAGAGTGTGGTGATGATTGCTCGAACCAAGGAGGACAGGAAGCTCATCTTTCCCTCATTCTCTCTGGCAGGTGAACCGCTAGATGTAGTGAGGAAAGTTAAATACTTGGGCCACGTCAAGGGATGATCTCTGTGATGATGACGATGTGCAGCGTCAGTCTGGTAAACTGTATGGCCAAGCCAACATGCTGGCATGCAAATTTCACATCTGTACAAATGATGTTAAAGTAGCTTTGTTCAGAACGTACTGTACTCCACTATATACGGCCCACCTGTGGTGCAACTATAGTAGTAAGAAAATGAAAAAACTTAATGTGGCATATAATGATGCTTTCAGAATACTACTCAAACTCCCCAGGTGGAGCAGTGCAAGTGAAATGTTTGTGACTAGAAATGTACCTACTTTTCATGCTGTTTTGAGGAATTTTATGCATAGATTCATGTGTAGACTCACTGGATCTAAAAATAAAATTATTGTGTCCCTAACTGACATATCACAGAGTGACACAAGGTACTTGTCTTGCTTCTGGAAGCACTGGACCCGCAGTCTATATGTTTTTTAAAATACACTGTTTGGTTTTATTTTTAGCATAGGTGTCTGTGCTGATGCTTTGTCTGCATCTCTTTTGAATGTTTTTGTATTGCTTTTTATGTTTTGTATTGTTTTTTTATGGACCAATGTGTCTGAAATAAAAGGTGATTGATTGATTGAACCTGTTGAAAAACTATTTCGGCTCTTGGTGTCCTAAACGTCAAACTTGGCGTTCTGCAGCAGTATGCTACCAGCACAGCTGTCCCTAATGACCAGTGACGCCATCAACTGGGTAGATTTCTACTCTATGCAATTCTGAGGTTGGCCACATGGGGCGCATACCAACCACCAGTCTAAATAATACTGATTTATAATCAAATAATGAAAAAATAGATATTTGGCTCCTACACTGATGATGATGATAACTGCACATACGGCTGTGTTTACTCTAAGTTAACGTTACTGCTTGTTGCGTGGCTGTTTTGCCAGCTGTGGCACTGATTGGCCGAGTAGTGTCACGTGGGTTGCCAGCTGAGCAGCGTGCAGTGATTTACAACACATGCAATTGATCTGTGAGTTTACTGCCGGTAAGCCAGTACCGCAAAGTCTAGAAAAGCTGCGCCAGGTAAAATCAAAACTCTCTGTCAAACTTTAATAATCCTCAATAGTTTATCAGTCATAGGTCCAGGTGCGGATAGGACGATGTCTGGGTCCGGACCGTGGTCCGCCTATTGGTGACCTATCAGCTAGCCCCTTGGGGAAAGCCCAAGCTGTTTGAGCCCTTGCAGATTTTAATTGGGTCTTAACTGCTTTATAGCAGATTATTTTGGTTTGAACTACTTTAAAGCAGGAAAAAAAGCCCTCAGCTCTCCAGCCAAGGGGTTATGAATAAATTATGATGGCAGCCCATCTCCTGCTTAATAAGTAATTATTGCATCCTAATTGGAAATGGTTCTTGTCTCATGGTTCTGTTGATATTGGAGTATCGTCATGAAGGAGTTTCATCAGGAGGTTCGGTCACTGTCACACTCACGCTGGGCCGGAGTGGTGACGTGCAGCAGAGTGTGCAGTGCCTCTCTGTGTGTGTGCGCGCATGTGCGTGTGTGTGTGTGTGTGTCTGTGTGACAAACTCAGCCACACACATGCAAGCAGAGTGTATTGTATTGCCTGGAGGTCTGAACTGAAAAGCCATTTCCATTTGGATACAGTAACCAGCTAAATTAAGGCAATCACTGAAATCTATTCATTTGAAAAGCTAAAATGCCTTTGTGGCAGATGTCCAGAAATCCAGAATAATAATTGCCAGTATGTGAAAATTACAATTATAATTTATAATTGTCAGTTGGCAGATACTTTTATCTAAAGTGATGTACACATGAGATTTTAATACAACACATGCATGGTTCTAGGAGAGAATGGTGAGACAGAATGTGCCAGGCCAATACTGCACACTGCTTGATATGCAGCTGTGGCTCAGCCAAAGGTCTGAACAATGCATTTGTTTCAGATGGAGCAGTTTAAAGTGAGGGGGAGGTGATGGCTCGCTCCTCTCAGCACAGCCTCAGATGGAGCAGTTTAAAGGGAGGGGGAGGTGATGGCTCACTCCTCTCAGCACAGCTTCAGATGGAGCAGTTTAAAGTGAGGGGGAGGTGATGGCTCGCTCCTCTCATCACAGCTTCAGATGGAGCAGTTTAAAGTGAGGTGGAGGAGGCGGCTCGCTCCTCTCATCACAGCTTCAGATGGAGCAGTTTAAAGTGAGGTGGAGGAGGCGGCTCGCTCCTCTCATCACAGCTTCAGATGGAGCAGTTTAAAGTGAGGGGGGGAGGTGACGGTTCGCTCCTCTCAGCACAGCTTCAGATGGAGCAGTTTAAAGTGAGGGGGAGGAGACGGTTCGCTCCTCTGATCACAGCTTCAGATGGAACAGTTTAAAGTGAGGGGGAGGAGGTGGCTCGCTCCTCTCATCACAGCTTCAGATGGAGCAGTTTAAAGTGAGAGGTGGGTGACGGCTCGCTCCTCTCAGCACAGCTTCAGATGGAGCAGTTTAAAGTGAGGGGGAGGTAGGGTTGCCAACCGTCCCTTAAAATACGGAATCGTCCCGTATTTGTAAACAAAAAGACGTGTTCTGAATTGAACTGATACGGGACGCGCTTTGTCCTGTATTGGAGAAACACGCAGTGCAAAGAGTGAAGGGCTATTTGTATTGAGCGAGTAAACCCCGCAGCCGCTGCTGCTCTGCCCCTCACCCTGTCTGGGATGTCATGTTACGTTCAACTACCCTAGATTACGCCTCTCTCATTCTGTTTGTTGTGAGTCACGACCAATGATGCGCTGTCAGCGTTTCTAGATTCAACTAAACTCTGAAGACAGCACATTGAGTAGGCTATTCACATTGTACCTATACAAATGTAGCATGCCATTTGTTTTTGTTTTGTTCAGACAATTTCAGTTGAAATCTAAAATGTTTTTGCACTAATGATTTAAACTTTCATACCAGGTTTGTTCTGTTCAAAAGAATAGCCTATGTAACGTTGCTGTTTGCACTGTTAAAAGAAAATTTAATGAGTAGGCCTACAGGCTATTTAGACCTATATCAAAATACTGTTTGCAGTAGCATACTGTTTGTTTTTTAATAGGCTACATCTGTTTTATTAAGAATGAGAAAGTTTTGTTTTGCAACGTAGTAGGGTCATCTGTGGCACTTCCGTGACCATGGAGAGCGAAGGTCCGTTTCTCAATGGATTTGTCATCTAGGAGGGTTAATAAACAAATTTAGCCGGGGTGTATTTTAAAAAAAGGCGGGGAAAATATTTGAGAGACCAAAATCCAAAATGTCTGCCGTGGAAATGAACTTTTTAATGCTTTGACCTACAATGATGCACAATACATGGTTTCAGAGCTTATTCTGGTCAAGGAATACATATTTGGTGTTTATATAATGATTTGACCTATTTTTGACCTTCAAATCCAAGATGGCTGCCAATTTAGAGGCAGTTTTTTCAAAATCGTCATAGAGCCTTCATATTAGGCTTGAATGACAGGTCTTCTCATGATGAGTTGAATAATATACAGTATAAGTACACAGAAGTAATCTCTGAGGTCAATAAAGTCAATGTTTGTGTGTAAACAACAGTTGCTGATTTGCGGTTTCCCATTAAATAGGGTAGGCTACTGAGAATATGGTGTCCAGTTCATCCCATCACATTTTCATAATGAACCAAAAACAATTTTGCACTATAGCCTAACATAAAATAGTATTCTGTATGCAAAGCTAGCAAGGTTAGTTGCTTGAGCTGAATTTAAAGGTCAACTCAAAACAAACAATGAAATTAACTTTGAAATTAAAACTGAATCCTAGGCTACTAAATTTCATCAGCACACAGTAAAGGAAACTTGTCTTTGAACTCAGCTGACTGTCTAGTCCTAATCCCTGTTGTGCAATGTCCCTTTTCAGTGAAGTTTTAGTTTTTGTTAAGAGTATGGACTTTTAATCTTGACCTTGTTGGTAGGCAACGGCCCTTTTTCAGTCAAGCATTTTCAGATTAGCTCAGTCAGTCTGTGAAGCAGTCAGTGTCAGCACTTGCGTGAGCTCGCTTTTTCTCTAACTAATGTTAACATTACACACTTTAAGAGACTTTGTTTGAGGATATCAACGTTATTCACTAGTCTAAAGATAGTTCTACCATCAAGAACATATAAAACAAAAGCAAAAACAATTTTTATTTGCAGAAGTCATCATTGATATTTGGTGTTAGCTAACGTTAGGTAACGTTATTATTTTTAGCTAAAGTTAATGTTATCTGTCTCCACACTTCTGTCAACTGACATATGCATTTGCTTTTGAAAATAAACAGCCTGGCTTGCTTAAGCATAACTGAAGATTAAATAGAAATATAACATGACGAATGCATGTACCGATTGGTTGCCCCATCTTCCCAGGAGGTGGTGGTGTAAACATCATCAAATTTATCAAGTCCTGACCAGTCTTGGGCTTTTAATTGTAAGCTGTCCCATTTGCCTTGATTTATTGTATCTGTGGGCTTGCAAGGCTTGTCACATTTTAGGACACATTCATAGGACATTGTGTGCTTTGTCTTTCATTGGGAGGGAAAGCAACTCGCTATTATATTACTGTTATATTATATTGCTGTTATACGCTGTTTATTTTCAAAAGCAAATGCATATGTCAGTTGACAGAATTGTGGAGACAGATAACATTAACTTTAGCTAAAAATAATAACGTTACCTAACGTTAGCTAACACCAAATATCAATGATGACTTCTGCAAATAAAAATTGTTTTTGCTTTTGTTTTATATGTTCTTGATGGTAGAACTATCTTTAGACTAGTGAATAACGTTGATAACCTCAAACAAAGTTTTCTTTTTCTTTTTTATATATTCCCCCCCCCCGATTTTTTATCCCATTTTTATCCCCCATTAGTGCTAACGTAATTTCTTTATCCTGGTTGCTACTCCACCGTATGCCGATCTGGGGAGAGCCGAAACTGGCTCCATGCTTCCTCCGAGACATGGGCAGTTAGCCAGCCGTTTCTTTTCACCTGACAGGGGAAGCTTCACCGGTAGGACATAGCACGTGGGAGGTTCACACTATTCCAACCAGTTCCCCTCCCTCTGAACAGGCGCCCTTAACGACCAGAGGAGGAACCACATTAGCAACCAGGATATTGCATGTTTTTGGTGAAGGGGGTTCCTATATGAAGGAAACCCCCGGGAGGCACGGGGAGAACATGCAAACTCCACACAGAAAGGCCCTTTTGACGACCCCACCCGGGCGGTGGGCACTCGAGGACATGCGGACGGGCACGCATTCCTTCAGCGTTCACATCGTCCCAGGTGGGAATCGAACCCACGACCTTCGAGCTGTGAGGCGATAGTGCTTACCACTACACCACTGTACCTCCTTTTATATCCTCAAACAAAGTGTCTTAAAGTGTGTAATGTTAACATTAGTTAGAGAAAAAGCGAGCTCGCGCAAGTGCTGACACTGACTGCTTCACAGACTGACTGGGCTAATCTGAAAATGCTTGACTGAAAAAGGGCCGTTGCCTACCAACAAGGTCAAGATTAAAAGTCCATACTCTTAACAAAAACTAAAACTTCACTGAAAAGGGACATTGCACAACAGGGATTAGGACTAGACAGTCAGCTGAGTTCAAAGACAAGTTTCCTTTACTGTGTGCTGATGAAATTTAATAGCCTAGGATTCAGTTTTAATTTCAAAGTTAATTTCATTGTTTGTTTTGAGTTGACCTTTAAATTCAGCTCAAGCAACTAACCTTGCTAGCTTTGCATACAGAATACTATTTTATGTTAGGCTATAGTGCAAAATTGTTTTTGGTTCATTATGAAAATGTGATGGGATGAACTGGACACCATATTCTCAGTAGCCTACCCTATTTAATGGGAAACCGCAAATCAGCAACTGTTGTTTACACACAAACATTGACTTTAATGACCTCAGAGATTACTTCTGTGTACTTATACTGTATATTATTCAACTCATCATGAGAAGACCTGTCATTCAAGCCTAATATGAAGGCTCTATGACGATTTTGAAAAAACTGCCTTTTAGAGCTCAAAATTGGCAGCCATCTTGTATTTGAAGGTAAAAAATAAGTCGAATCATTATATAAACACCAAATATGTATTCCTTGACCAGAATAAGCTCTGAAACCATGTATTGTGCATCATTGTAGGTCAAACCATTAAAAAGTTAATTTCCACGGCAGACATTTTGGATTTTGGTCTCTCAAATATTTTCCCCGCCTTTTTTAAAAATACACCCTGGCTAAATTTGTTTATTAACCCTCCTAGATGACAAATCCATTGAGAAACGGACCTTCGCTCTCCACGGTCACGGAAGTGCCACAGATGACCCTACTAACGCCCAAATACAATTCTTGGATGATCTAGGAATAGGCTATGCGCAAAAGTGTTTGCTTGTGTTAATAATAATAATGTGTAAATGGTTGAAGCTGAAGCAATTGCAGTTATGTGATTGTTATAATTAAGTCCACTACCAACACCCCCCCCCCCCCCCCCGTTCCATATTCCCATTTCAAGAAGTTGGCAACCCTAGGGGGAGGTGACGGCTCGCTCCTCTCAGCACAGCTTCAGATGGAGCAGTTTAAAGTGAGGGGGAGGAGGCGGCTCGCTCATCTCAGCACAGCTTTAGATGGAGCAGTTTAAAGTGAGGGGGAGGTGATGGCTCGCTCCTCTCACCACAGCTTCAGATGGAGCAGTTTAAAGTGAGGGGTAGGAGGCGGCTCGCTCATCTCAGCACAGCTTCAGGTGGAGCAGTTTAAAGTGAGGGGGAGGTGACGGCTCACTCCTCTCAGCACAGCTTCAGATGGAGCAGTTTAAAGTGAGGGGGAGGAGGCGGCTCGCTCATCTCAGCACAGCTTCTGATGGAGCAGTTTAAAGTGAGGGGGAGGAGGCGGCTCGCTCATCTCAGCACAGCTTCAGATGGAGCAGTTTAAAGTGAGGGGGAGGAGGCGGCTCGCTCATCTCAGCACAGCTTCAGATGGAGCAGTTTAAAGTGAGGGGGAGGAGGCGGCTCGCTCATCTCAGCACAGCTTCAGATGGAGCAGTTTAAAGTGAGAGGTGGGTGACGGCTCGCTCCTCTCAGCACAGCTTCAGATGGAGCAGTTTAAAGTGAGGGGGAGGAGGCGGCTCGCTCATCTCAGCACAGCTTCTGATGGAGCAGTTTAAAGTGAGGGGGAGGAGGCGGCTCGCTCATCTCAGCACAGCTTCAGATGGAGCAGTTTAAAGTGAGGGGGAGGAGGCGGCTCGCTCATCTCAGCACAGCTTCAGATGGAGCAGTTTAAAGTGAGGGGGAGGAGGCGGCTCGCTCATCTCAGCACAGCTTCAGATGGAGCAGTTTAAAGTGAGAGGTGGGTGACGGCTCGCTCCTCTCAGCACAGCTTCAGATGGAGCAGTTTAAAGTGAGGGGGAGGAGGCGGCTCGCTCATCTCAGCACAGCTTTAGATGGAGCAGTTTAAAGTGAGGGGGAGGAGGCGGCTCGCTCATCTCAGCACAGCTTCAGATGGAGCAGTTTAAAGTGAGGGGGAGGAGGCGCTCGCTCATCTCAGCACAGCTTCAGATGGAGCAGTTTAAAGTGAGGGGGAGGAGGCGGCTCGCTCATCTCAGCACAGCTTTAGATGGAGCAGTTTAAAGTGAGGGGGAGGTGATGGCTCGCTCCTCTCACCACAGCTTCAGATGGAGCAGTTTAAAGTGAGGGGTAGGAGGCGGCTCGCTCATCTCAGCACAGCTTCAGATGGAGCAGTTTAAAGTGAGGGGGAGGTGACGGCTCGCTCCTCTCAGCACAGCTTCAGATGGAGCAGTTTAAAGTGAGGGGGAGGAGGCGGCTCGCTCATCTCAGCACAGCTTCTGATGGAGCAGTTTAAAGTGAGGGGGAGGAGGCGGCTCGCTCATCTCAGCACAGCTTCAGATGGAGCAGTTTAAAGTGAGGGGGAGGAGGCGGCTCGCTCATCTCAGCACAGCTTCAGATGGAGCAGTTTAAAGTGAGGGGGAGGAGGCGGCTCGCTCATCTCAGCACAGCTTCAGATGGAGCAGTTTAAAGTGAGAGGTGGGTGACGGCTCGCTCCTCTCAGCACAGCTTCAGATGGAGCAGTTTAAAGTGAGGGGGAGGTATAGGGTTGCCAACCGTCCCTTAAAATACGGAATCGTCCCGTATTTGTAAACAAAAAGACGTGTTCCGTATTGAACTGATACGGGACGCGCTTTGTCCTGTATTGGAGAAACACGCAGTGCAAAGAGTGAAGGGTTATTTGTATTGAGCGAGTAAACCCCGCAGCCGCTGCTGCTCTGCCCCTCACCCTGTCTGGGATGTCATGTTACGTTCAACTACCCTAGATTACGCCTCTCTCATTCTGTTTGTTGTGAGTCACGACCAATGATGCGCTGTCAGCGTTTCTAGATTCAACTAAACTCTGAAGACAGCACATTGAGTACGCTATTCACATTGTACCTATACAAATGTAGCATGCCATTTGTTTTTGTTTTGTTCAGACGATTTCAGTTGAAATCTAAAATGTTTTTGCACTAATGATTTAAACTTTCATACCAGGTTTGTTCTGTTCAAAAGAATAGCCTATGTAACGTTGTTGTTTGCACCATTAAAAGAAAATTTAATGAGTAGGCCTACAGGCTATTTAGACCTATATCAAAATACTGTTTGCAGTAGCATACTGTTTGTTTTTTAATAGGCTACAGCTGTTTTATTAAGAATGAGAAAGTTTTGTTTTGCAATGCCCAAATACAATTCTTGGATGATCTAGGAATAGGCTATGCGCAAAAGTGTTTGCTTGTGTTAATAATAATAATGTGTAAATGGTTGAAGCTGAAGCAATTGCAGTTATGTGATTGTTATAATTAAGTCCACTACCAACAACCCCCCCCCCCCCCCCCCCCGTTCCATATTCCCATTTCAAGAAGTTGGCAACCCTAGGGGGAGGTGACGGCTCGCTCCTCTCAGCACAGCTTCAGATGGAGCAGTTTAAAGTGAGGGGGAGGTGACGGCTCACTCCTCTCAGCACAGCTTCAGATGGAGCAGTTTAAAGTGAGGGGGAGGAGGCGGCTCGCTCATCTCAGCACAGCTTTAGATGGAGCAGTTTAAAGTGAGGGGGAGGAGGCGGCTCGCTCATCTCAGCACAGCTTCAGACGGAGCAGTTTAAAGTGAGGGGGGGGAGGTAACGGCTCGGTCCTCTCAGCACAGCTTCAGATGGAGCAGTTTAAAGTGAGGGGGAGGTGATGGCTCGCTCCTCTCAGCACAGCTTCAGATGGAGCAGTTTAAAGTGAGGGGGAGGAGGCGGCTCGCTCATCTCAGCACAGCTTTAGATGGAGCAGTTTAAAGTGAGGGGGAGGAGGCGGCTCGCTCATCTCAGCACAGCTTCAGATGGAGCAGTTTAAAGTGAGGGGGAGGAGGCGGCTCGCTCATCTCAGCACAGCTTCAGATGGAGCAGTTTAAAGTGAGGGGGAGGAGGCGGCTCGCTCATCTCAGCACAGCTTTAGATGGAGCAGTTTAAAGTGAGGGGGAGGTGATGGCTTGCTCCTCTCACCACAGCTTCAGATGGAGCAGTTTAAAGTGAGGGGGAGGAGGCGGCTTGCTCATCTCAGCACAGCTTCAGATGGAGCAGTTTAAAGTGAGGGGGAGGTGACGGCTCGCTCCTCTCAGCACAGCTTCAGATGGAGCAGTTTAAAGTGAGGGGGAGGAGGCGGCTCGCTCATCTCAGCACAGCTTCAGATGGAGCAGTTTAAAGTGAGGGGGAGGAGACGGCTCGCTCATCTCAGCACAGCTTCAGATGGAGCAGTTTAAAGTGAGGGGGAGGTGACGGCTCGCTCCTCTCATCACAGCTTCAGATGGAGCAGTTTAAAGTGAGGGGGAGGTGACAGCTCACACATTCATAAACAGACAGACACATATCACACACCAGCCGGCATATCACAGACGGCAATGTGCAGGCATTGCTATCTGATATTATGGCATGGTAAATATATTCAATCAGCTTTGTAAACTGAAAACAGAAAGATACGGCCCACCATTCTCAAAACAATGCAGGGAGCTGTGGACGACTAAGAACATTGTCACAGCTTTAATTTTGTTGCTGGGTTTACACAGGCTTCTGCACTGGTACTGGTCTATGTTTGCTGAGATGCTGTGCCCCTCCCACCCAACACACACACAGGCATACATTAACACACGGACATACAGTACAAGTTGCACATCTCCTCGTCAACACAAATGGAGCTTTGGTGAAGGTTCAGTCAGGAAGACTATATTTTGCATGCTTTTACTTTTACTTCTCATACCATCCTACCATTTATTCTGAGAAGACAATCGTGATCACGGTACTTCGCATTCTAAGTGGGGTCACCTGAAATTCAAATAGGGTCACCTGATTTTTTCTACACCACACACAATTTAAAACTAGCGAAGATGATTAGGGTCACTTCACTCACTTGCGTTTTCTTTTAAAGTTCTGAGTTGAAAGTGAAAGTGATCATCTCTAAGATTTCAGTTTTGTTCTCTTGGGTGACACCTATGGCGATGAGTGGTAATTGCAGGTGAGATCCAAACTGTCAATGGGCTCACTATCAGATAGTGACTTTTTTATTAAAATGTTTGAGATTATAACTTCAAATCAGGATTCTGATAATAAAGGCGGAATTCTGAAAATAAAGTCAGAATTTTTAGACTAAAGTCAGAATTCTCAGATTAAAGTCAGAATTCTGAGGGGAAAAAGAAGCAAGAATGTGACATCACTGACAATTTCACTGATGATGTTATCGACGGTGTACCGGAATTTGTCTGGGGTCCCTAGATTTTTGTGACGTCGAAATCGGGTCATGAGCCAAAAACAAAAAAGTTTGGGAACCCCTGGTATAGACTTCTAGCCGCCCACATCGATTTCAGTGGGTGGGAGTACTTGCATTGCTAGACTCCTTCACCCAATGAGCGCCAATCACACGTTTGCCAAATCCAATTGGAAAAACAGCGAAAAAGTATTTTCTGCCGAGAAACTCGTCTGGTGCATAGTACCAATTGTTCTTGTTTAATTGTTGTTATTGAGTCTATTCTTGCAAAAAAGATGCAATAATGGCTTTGTTTACTCTACTAATGTTAACACTTGTTGCTTCGGGATACGTCAAAACTGTTTTGCCAGTGGAGTCCCTGATTGGCCCGGTTACATCATCAACTACAACACAGTCCCTGATTGGCCCGGTTACATAATAATTCCAGGAAATCAATGTGACTGACTGATCTGTGGAGCAAAACAGAATGCGAGTTCACATGATCAAGATAGTTCTTTCCTGGGTACCTGCCATTCACATCTCTCATGCATGCTCACTTATTTCCATGCTGTCATTTCGTGGGGCATCAATTGAGATAACTGGTCACATCTATCCAATAGCACAGCAACACACCTCCCATATATAGGTTCATCTCAGTTTTAGTGCGTTCATGCTGCTGTTACGCACCCCATCCACCTCCCTGTGACCACCCAGTCTACACAGATTCATCAGCTTCACCAGCCTCGTGGTCTCTCACCGAGTCAGGTTCGACCCCTCTGCCAGAGCGCCCACCCCCCCAACCCACACCCCCCACCACCCCACCCCCTCCGCTCCCCCTCACCCCCCATCACCCCACAACCCCTCCTCCTCTCCCCCCCTCTCTCCCCCCCACCACCCCTCCTCCCCTCACCCCCCACTGCCCCACAACCTACCCTCCACTCCTATCTAACCCAGTGCCCTCCTCCCTCACCCACCCCTCAGTGCCCACCCACAAACCCACTACCCACCCCCACCCACCCCCCACTCCTATCTAACCCAGTGCCCCCCACTCCTTTCCTCACCCACCTCCCCTCCCCTCCACTCCCACCTAACCACCAACCCCCCCTCCCACTCACTTCCTCCCTGCCCCCACCCACAACCACAACCCCCACCTTCCCTCCCCATAGATGCGGACCGCCCCCTCACCATCACCAAGGATGAAGTCCGCCGGTCGTTCTTGCGTATCAATCCACGCAAGGCGGCCGGCCCGGACGGCATCCCCGGGCGTGTCCTCAAGGCCTGTGCACACCAGCTGGCAGGCGTATTCACAGACATTTTTAACCAGTCCCTCTCCCTCCGGCAAGTCCCCCCCTGCTTCAAAACAGCAACAATCATCCCCATTCCAAAACAGCAGAAAGTGACCAGCCTCAACGACTGGCGCCCAATAGCCCTCACGCCCATAGCCAGCAAATGCTTCGAAAAGCTGGTTATATCACAGATCCGCCCCACACTCCACCCGGACCACGACCCGCTACAATTCGCATACCGCCCCAACAGGAGCACAGCGGATGCAGTAGCACACGTGCTCCACACTGCCCTCTCCCACCTGGAGGGGAAGGACACCTATGTGAGAATGCTGTTTGTGGACTACAGCTCAGCATTCAACACCATAGTACCCTCCAGGCTGGTAAGCAAACTCAAGGACCTGGGACTAAGCACAGCAATGTGTGACTGGATCCTGGACTTTCTAACAGACCGCCGCCAGGTGGTGAGAGTGGGCAACCTCACCTCCTCCCCACTGACCATCAGCATAGGAGCGCCACAGGGGTGCGTCTCCAGCCCCTTCTGGAATGACCTCTACACCCATGACTGCATGGCGACTCAAACTTCGAACACCATCATGCAGTTTGCAGACGACACATCGGTCGTGGGGCGGATCTCCAGGAGCGACGAGACAGCCTACAGAGAGGAGGTGGAGGCCCTGGAACAATGGTGCCAGGACAACCACCTCTCTCTGAACGTCTCCAAGACAAAGGAGATCATTGTAGAGTACAGAAGGGGGGGGGGGGGCGCACACCCCCCAATCACCATCAACGGCACAGTGGTGGAAAGGGTGGACAGCTTCAAGTACCTGGCAGTCAATATCCACCAGGACCTGACATGGGCCAACCACACCGCCACTGTTGTCAAAAAGGCCCCACAGCGACTACACGGACTCAGATGCCTGAAGAAATTCGGGCTAAGGCCAAAAATCCTCAGGGACTTCTACAGAGGCACCATTGAAAGCCTGCTGACTGGCTGCTTCACCACCTGGTACGGGAACTGCACCACCATGGACCGCAGGGCGCTAAGAAGGGTGAGGCGCGCGGCCCAGCACGTAACAGGATGTGAGCTGCCAGAACTGCAAGATCTGTACAACCAGCGGTGCCTCAGGAGGTCCATGAAGATCATCAAAGACAGAAACCACCCCCACAACAGTCTGTTCTCCCTGCTACCCTCAGGGAGGTGATACAGGGTCCCAAGAGCACGCACAAATCGCTTGAGGGACAGTTTCTTGCTCAGCATGGGTTAGAGAAATGGATTATTCAAACCAATTTATGCTAAAGAAATGTAATGTTATACTGTATTCTCATCAAATGTACAGCCAACACCTCCAGTATATAGCAACAAGCCCTTGCTTCACAACCAATACCCTCTTTAATTGAACAGTGATCTGTATCTGCTAATCTCCCCTTAATCTGGGATGGCTGGAGTTGGCTGATTCAGTGAGGACTCTGGGCAGATATGGGGATCAAAAGTACAGAGATTGTGGAGGTTGGGAGAGAAAACGAGGGCATTTAGGTGGGATGGAGATGCAGAAACTTGCAGGGATGGAGAAGGTTGCAGAAAGTTCATGGGAAGTTGAGGCCAAGACACAAAATCAAAAATCACGTTAACTTGTGGAAATTTAGGGTCATAGAAAGTTTGCTTGCCTACGCTTAAGGATACAGCAAGGCTTAACATCTCCAGTGAAACCCCAATATCTGAAGTATAACACACATATACACTGTACACACTTTCAGAGTTTTGTAGAAGAGTGAACTTTCATGGCTCACTCTTACTCTCAAATGCCTCAAAACTACACATTCATTTTGCTCCATTGGACATGCAAGAGAACCAATTACAGCCCTACAATACATTTAAACTCATATAGCAGCACATACTGAACATTAACAGTCAAAAACTGTAATTTCCTCTTCATTCTCTTCTTTCTCTATCTCTCCATCTTTCTTTTTCAGGTAAAATGAAGGCTGCTGAAATGACGTTGGTTCCTTTTAGAGTCAGGTATCTTTATGTTGGAGATGTAACTGCCCTGACCTTAGATGACTCATCTGACTTCTCCTTTGGACTGAGAGAAACATTCACCTACTAGGTTCCTTTTCTGTAAAGCTAATTGCCTGCTTTGGGGCAAATAAAGTTGAACTTTGACCTGTGAGCCTGGTGTGCAAGGCATGGAACAATATTGGTTTGTCATTGTTTCTGGCTGCTCTAATTAGTTCCATCACCAATATGCATTGTGAGTGGCAAAGGGCAAAAGCCCCAACCCCTTTTCGTCCTGATCTGTGTTTGTGTCCGAATGAGGTTCATCCCTGCAGGAATGACGTAAAAACAAATTTGCAACCTGAACGTTGTGTCAGATCAAGATGTAGAAGAAGAGCTGGCTTCACTTCAGGCCGAAGCCCAATTTACAGTAGCCAAGAAGTTAAAGAAGTGGGCTTGTGACCAAAATGTCACAAGTTTATTCTGGGCCTGGGGAAGATGAGTAAAGCATGTGCATAATCAGTGCTGCAATGTCCACCGGGTGCAGATGCGTTGCGGTAGTGGCACGGAAGCCGTCCAGAACCTTCACGGCAGTTTCAGCCGCACTGTTATTTTTTCGCGTCTGGTGTATTTTTGCCATATTGACTTGCAGGTGATACAACTCGATCAATAGCGTGTAATGTAAATTTCCTTCCATTTCAGAGCCGTTTCCATGTCATATCTAGTGGACACTAGGCTTAAGAGCCAATACTGTTCCTCAGCTGCTACTCTCAAGGTCCCTTGAGCAGGGCACCGAACCCCTGACTCTACAGCTGCTCAGAGGCCAATAGTAGACGACTGTGTGCATAAGAGTATGAATATGAAACAGGGCATTGCTGAAGAGGAGTACTTGACTCACTCAGACAAATCCTTCCCTGGATCATTAAAAGGGGCAGAAAAGAGAGATGTTTGACATTGCTTTAGTCTGGACTGAGTCTAAAGAAGAGGGTGTGGCAGACTGGATCCTGGAGAAACACATCAGCAGATTGGCTTGGGGAAAGTGAATGAGAAATAGATTCTCCTTGCCGGTAACACTATTTGGATAGTTCGTCTACAGAGAGTCTACAGAGTATTTGTAACATTTCAACAGCTTATTAGTTGACATTCAACAATTCAACTGTTTAACAGATGTTCCTCAGGAAGCCCTTTGTAGCTGTGCCTGTGTGCAGCTTCGGCTCCGGTAGGCCGCAGGCAGGGCTTTGGTGAAGCCGCAGTCTTGCCTGGTGAGAGGCCGCCGGGGTAGAGGCTTCACTCTGTAGTCAAGTCAAGTCAAGTTTATTTGTATAGCACATTTCATACACAGAGGCAATTGAAAGTGCTTCACATAAAATGGTTGACAGGAAAATAAAAGAAAAGAAGAGAGTAAGATGGACATTTAAAAGCATCACAGCAAAACCTTAAAAAAAAAAAAGAGTATAAAAAGTGCATTAGAATAAACGAAAAGAAGAAATAAAATGGACATTTAACAAAACTTTAAAAAAAGAGTATAAAAGTGCAATAAGCAACAGGCGCAGCAGTTGCAGAAAGAGGAGTCATTGGGTTTGCATAGTAGCTGTCAGCAGTTAAAAGCGACGGTAAACATAAAAGTATTTAGTCTATTTTTAAAAGTAAGTAACGTTGGGGCAGATCTGAGGTCTTCAGGCAATTTGTTCCAGCTAGCAGAAGCATAGTGGGTAAATGCAGCCTTCCCGTGATTTGATTTGATCCTAGGGACAGTTAATGAGCTGGACCCTGTTGACCTAAGAGTTCTAGACGGTTCGTATCGTGGGAGCAATTCAGCTATGTATTTTGGGCCTAGGCCATTAAGTGATTTATAGACTAATAACAGTATTTTAAAATCTATTCTCTGACACACTGGCAACCAGTGTAAGGAGTTAAGAACTGGAGTGATATGATCAGCTTTCTTAGTCTTCGTTAGAACTCTAGCAGCAGCATTCTGAATGAATTGAAGTTGCCTAAGTTCTTTTTTGGAGAGACCAGAAAAAAGGCTATTGCAGTAGTCTAACCTACTATAAATGAAGGCGTGAATTAGTTTTTCTAGATCCTGTCTGGACATGTATCCCCTAATTCTTGTTATATTTTTAAGATGATAAAAAGCTGATTTTCTAATTGACTTAATGTGGGAGTTAAAGTTGAGATCGGAATCAATAATAACTCCAAGATTTTTGACTTGGTCCTTAGGCTTCAGGGATATAGACTCAAGGCGTACAGTGATTTTAAGCCTTTGTTCTTTGGGGCCAAACACGATCACCTCAGTTTTGTCTTTGTTTAGCTGTAGGAAATTCTGGCACATCCAGTTATTTATTTGATCAATGCACTGGCACAATGATTCTTTGGGGGCATAGTCAGCTGAGGAAAGAGTTATATACAACTGAGTGTCGTCTGCATAGTTATGATAGGCTACTTTGTTTTTTTGCATAATTAGGCCTAGAGGGAGCATAAAGGTTGAAGAGAACGGGCCCCATAATGGATCCTTGAGGCACCCCACAAGTCATCCTAGTTAGGTCAGATGTGTAATTGCCAATGGAGACGAAGTACTTCCTGTCTTGAAGATAGGACTTGAACCACTGGAGGACCGTACCCGATAGCCCAACCCAGTTTTCCAGTCTGTCCAATAAAATTGAGTGGTCAACAGTGTCAAATGCAGCGCTAAGATCCAGTAGCACTAGAATCGAATTTTTGCCTGAGTCTGTGTTCATTCTGATGTCATTTATGACTTTAGTAAGCGCGGTTTCAGTGCTGTGTGGGGGCGAAAGCCTGATTGGAGTTTATCTAGGAGATCATTTGAGGTTAGGAATCTATTGAGTTGTAGGTAAACAACCTTTTCAATTATTTTGGCTATAAAGGGGAGATTAGATATTGGTCTGTAGTTACTGATTACCGATGCATCAAGGCTACGCTTTTTTAGTAGGGGTTTAATAACTGCAGTTTTCAGGGACTCAGGAAAAGTGCCGGTCACAAGGGATCTATTTACTATTTGCAATAGGTCCGACGACAGACAGTTATAAACGCTTTTAAAAAAGCTTGTTGGAAGGGTATCGAGACAGCACGAAGATGATTTAAGGCCTTGCACAGTTTCCTCTAAGATGTCGTGGTCGATAACGCTGAACTGGGACAAATTTATCGAACTAGGGATCTGCGGGTAGGATGATGTCACAGCATTTCTTGGTGTGGAGCCACTAATAGCCTGCCTGATATTAATAATTTTATCCGTAAAAAAGGCAGCAAACTCATTACATTTGACAGTAGAGAGGAATTCAGGTGCTACACAGAGAGGCGGATTAGTCAGTCTATCAACTGTGGCAAATAGAGTGCGTGCATTGTTCACATTTTTGTTAATTATCTCGGAAAAGAACGATTGTCTCGACCTTTTCAGTTCGAGGTTGTAGGAGTGAAGGCTTTCTTTGTAAATATCATAGTGAATGTGAAGATTAGTTTTCCGCCATTTACGCTCAGCTTTCCTGCAATCTTTCTTTTTACATCTAACGGATGCAGAATTTCGCCAGGGTGCTTTAATTTCGCCAGACAGCAATTTTAACCTAACAGGCGCCACACTATCAATAGTATTCAGAATTGTTGAATTGAAGTTATCAAGAATCTCATTGACAGAAGCTGATGTGGGAGGAGATAAAGAAAATGTCTCCATAAACAGCGCGCTGGTGCCTGCATTAATGTCTAGTCTTTCAACGGTTTGTGACCTATTAATGATCTCAGGGGAGATTTCCATTTCAAAAAAGATGCAAAGATGGTCAGACAACGCAACATCAATAGTCGACACAGAAGAGGACTTGAAGCCCCTAGTAATAACTAAATCCAGGGTATGGCCTCGGTTGTGAGTAGGCCCTGAAACATGTTGAGACAGATCAAAAGTATCAAGTAAGATATTCAGTTATTTGGCAAAATTATCCGTCGGTTATCAATATGAATATTGAAATCCCCAGCAATAGATATACAATCATGTTCCATGAAAATTAAGGAGAGTAGATCAGCAAATTCAACAAGAAAGCTGGCTGAGTATTTTGGTGGTCTATAGATATTCAGCAGTAATACAGTGGTTGAGCATTTCAGAATAGCAGCAAGGTATTCAAACGATGGAAAGTCTCCAAATGTTACCTGCTTACATTGAAACATATCAGAAAAGACAATCGCTACTCCCCCCCCCCTCTTATCAGCTCTGGGAGTGTCAATGAAGCTATAATTAGGCGGTGCTGATTCGGACAGAACAGCCACTCTGTTGTTCATATCGAGCCAGGTTTCGGTGAGGAACATTAAATCCAGATTATGACTGGTAATCAGATCATTGATGAGGAGAGATTTATTTGACAGCGACCTAACATTAAGGAGTGCGGCTTTAATATTTTTAGAGCCTGGAACCTGTATCGTTTGCTTCACAAGGGGAATGGAGACCAAGTCCGATTTAGAAACAGATCGTGTTGGGGGGAAAGTATTATGTCTGTATGAAATCAAGACTGGTATCGAAGCATTGGATCGATAGACCAATAGTGGTTTATCGCAGCCAGCTCCACTTCTAGTGTGTGCTGGCGCAGTTCCTTTATAAGGCTGTGGGACCTTGTTTCTATGGGGACAGGCCGGGATGGAGGGGTCTGGCGTCGGGCTGGTCGACGCTTGGGGACTTGGACCACAGAGGGGGGGGCAGATTGGGGGGGGTCTTGGACGGGCGGGGGTGGGGCGCGTCGACTCTTGGGGGACTGCAACCACAGCCGACTCTGCCGACTCGGGGTCGGTGGGTCGAGGGGGTGTGGGGGATGGCGGAGAGAGGGTGGGTGGGGGGGGCGAGGAGCAGGTATGTAAGGAAGGGGGCTGTGGGGGGGCCAGGTTCGGGGTCAGGAGTGGTGGGTCGGGGGTAGGTCGGGGGGGCGTGGGGCATGGCAATATGGGAGAGGGCTGGAGGGCATGTGAGGGAGGGGACGGTCGAGGGGCCAGGTTCAGGGTCGGGAGGGTAGAACGAGGGGGCTTAGATGGACAGGGGGACTGGGGGATCATAGACAGTCCAAAGCTTATCAGTTCGTTCATCCTGCTGGAGAATGGAATGGGGGAGGGGGGTGGGGAGAGGTGGAGGAGCAAAGAGGTAGAGGAAAGGGCAGGAGAGGAGGAGGGGGGGGCAGCGTCCTCCACTTCATCCCGGAAGGACGTCATGGTTGGTTGTTGATGAGCTGGGAGTTGGCGGGGGGGAGTAGAGGCTCCGAAGTGGGGGGGGGATGGGCTGATATCGCCTGCATGGCAGAGGATATTTCGTCTAGTCGGCTGGCCTCGAGCCGTGGCAAGAGGGATTGTTGCTGATGAGACGCGCCAGCTGGCAGTGTGACCTCGCGGCGAGGGCTGGAGATAGTGGAGAGGGGGGGGGGGGGGCTCATTCCTGGCCGTGGAGCTATCAGATGTTGGGTGATTGATGCTGAAGATGAGGTTGGCAGCAAACAGCCTTGTGCCATCTCTGTTGAGTCGACCATTACGATTGTAGAGATGGCTTCGATCCCAGAAGAGATTGAAGTTGTCAATATAATTCACATTATACTGAGGGCAGACAGTTGAAAGCCACGTGCTTAAGCTTAGGGACCTGGTGAACTTATTGACTTTGTATCCATTGGGGGGCAGTGGGCCACTGATGAATGCCTCAATATCAAGTGAGGCTAGGAGCTTCAGTAGGTCCAGGAAGTCACGTTTTAGTGTTTCTGATTGCTGTTTCAGAATGTCATTGGCTCCTATATGCAGGGTTATCTTGTTTAGGGAGCTGTGAGTAGACACGATTTCAGGAATTTTCTCTGTTATGTCACAGATCATCTCATCAGGGAAACAGAGTGTAGCGGTATTGTTTTTAATCCCAATGTGTTTAATATCCGAGTATCCGATGAGCAAGGATGTTATAGGGGGCTGCGGCCTGCTAGCTCTTGATAGCCTTTGAGGCTGTGGCCTGCTAGCTCTTGATAGCCTCCTAGCTTTGGGGCTACCTAGGTTGTCAGATAGCCGATGGGCCGGTCCAATATCCATATCGGCAGTCGATACAGGGCTACCCAATAGCGGTTGAAATCTGTTTACCAGCTGTAGGGACATCAGTGGTGGAGGAGCAAAACTCTTCTTTCCACTTCTCACAACAATCCATGGTTGATCTGTGCTAGTGCTAACAGGGGGTATACTAGCTAATGCAGGCCAGCTCGTGGCTGAGCTAATTTCCGGGTGATAAGAGGCAGTCTCTGAGGGTCCAGGGATCACTAATCTTTTCGGCTTCGCTCCCTGGACATTCCAGAGGACAGTATCAGTTTGTTTCCCCGAGATAGCACAGGCTTGGGAGGCAATGTTTTCGGGAACATGTGTGGGCAGTTTACCCAAGGGTGGGGGAGCTAGCAGACTGTTAGCATTCGTGGTATCTGTGATGAAAGATGCATGTACATTACCCGATGAGGGAGTAGCTAACGCTAAGTTAGCATTCGGCATTGTAGCTTCTGTGAATCCATTGGAAAGGGAGCTCTGAGGTTGTGTAGAGGTAATCCCAGTGTCTTTCAAACAATAGATGGTAGTTTCCAGTATTGCAATTTTTTGAAGGTGGCCAGTACATCCTTTACAGGGCGACATGCCCTTAGGTAACACAGGGTCCCAAATCCACACCAGGCAGGCTGGTAGATAGAGGCAGCAGGCCGGGAGATAGCAAAAGCAGGCAAGCGATAGCAGCGGAGCACAGCTTGTACACGTCTATACGCTCTGAAGGCTGAAGCAAGTGTGTAGCGCAACCCCCATCCCTCGCGCCCGTCCCTCGCGCAGCGCATGCATGTGAGTTTGACTAACAACAAAGTGATATCCATTCTCCTGGCCGATCACATTTGCCCATGTACACTGTAGGTCATTTAGAGGCACCAGTATTTCATAAACAGTTTAAAAGTTATGTGTATGGATTTAATTGTAACGTTATATGTTATAGCCTACTTCGGAATATGGGCGGAGGGCAGATATGCGGTCGCTATGATGACCAGGTGTGGGCGGGGGTGGGCGGGGGCAGATGACCAGCGGTGGAAGCAAAACGTCCATCAGGTTGAAACAAGTAGAGCCGAGTGGTGACGAGCTGTGCAGGGCTGTAAAATGTGGTGGAAATGAGCCATATGTCCTCTACACTGAAGACAGGGCTGGGAGGACTTTCTCTTCTTTTTTGCTACTGTACGTAGTGCCATAGCACCTAGTGACAGAGAAAGCCAGACGGACCCATTATTAGCGGGAGGAGGGGGGGGTGTTTTTTTTTAGGTATGATCTATGACATAATTAGACATACTGTATACGTTTGACTCTTTATATAAAACGATCATCATAACTGTTATAAAATCCATAGTAATGAAATGATATGGGGGGCGAAACTGACCCCTCAGTTTCAATGGGCATGGCGCTTCCTGGTGATCATGGTTATAGTGATCAACCACTTAAGGATCAAAAAGATTGGTCCTGAATCATTCCTATACACATGTATGCTGTTTAAATAATTAACTTACTGTAAAGTGATCAAGACTCCACTTACAGTGACCATTTTGTTTTTTGAAAAAAATAGTGTATTGTGTATGTGTGTGTGTGTGTGTGTGTGTGTGTGTGTGTGTGTGTATACACACACACACACACACACACACACACACAAACACACACACATATATATTATATATGTAAGGCATAATGTATTGTGAGCCGGTGATTACTGGCGAAATAATGACCGACAGGTGAATGATTGAGCCCGACGCGCAGCGGAGGGCTTAATCATTCACCTGAAGGTCATTATTTCCAGAAATCACCAGCTCACTATACATTATCCCGCTTAGAACACGGCCTACAACTAAATCATTCAATAATCTGACAAAAATAATTATTCAAATATATTTTTTAATAGCGTTTTCAATGACAAAGCGGTTTCATTCGTAATTGGCACACAAGACACCACAGCTGCAACTGGTTGGCCTAATTAGTAGTGGCTTGCTGACAAAAGGCTCTTATCAACTGATTAATCCAGGTGTGGCAGAGCAGCGGTCGGTTGTCGAGAAATAATGACCGGTGAATATTGTTGATTGACCAATCAGAATCGAGTATTCGAGAGAGCCGTGTTCTAAATATATACACATACTTAGTTACAAACTGCCAAAAATGAGCCAACAAGATACAGCAAAGATACTTGGTGCATGTCTGTCTGTATATGGAGAGATCGCAGCGTATCTGCGACGTATCTCTGTCGAGACCCCGGATTTTTAAAGTCAATAACTTTCAGTAAACAGCAAAGCTATCCGTTTGATTACTTTATATGTACTGTATTCATGTAGGCTAATAAAAATACAAGTGCCAATTAGATGGTAATCTGCATGAGAAATAAAGAAAAAGAAAAAGCGGGCGAGGCTGGGCGAGCACGCATAGCGCGTGAGCTGCATCTGCGAGCCCGCGAAGCAGCCAAGACCTCAAGGGCAAACCAACAAGGTATGGTAGAAATGAGCGATGAAGAGGAGAAGGAGGACGAGGCACGGTAAGAGGGACACTAGAGAAAGGAGCGCACACTCTGTTTCTAGTCCAAATAAAGTGTTAGCCTCATTGCTCACCAGTAACAGTTGACATGCCTTCAACATGTTACACTCAGATTGTAGTAACTAGTAACTTAACAAGATTCTTGCAATCCAATATTACTGTACCGGTAGTTCCTTTTTGAAATTAGAATGTTGATATTACTTCGTTTTTTTTTTAAATGTAATGGAAATCCTGTGGCATCTCATGCAGACAATCTCATTCTGCTGGATATGAATGAGACTGGCTTACTGTTTTAAATACAGAGCAATGGTCAACACACGCGCATGCGCACGCACGCGCATGCACACGCACGCGCATGCACGCGCACAGGGGTGTAGTGGTAAATACAGAGGTGGGTAAGCTATCCAAGGTGAGTAGTTTACCCACCTTGTTTTCCCTCATTGATTTATATAGGTGATCTGAAAATAGGTGGGTAAACTATCTGCCTCATTTCAAAAGGTGGGTAAACTGCGTTTACTCGCGTTTACCCTCCACTACACCCCTGCACGCGCACACACACACACACACACACACACACACACACACACACACACACACACACACACACACACACACACACACACACACACACACACACACACACACACACACACACACACACACACACACCATATTGGATATTGCTTCTGAAGTGGATAACTTAAAAGTTACCCCTAACAAAAGACTGCATTTGGAAGATATCTTGTTCATTTTTCTCAAGGGGGTATAAATAAAATGTATTGTTTTAAGGTAAGTAACAAAGTTATGGGACTAATTGCTTTTAGAAGTAGCTTTTCCAAATACTAGGTATGCATGTGTGTATCTACAGTATGTGAATGTGATACTGAAGGCCATTGCTGAAAAAGAGTATAAGTGCTTTTCATGGATAATTGAGAACAAATAACTGCTCACTGCCCAGAGTAGAAAATCTGGCCATGGAAATGGAGCAGGCTAGCCAGAGCCTTCTGTGGATAAATAAAGGTTAATAGGAGAAAAGCAGTGCATAAGAGAGTGCCTGCTTTAGCTGGGCCTGTCATAATGTTTAAAATACATACTACAGCATGCGCTGGGACATGTCATCAGTGATGTTAGCTGGGGTCGTAAGGTGTTTCGGGTCTGTCAACATCATACACCCTTGCCCAGTAGACCCAGCCGAGGCCGATTAAGACCCCGACCCGTGTCCCAGAAGCAGCCGCTCACGGATCAGCCTTCCTACTCTGTCTGCAACGTTGCCCGCGGAAGGGTTGATCACGCCCAATCCGCTGCAATAGAGTTAGTGCTACACCGCAGTATTGTGAGACCATTCGGTGCATGGAGGGACTAAGGCCCTGTGGGTGACTCCAGGCCGGGCTCCTCCTTCGTCTCACCAGACCCTCCTCGGGTAAAGGCAATCCTACCATGGGCAGAGAGGATGCCTCAAGAAGGCCTGTGCGCTGCACGTCATTCGCCTGCATCGAGCACCTCGCTCTAGCCTGAAGGACCCCAGGCCGCGCCGATCTTTGCACACATTTTCAGGAGGCTAATCCGTAGCGTTAGTGGATTTCTCCCTCATGAGAGAACCAGGCTGGGGTGCTAAACCCATCCCGTACCGGATGGCGTCTCTCTGACCGTCAACTGTCTCTCCAGCTTGTCACCAAACTAGTGTTGTCACGGTTCTCGGTACTTCGGTACTTAGTCGGTACTACATTGCTACGGTACTGAACAGTACGTGTTTTTCATGGTACCGAGGGTACAGAGTTTAGTTTGCCACCATGGCTTTAACTCCAGGCGACTGAGAAGAGTTTATTTGAGTGCTGGCAATGAACACCAAAACATGGACACACCCGTCAGCTAACGTTAGCCTGTCTGCCTGAGCAACACACATACATACTGCGCATACAGCCCCGCGCACTTCCGGGACTACGGTGTCCCCGAATGTCCACACGTAATCGCGAACAGTCATTCACAGCTTGTTGACACGAGCAGTGCGCACAGTGTGGCCAAGAGAATGGCTAGTGGAAGCACAGCAGGAGCGGCTGCTCCGATTCCAACAACTCAACTTGTAGAGAAGAAGAATGCAAAGAGTCGCATTTGGAAATATTTTGTTTTCAAGGCAAATGCAGATGGTGTTATCATCAGTCCCCAAAACCACATCCAATCTCGCCAAGCACCTGAAAGACAGGCACCCAGACCTGTTCAAAGAATTCAAGGTGGGTTAATTCTTTCAAACGATGTAAAATAACACGTTTAACAACATATCAAACGGACCTGATCCTGTCGCATTAGTTTTTGAGATAGCTGGCAATGCATTGTGTAACCAAAAAACGTTTGGCTAACGTTAACGTGTTTTGTAATGGAATCATTATGGGACACGGCTAATACCTGGCACAGCGTTAGCTAGCATAGTGTAGCACGTGTGCAATGCAATGTTTGTAATGGAATCATTATGGAACTATGGCTAAGTTCGGCTATTAGCCGTGTCCCATAATGATTCCATTTTGGTTATACAATGCATTGCCAGCTATCTCAAAAACTAATGTGACAGGATAAGGTCCGTTTGATATGTTGTTAAACGTGTTATTTTACACCGTTTCAAAGAATTAACCCATCTTGAATTCTTTGAACAGGTCTGGGTGCCTGTCTTTCAGGTGCTTGGCGAGATTGGATGTGTTACCCTTGCCATAAAAAGTTGAATGTAGGCTAAGTAAGCAGAAGCACAATATTGTTTTTGTTTTAAATACTTGAGGGCTACATGCCACTGGTGTTGCACTGTCTGCACTCACTGCCATACAGAATTGAATGTAAGAAGTAAGTAGAAGCACATTGTTTTGTTTTAAAGTTGAAGGCTACATGCCATTTGTTCATTGGAAATGGTTGCATACTTTAATAAAGGAGAATATGTTGAAGAAATATAAGTCTGTTTTTTTTTTACCGTGGTACCGAAATTGGTACTGAGTACCGTGGAAATTCACTAGTACCGGTACCGACTACTGAATTATTGGTACCATGACATCACTACACCAAACTATACTTGGTTGTCACCTAGTCTATTCCTAAGTGTCACTGGCCAGGGGAGCCAGGATTCTATGTTTAAAATACATACTACAGCATGCGCTGGGACGCGTGTCATAGTATATTATTAAATAAAGGTGACTAGGAGAAAAGCAGTGCATAAGAGAGTGCCTGCTTTAGCTGGGCCTGTCATAGTCTTTTATTCATAAGAGAGAGTGCCTGCTTTAGCTGGGCCTGTCATAGAGAGTGCCTGCTTTAGTCTTTTATTCAGCCTCCTGCGGGGATTTGGAGATGAGAATGCCCTTCTCTCCAGCTATTATTCACAACTCATCCAGCCAACTGAGAAGAAAATAGGAGAATTTCCAATCTGCCAACCTGTTTAGGTATTCATGTATTTATATCGGTCTTCCCCATGGATTGCTTTACATTGCCATATGGCAGCGTAGTTATAGATTTTGTCTATTTTCAAATGGAAAATACAGTATACAGATGGGCCACATTTTCTGCTAATACTCCTTAGAGTGCCAAGAAGCTCCTTGGAGTGCCAAGGAGTTAAGTCCATTTTCCGCCCTATATTTTTCCCCTTTTTTCCCCCAGATGTCAGAAATGTGTAGGCAATGCATGCAAAATATTCTTGGCAGCTACTTTCCATTTGGTTTAGTCCACAGGGTTAGGGTTTGGTTTAGTCCACAGGGGGAGTGTGGCCAATTGTACAGTACTGCATTGCCCAATTTATCTCTCTTCACCCCCCCCCCCCCCCCTAGGAAAAAAAAATAAGTAGGGCCAATATGGCTGGAAGTTGTCAGCCTTATCTGACTTCCTGAATGAAGGAAGTCTCAGAGACACACACACACACACACACACACACACACACACACACACACACACACACACACACACACACACACACATTTAAATTATTTATGTCCACATATATACAGAGTAAAGGACATAAACACTAGTAATGCAATCAGATGTTGGGAGTTGGTCAGATACAAGAGTGCCTAATTGGCGACCACAATAATGCATACAAAGAAGATATATATAATACCACACAGGGTGATGACAAAGGCAGATTGACATACAGTTATACTGTAATACAAGATAAGGGACAGTATCCAATTTCATGGGTACAAAAAGCAGCGCCTCCTCCATATTGAGCGACTGCCAATAATAGCAGATACTGAACAATACCTTGCTAACTGTTTGGCCCTTCTCTTAGGTAGACCAGCCATCTGGAGGCCACTCACAACCAGCTTATGGACATGACCCAGGCTACCAAATATGAAAACTATAAGTTTACACATGTAGCCCAGCTGTGAAATGGTTTGCTCCAGTTGTTGATATTTTAGCATCTTGGTTATAAAGGCCTCCTCTAGGCTATGGTCAAAGGTACAGGCAACCTCAAGAACAAACACCTCTCTGAGATTTTCATTCACGACAACAACATCAGGAGTGTTAGCTGGAATATTAGAGAACACATCAGAATCGTCACTACACAGACTGAACATGCTCGGCTTCACGGTGGAATGTTTATAGAGTGAAATACAAGATCTGAAAATAGAGGTGATATCTTTTGATATCAAATCCACTATTCTATCATGCCTACATATGTAAAGCACACACACACACACACACACACACACACACACACACACACACAGTCTCACACACACACACACACACACACACACACACACAGTCTCACACACACACACACACACACACACACACACACACACTTAAATCACAAAAGAGATGGAGACATACACACTCGGAGGCACAGACACACGCATAAAAGCAACAAACACACAGTATAGGCACACATAAGCTGTTTTCACACATACAGACAGGGAAATTACCTGTAAATCAAGACTGGCTATTTCCCCCGGAATTTCCCTTCACACCTGAGGGATCACATGTGGAAAAACAGCAGCGAAAGTACCTGTATTTGAGGGGGGTCGGGGGGGGGGGCACTGCAGAGCGGGTGGGGAGTGACGTGTGCACTTGGATGAGGAATCGTCCTTATTTTGGGGGTCGGCAAAACTCCGATGGTGAAATAAGTTTGCTTGTCACACAATAAATCGCACTCGTTTGACTTACAGTAAGAGGGCATGTATGTTGTATCCTTCACATTCGCTAACCAGTCTTTGAACTGAAATCTTTGAAGAAGTTGGCATCCCTGTCTGAGAGAAATAGCCTGGCTGGTTCAATGTTTATCCGTTCACCTGCGTCGCGTTGAAGCACTTTTTACAGACTGGCTTCGTTTGATGTGTCCAGGGGCTTGCTTTCGCTGTCAGCAACGTAAGCAAAATACCTCCACATTTTGCTTTGTGCATTTGCTTTCTCTACAAGCGTTGGGCAGCTTGCAAGACTCTCAGAACAAGCCGCTGCCATTTTCGCTGTGTCTGTCCTGTGTGTCGGGCTGCTGCGGAGGACTGAAGGACTCGCCAGAGAGCGAGCAGAGAGGGGAGGGGGGAAATCGGCACGCCCACACATGAAGCAGACATACCGCTCTTATGACAAGCTCCGAAGTGGTGAAATGTCCGCGATGACAGGGTCGCGCTTATACCGGAAAACAACTTTCACACATGAAGGCATTACACCGCTTTCTGGTCATTTCCCGGTATAAAGCGCATGTGTGAAAATGGCTATAGATGAACACACACCCACACCCACACAGACATACACAACCCCTCTTTCTAGTAGGGGTGGGCAATACTGCAAAATTTGGTGTCGATCCGATACCAAGTAATACTGGTAATATCGATACCGATACCGATACTTTTTTATTATTAAATATGGCTTATGAACTTTCATGTAGGGGAGAGCAGTGTGTCATTATTTATGAGGTTTATCAATAGGTTTATCAATTTATCAACCACTATAAATTATGACCGATACAGTTTGAAAATGTAACATTAACCAATGCTGAAGATCCTTAATATTAATTTAACGACTATATATACCTGGATATTATTTTCCTCTGTGAAAAGACTGCCCGTGGAGTCTATCTCTGTGTTGGGGGGGGTGTCTGTCTGATATTTCCCTCCTCCTCCTCCCTTCTTTTCTGCAGGTCAGAGCTCTCTATCTTGTTTCTCAGATGCTTAAACAAGTTGGTAGTAGGCTAGTGGTCCCACAGTAGTGGACATGCCTGCATGCGGCTACGTCACACTTCACAACATTGTCATTTACTGATGTAAAATAACTCCAAACGATCTGCTCCTGTTCCTTTGAGCCGTGATCAGATCACGGAATGGCATGGCGTGGGAGATGTCGGCGCCTCCCACGGCAGCGGCTGCACCCGCTCTCAATAGTGATACTTTTTTAGCACTGACCGACCAAATCAGTAAAACTAGTAAAGATAGTAAAGTCTGCTACAATCGCCAGACTCTATTAGAGATACGCGCAGCTACTTTTAATGTTGCCGTGGACGAAAACACGAGAGATACGCTTTGTAGCTATTTGAGCCACACCCGGCGAACGCCAGAACAGCGGCGCTTCCCACCAGCGCCACCCGCAAATGGAAGAGACATAGGCGGCGCGAGAGGAGACAGAAGCGGGGTACCCGCGGAGGAATCCGAGCTAAGCTAAAAGCTCACCCGCACAGAACACCACTCCCGTCTGTTTTCCTTGCTAACGTCCGCTCTCTGGAAAATAAAATTGACTTTCTCAGACTGGATTTAACAACCAAGCGCGAGATGAGGGATTGCTGCGCGCTGATCCTCACAGAAACTTGGCTGAGTGAGTCTACCCCCACGACAACGCTATTCACATAGCAGGGCTAACAGCTTTCCGTGCAGACAGGAGCTGCATTCTCAGCGGAAAATCCCGAGGCGGCGGCCTCTGCATCTACATCAACAACAACTGGTGTAGTAATGCAAAAGTGATCTCAAGCCACTGCTCTCCAAACATAGAGTTGATAACAATAAAATGCTGTCCTTTCTACCAAGAGAATTCAGTATCATAACAATCTCAGCTGTATACATACCCCCCAGTGCAGACACCAAGGAGGCATTAAATACCCTCTACCGTTCCATCAGTGATCTGCAAACCACCTATCCTGATGGTGTGTGCATTGTGGCTGGAGATTTTAATCAGGCCAATATGAAGAAAGTCCAACCCCACTTTTACCAACATGTTGACTTTGCCACACGAGGGGCCAATACATTAGATCTGGCCTACACCAACATCAAGAAGGCTTTCAAAGCAACCCCCCGCCCCCATCTAGGCTCCTCAGACCACCTCTCTGTGATGCTAATTCCTGCATACAGACCCCTGCTCACCCGTAAGAAACGCTCTGTGAAGCAAATCAGGGTCTGGCCAGAGGGAGCTATGTCTGCACTTCAAGACTGCTTTGAATGCACCGACTGGCAAATGTTCAGGGAGGCCGCCAACGTCGGTCAACACACCAACCTGGAGGAATATGCAGAGTCTGTGTCCGGATACATAAGCAAGTGCACAGATGATGTATGTATTTTTAAAAACATTACCATCCGCGCCAACCAAAAACCCTGGCTGACCTCCGATGTGCGCGCCATGCTGAGGGCTCGAGACGCAGCCTTCAAATCAGGTGACCCGCTGGCCCTCAGATCAGCAAGAGCCAACCTGAATAAAACCATCCGTGTGGCAAAGCGCGCCTATGGGCAGAAAGTCCAGAGTCACTGCCACGACTCTCGTGACACCAGGCGCATGTGGCAAGGGATCCAAACCATCACAGACTATAAGCCCACCCCCCTCCCATGCAACAACAACGACATCACCTTCCTCAATGAACTCAATGCTTTTTTCGGCCGTTTTGACTCACTCAACAACACTCCTACAAGAAAAGCCACCCCCCTTCACAACGAACAGGCACTCAGCCTAGACACGGCTGACGTCCGGAGGACCCTGAGGAGAATCAACTCCCGAAAAGCCGCAGGCCCGGACAACATACCTGGTTGTGTGCTCAGAGAATGTGCTGACCATCTAGCACATGTCCTCACAGACATTTTTAACACCTCTCTGAGTCAGGCCGTTGTGCCAGTGTGCTTCAAAACCGCCTCCATCATTCCTGTGCCAAAAAAGCCCACAATCTCGTGTCTCAATGACTATCGCCCCGTGGCACTCACCCCCATCATGATGAAGTGCTTCGAGAGGCTTGTCAGAAAGCACATCACTTCAAAACTCCCCCCCACTCTAGACCCATTTCAGTTTGCCTACCGCCCCAACCGCTCTGCTGAGGACGCTGTGGCTTGTGTAGCCCATCTAAGCCTTGAACACCTGGAGGCAAAAAACACCTATGCACGCCTGTTGTTCGTGGATTTCAGCTCAGCGTTCAACACAATCATTCCCCAGCACTTGGTAAACAAACTCAGCACACTCGGCCTGAACACTCCCCTCTGTAACTGGATTTTGGACTTCCTCTCAAACAGACCCCAGTCTGTGCGAGTCGGAGACAACTCCTCCAACACCATCTCACTGAGCACCGGCTCCCCCCAGGGCTGTGTCCTGAGTGACATTCTGTTCACCCTGCTAACCCACGACTGCCGTGCCAAATCCAGCTCAAATCACATCATAAAGTACGCGGATGACACGACAGTGGTGGGTCTCATCAAAGATGACAGGGAGCAGGACTACAGGGAGGAGGTGAAACACCTGGTGGACTGGTGTAACACCAACAGCCTGCTGCTGAATGTCGAGAAAACAAAAGAGATCATCATCGACTTCAGAAAAAACCAGCACAACCACCTTCCACTCATCATCAACGGCTCCACAGTAGAGACAGTCAAAAACATCAAATTCCTGGGAGTGCACATCACGGAGGACCTGTCCTGGTCACACAACTCCTCATCACTGGCAAAGCGGGCTAACCAACGCCTGCACTTTCTGCGTCGCATGAAGCGAGCCCACTCCTCCCCCCCCCCTCCTCACCTCCCTCTACAGAGGGACCATCGAGAGCATTTTAACCAACTGCGTTTCCCTCTGGTATGGAAACAGCAACGCCATGGACCTGAAATCTCTGCAGAGGGTGGTGAGATCAGCGGAGAGAATCATTGGGACCTCTCTCCCAACCATCCAGGAGACAGCACACAAACGCTACACATCCAAAGCCCTGAACATCGCCAAAGACCCCACCTACCCCCTCAACAGTCTGTTCACCCTCCTGCCCTCCGGCAAGAGATACCGCAGCATCCGGAGCAGATCAGCCCGGTTCTGCAAGAGCTTCTTCCCATACGCCATCAGGCTCCTTAACTCCCTGTGACCCCCCCCCCCTCACTCAAACACACACACACACACACACACTCGGACTTGGACTCTTTGATCCCTCACACACTACCATAGTTGGTAAACAGAGACTTTATTATGACCTTCTCTACCATCGTTGGTACTTTTTAATGTTTGTTTTTTATTTAGTTTTTTAAATTAGAGTAGGCTATTTTTATTTATTTATGCTGTTTTTAAAAAGCTCTTTAGCATGTGCAATAATTTCCCTAAAGCACTTTATTTTTAATTTACTACCTTTATTGTCGGTTGTCAGTATACTTCTCTTGAAATTGCACTATTTGTGGGCTAGATGCAATCGTCATTTCGTTTCTGCCGTACCTTGTGTATTGCTTTAATGACAATAAAGCTGAACTTGAACTTGAACTTGATGTGTGTTTTTGTATGCGATTGTGCGCGTCGGATTTCAATCCCACTCTGTGCTCTGCTACTTGCCTTCCTTTACAAGACCCGCCCTGCATATCGTTCAAGCACTATTATTGGCCCAGGCACGTATACTCGTTCGTTGTTTCAGTGCACATGTGATGACACGACAACAGCAAATCCGAGGCGGAGAAGCCCTGCATGAATGCACGCACAAAAGCTGTGTTCAGTATCGATCTTTTGATGTCAGGATCGATCTTCAAAACGAGACTCAGGTATCGGGAGTATCGATATTTTGGGATCGATCCGCCCACCCCTACTTTCTAGACTGACACACACACACACACACTAGGGTTGCCAAGTCCTTGAATTGGAAATAAGGGACGGTGGTGGTCCGGGGGGGGTATATCCTTCACAAGTAGAACAGGTCTTACACCTGGTCAGTAGTGGACTTAAAGATATAACAACCACATAACTGCAATGGCTTCAGCTTCAACCATTTTCCCCATTATTATTATTAACACAAGCAAGCTCACAATCCTTTGGTCAGTTTTTGAATATTTGTGCAATAGGAATAATAAGCGTGTAACACATTATCATTCAAGAATTTTATTTTGGCATTACAAAACAAAGTTTCTCATTCTTTAGAATAAAACAGTGGTATCTTAAGAAAAAACAAACAGTAGTGCAAATGGCAAGCCAGGGTTATAGTAAATACATTTGGTTAAGTTATGCAAGTAAAACAACTTGGTTCAGGTTAGGAAAGTAAAAACATCCTGTCTAAGGTTAGGCAAGTAAAACAACTTGGTAAAGGTTAGACAAGTAACTCAATGTGCAAAACCGAACACACTCATTGACTGAGTCACGACGTGATGTCGTCAGTCTATTGAATCTATAGCAACGCTGACAGCGCTTCTCATTGGTCGTGACTCACAAGAATGAGAAGCGCATTATATGGTAGTTGAACGTAACATGACACCACAGCACAGACAGGCCAAGCTGAGGGGCAGAACAGCAGCGGGCGGTGGAGTCGTCTCGCTCACAAATAGCGCTTCACTCTTTTCACTGACGATTCCGTATTTTAAGGGACGGTTGGAAACCCTAACACACACACACACACACACACACACACACACACACACACACAGCGCATCCATTCACCCATCTTCTTAGAGAATACCTTCAAGGCCTGTAACCAGGATATGAATCTCTGTCTGTAAAATACTGAAAATAGTGATTGCTATTGGCAGCAGCAGGGTAACACTTTATAATATACACTATTAAGCATTAGTTAAGTATTAGTAAATACTTAATTCATCATTTATAAAGCATTGTTCATACATCACAAAGCATTTGTAAGTAATTCATAAACACAGTAATAAATGTTTTATTCCTGATTAAAGCAGCTAGAGCAAGATTTTCGATTGTTATTCAACAGTCTAAATTTAATATTGATGCCTCACATCTTACCTCTAATAGTAAATGGGACCAACGCCGAGTAAATCGGCGAGTGCTGTCTTGCTGATTAGTCTGTGTGCGGGCCGGCATCAGGAAGTTAAACGAAAGGGTTTATGCCAGCCACTTCAGCCATAACCACAAAATTACTTTCAAACAAACTGTTAGAATATAACAAGAGATGTTCGCAAGAGCAGAAAGTAGCGAGGAAGGCTGTTTTGGGTCTGTTGCTACGGCCATAAACCGTTTCGCTCTGCCTAGCAACGGTTTACAGCTGCCGTAAACCGTTTCGCTCTGCCTAGCAACAGACCCAAAACAAGGACGGCTTTCCACGCTACTTCACGGGGCTTTCTACACTGAAGTGTTGTGTTGTGTTGTATTTCTCCCTGGGAGCGTCAGACATACTGTACGAGCGAGCCAAGGTAGATGAAGTCTCTTTAAGGTGTTAAAACACCATGATCATTGAGTTGGTTGAAAAATGAAGTCTTTATTTTAAGTTATATTTTGTGAACTTCTTCATTAGTCAACCAGAGTTTACTATGAAGTGAATGGGGGCAACATCATGCGCCCTGCATCTAATGTATTAGATACCTGTGATCATCATTGTAGGGGGCTACTGAGCTGAGGTGTCAACTACTAAGTTGTTTGTTAATGTATGTGTTGATATGCAAATGCCCACTAGCCTAATGCTAAGTGGCTAGCCATTTAGGTAATATGTTAAATGGTAGCCTATAGCCACTGATATGCCTGTTGCAGTGTTGCTTGCTATGTGTTATGTGTTAGCTTTATTCATGGTTGTCATACAGTTTATAAAGTTAATTCCTTTAACTTATTTGGTACCTCATTAACCTCAAGTCACTCTTAGATTATTGTTTTACTTATTTTGTGTGGAGGTGGAATACAGAGGAACTGTGAGAAGAAGCTGTATCTGCTAAGAATAACAAATTGATTAAGCTTTAATAAAAGTATTTTTTTCTAACAGGTCCCTCAGTATTTAATTGTAATTTAGATGAGTTTGTGTGTAGTGCATAGTTTGGGTTGTGTTTAGGCATAATTTTGAACTGAATTTTTGGCCTTGAAATTCGCTCGGCGGCGCGCCGTAGCAATTTGCTGTCAGGGCCCCTGGGCTAAGACCCCAATGTCTTCAGACCCTAGAAACGCCCCTGGTGAGAGGTCAAGAGATCCCTTTGAAAATGGCCATGCCAGTTTAGCCTAAATTTGGAATGTTATTTAGCCCCTTGCCGATCTAGCATGACAGGGTTGATACCAGTGGATAGGTCTTCTCCTTCCATATCATACCACGCTCTTGATGCTAGCTTTAAAAATTAACCCGCTACAGCCTCTGAAATACAGTGATGTCAGCCACGGATGCAGGAGCCTGGCACCCTCAGGATTTTGAGGTGGCACCTGGGGTGGCCAATCATATTTCAGGGTGTGACCAGGGCCACCCCACAGTCATGCCCAACGTATAAGGTAGTTAGTAATTGTTAGTTAAGGCAGTTAGTAGTTGTTAAGTATTTTGTGTGAGCTAATCTAAAGTGAGGACTATCTATGCCTTACAAAGCATTTATAAAAGAGTTAAATACAATTGTTAAATCAATTATAAATTAGCTTATTAACCAGGAATAAAACGTTTATAATTGTGTTTTTAATCTATGAACAATGCTTTATAAATAGTGTATAGTTATTATAAAGTGTTACCGAAAACTGTTATTATGCTCTGTCTCTTTCTCATTGCTTTGCTAGAGAGAGACAGAGGAACGAGGAAATAACAAGCTGGCCAGGCAGCAGCATAGAGCATAGAGAGGCAAAGTGAACGTCACTTTCTACTTCAGCACTGTACCAGAGATTTTCTTCCGCAATTTATTTTCACATAGACATTTCGTAAAATGCTTATAAAAAATAGTTTTACTTGGTCAAACCAAACGGTTCAGCTATATTTAGAATTGGGAGAGACCATAGAGAACATCATCACCGAACTATAGCCTTGTGTGTGTGAGTGAATTTATGACATCACTGATGATGTCACAATGCCTATGTATGACATCACTGATGCCATCAGTCACTGATGATGTCATCTGTGACATCATCACTGAACTAATAGCCTTGTGTGTGTGAGTAATTCACTGATGATGTCATTTATGACATCAGTGATTATGTCATCAGTGGGACATGATGATGATGATGATCCTTAATAATGTTCGCGGGGCGCTGAGACTGGCAGCATCACCAGTGTTGGGGAAGTTACTCATGATGTGTAATAAGTTATTGATTATTTATTACTCCTTTAAAAAGTAATACAATTACTTATTACTTGGTATCAAAAGTAATTAGTAATGCTACTCGTTACATTACTATATTACTTCCGTAAAAGTGACGTGCAACCTGTTTAGCCAGCTCAATAATAATTCACCTTACAGGAGAAGTCAACAATCAGCCAAACTGCATACTTTATGCACGTACCTGGCAAGAACCTAATCGCATTCTGGCAATGCAGTAGTCTTGCGTACCAGACCTATCTCCACACTTCATTTTAGCCAGCACTGGAGAAACTAACACAATGAGTTGAAGTTACTTGGATTAGTAAGTGTAATATAATTACTTTTTGGAAATTGTAATCCATTACAGTACTGGTGAAAGTAATATAATTACAACACTATCAGCATGTTAGCCGGCGGCACACGAGTGCCCAGATTGCCCCGGTTTAGCTAGCTCCACAGCCCCTCGGGCTAATCTTAATGTTTAATACTCCAGGGGGCGCTCTGTGCTACCATTGTTAAACTATGTGAGTTATTCATCAGCCCTGCAAAACACTTGCTGTAACTGCCACTGCAGGGCTAATTAATCTCATGGAGTTGGGAACCAGAGCAAGCCGAGGACGGTGGACGACCCTGACTTTAACTGTCAAAAAGAGCCATCAAAGAGAGCACTTCTTAAGAGTTGTCAATTCCCTTTCAATAAATCAGCATTTAAATGACGTGTGTGAGCTTTCAGGAAAGCCGTAGGCTGCTCATAAAAGCCGCAGCTATCAAAACTCCTTGGCCTTTTCTTTTCTTCATCAGATCTCTTCGTCTGATCTCTTTCTCACGCTCCTCTTGTGTGGTGTCAGCATCTACCTGCCGTCCTCATATTACCTTCATGGAGCATGCGTGTGCCTGTGTGTGTGTGTGTGTGTGCGCGCGTGTGTGTGGAGTCTGTGCATGCAGTCTAAGAGCTCATTTATGCTCCATTTTCGTCCGAAAATAAATACTTCCATCCGTCCTTCACATTGATATCATGTTAAGCAATGCATCCACTAGTGGGCAGTAGAGAGTCAAATGTGTTAGTGTGTGTGGTACTGCTCCGTTTCATCCATATCCGTAAGCCTTCAGAAAACGTGAATTACGCACAAAATGAAGAGTACGGACAGAAAGCGCTGTCTGTATGTGTATGTATTGATGCGCGGGCCGCAGTTATAACTGCACTGACCGCGAATATCCCACCCGCGGATTTGTGGTGGGCGAATGGTTCATGCATACACGCGGATTAGGGATGGCATAAAAGCTCATCCGCGCATCTCTAGTATGTATCCATATTTAATGTTGAGCATAGTGTATAAATGTTTTAAAGCTGCATTCAGCGATGTTTTTGTGTTAAAATAAGTGTTAAATGGCTCTATACTCTGACAGCAATTACTGAAATAGAGTGTTTCGTCAGCAACTTGGAACCCCCAACCCCCCGCTGTCCTCTATCTTCTCCTGTAGTCCTGCAGGCAGGGCGGATGTATCTCTGCAACCTTAACTCATAGAGACTCACGGATGGCGGCAATGGATTCGGGGTGAAAAAATACATGGGCCTCTATCCTCTCACTTCCATAGCCTTAGGTGGCTCAGAGTGGAGGAGAGGGTTTCCCAAATCAAATTGTGCATGGTATTTAGGATCTTTAAACGGGAGGCTCCTCGCTACCTCTCTGACTATTTTTGTAAAGTCAGTGAGGTACATGGCTACTCCACAAGAGGAAGCACCTCCAACATTGTTCCCCCTAAATTTAAAACTCTAAAGGGTAAATGCACCTTTTCTTACTCAGCAGCTATTTTATGGAACAAACTCCCTGAGAGTATTAAGACCCTTAACTCCAGGTTCTCTTTTAAGCTTGCCTTGAAAAAATGGCTGGTTGGCTCCCAAATGTGATCCTAACCTTTTATTTTCCTTTTCTTATGTCCCCTGAATAGTCGCGGGTTTTAAACCCTAGGTAGGTTCCTGTTTTAGTTTATGAGCTGGTCTCTATCTTATTATTTATTGAATGATGCATTCTTGCTAGGTATCTAAATAACCATTCACTTAAGGTTTAAGTATGTTTGGTTTGAGTGTAAAATGTTATCTGTTTGTGTTGTCTTTGCCCGCGCACACACACGCTCATACCTGCATACAGATTCACTCCTCTTGTCCCACACACAAGGACCACAATGGAAACAAGCCCTCAGGCTTTATTGTGTTTTATTCCTTTTGATCAATATGGTTATGTTGTGTTGTCTTGTACGATCCTGCTATTATTGTTTCAATAAAGTTATCAATCAATCAATCAATCAATCAAAAGCGCTAATTTCGCGTTTGCGCTCGTTTAACGCCGTGCGCAATGCAAACTGGGGGGGACACAAGCGCATGCCTGTGATAATTGGCTGCCCCATGCCAAAGCAGGCGTTTCGGCGCTAAAATGTGGGGTAGATGGCATTACCCTATTGTCAGCAGCGCGCAATTACTTTGCGCTAAGAGCTTTGAAAATAACCTCTTATGCGCAAATACCTCTCTGCGCTGGGCGCTCTGCATGGAGATTATGGCTGCGCTCCCAGCGCAGAGAGGTATTTGCGGAGTGGAAAGTGGAATTCCTTTTGGATATGTCATTAAGCACAGCCTTGCCACGCCAATACATCAAATTATGCTGCTAAAATTGGGTATTAGCAGATAATTCAGTGAGGCAATCAACTATAACTCACTGAGAAACTTTTATCACATCGCAAAGAGGGAAATTAATTGAGAACACTTGTGGGACAATGGACATAGGCTATTTACCTTCATAACCCGAAGGGTCTTTGGCACCACAGACGATCTGTCAATAAGCTCCCTCTGTCCTCGCACGAGTGAGTACACTCTATTATGCATGGAGAGAATTACAGCATATTGCATCCCTCGGCGAGGCAACCTCGCGCAAACAACCATTGCGAGACGGGAATCTGATTGGTTTTGATTGACGTAATGCCCAGCCTTGCCTGGCCACGCCTGTGAATAATTCTGGTAGTTAAGACCACCCAAATCCCGTTTGCGCAGGCATTTTGGGGCGCAGAGGATTTTTGGCAGAATTGGCAGGGCTCTAATTTGCGCTTGCGACAGGTGCCGTGAACGTTTTCGCATGCCTGCCGAGAATTGCATCCCCAACATATTTCGGGGCTTTTTTAACTTAGAAATCAGGGAGGTCACGTCTACCAGACAATTATATCACTTTGAAACAGTTACATTTCTGTATAAATCATTACATGTAGCTCCCGTGAGGTGGGGATGTTTTTTTTGCTGCTCGGCGGGGGAGCAAAACTCGGCAGAACACCTGGCGGACGGCGCAAGGCGGAATGCTATCTTCCGTGCCTTAAGCCATGCGCAAACAGTGCGCAAAGCGCTATTTAGGGATAGCGCCTGTCAGAAGATAGAGGCCATGGTCTGTTAAAGGCATCGCAATCTGACCTTCCGTTTCCCAGAAAATGTCAACTTTTCTCTGATTCGATAGTTTGAGGTCTCTGCTAAATTTTGATGGTTTTCTGAGTGTTTTCTTACTTAACTAGTCAACTATTCGCAATTAAAAAATTAGTCGCCACCTACATCCCTATGTTTGACGTATTCTGACTGAAAACAAACATTGCCTTAACTGAAACAGGGTAGAGAGGCGGGACATGTGTAGAGGAGTTTGAATTTACCAGGGACTGGAGTTCACGTTGGCCAAACCTGGCGCTTGAATGCTGCGAAGCCCCCACACGGCTCTGAGACCGCACTGCAAAATAATGTATTTTACCGGACAAATCTGAAACCTATTGGTCACGTTTCAATAACAGTCTATGTACAAACACAGTATAATGTAAATACAGCGCTGTGCAGTGCATAGTCGTTCGCTGGGTCACACGAGCCTCAGAGCAGAGGCTGCCTCCGGGCAGACTGCAGTTTCCAAGCCGAGGCAGAGTGCTGCCTGCTGGCTTGAAATGTCCGACCAGCCGCAGGGTAAGAGCCGTGGTAAATAACGATATTCCTGGAATGCGAGTTAACAAGCCAGTTACATGTCTTTGCGTTCTACATTAACTCATTGAGTGCCAATGACGTCGATCGGCGTCAAATCAAATAGTAACGTTGAGTGCCAATGACGTCGATCGGCGTCAAATGCGTTTTTTGACGGTGGGACGTGGATCAAAGCCTCATGCATCTCCTGTACAAATATTGGAGCTATTGAAGGTGTATAACCTATTTTACGGACCCATTAGGTGGCGACAGTGCTCTCCAGATTAGAGAAAGGTGAGGAAAAACAGCAGAAGAAGCCCCGTGATGAAACGGAAACCGATGCTGGAGCCAGAGCCGTATAGATTGCTCTGGCTGGAGCAAACGTTAGCTGCGAACAGCAGTCAATCCGCGCCCACAACTGAGCCCCTCTGTCTCTGCTGCATAGTTTCTCCACACGATTAGCCGCCAGAAAAGCAGCACCCGACGCCGAAGGGCCAAACCATTCTCAGCAGTCCGGTTTGGCTTTTCGGTGTCGCGCTGGGAGCCGGCGCACAAAAACGGAGCGCTCCGAAAATAGACGCTGGGTGCGTGTTAGGCTGTGTGTTAGTGTGGGGAGGAGTTTGCAGCTGAGGGGGGGGAGAGGGGGGTGTGGCACGCAGGGCACCACACAACTACACCACGTCACTACATCAGAAAATATTAGCTTCAGAGTCAGTGAATGTGCTTGAAATGCTTCATTTCACAAAAGGCTGATTATCTCAGCTTCTAATTTGAAACGTCTGTTTTTGCTGAAAACAACCTATCTTCTCCGGCTGATAACTAAAGAATGGAAAATGGTATCAATAAACTTGTTTTTGCTGATGATACAATAGAGTCTGCTCGTTCTTTGTGCGTGTTCGGTGTATACATAGTAATATCACACAATATTCTGTGGGCCTCGAGAAATCACTGAAAACGCTCTGAAACTCTGGCACTGGGAGCGTCCGTAGCTGTACTGTACCGTACTGTAGCTGCTACCATTATGTATGTCTAATGTTTAATTGTATGTTTAATTAGGTATATGCTATTTGCACCTGTACGTCAAATACGTCGAATTTAAAATGTTTAAGCACGTCTAAAGTATGCACATGACATGTGCACCTATGTGCAGTGAATATGCCACTGTCTCTGACTTGTCTTATCACTCTACTGCCTTATTGCTTGTTGTGTCTCTTGTTGTTTTTGCACTCATATGCCCTGTTATATTTGTACTATGTTGTAAACGGAGTCCACAGCACAAGAATTTCACACGTGATACTTGTACCACGGAGTGACAATAAAAATCTTGAATCTTGAATCTTTATTGGATTGTAATTGTACATTGTCATTATGTAATGCCTGTTTTCGCTGCCTCCTCCTTTTTAAGCCTAATGGATCAACAATGGAAAAGCACACTTTTTCATTTTATCCTTCG
>NC_139623.1:20520648-20663116 GCF_964638095.1 Poromitra crassiceps
ACTATGGTCTGGATTCCCACCATTGTTAAACGATTTCCTGCGGTTGTTGCCCCCCCCCCGATAGACCGCTCCATTACGCAACCATCATCCAACCAGTTTAGTGCACAGAGCACATGCGCAGTGCAGCAGATGGCGTCATCACTCTGCGACCTTTGTTGTTAGCGCATTAGCTAACACTTTTCATTTCAGTACTGCTAACACGCAAATGGTTACAACCAGCTACAACCAACCAAGCCCCCCTCCGCCCGAAATGTAAACAGACTCAGAGCTGGCCTACGGATCGATGTGTGATTTCCAGGTAAGAATATATTATTCACAGGTATATGCCACACTATATATTATCTCAGAAACTAGCGTAATTGTGTTTGGTAAGAAAGACATTCGATAAATGACTGACTTTTCCTCATCGGCTGTGTGGGGGTTAGCTAGATTACGGGAGCATTTAACGATCTAATGAATTCTAGAAAAACATGTCAGAAGCTAGCTAACGTTAGCCACGTGTAACATACAGTAACTGCTACGTTTGATATTATTAGAGCTTCCAAGAAGAGAGAACATCGCCTCTGCCAATGACTCCTGTGACGGTGGTCAGGGAATGAACAGGACAACTGTCTACACGGACCCAAACCTCGATCCCTGCTGCAGATGGCCGCAGATCTGGAGAGATATTTGTGGCTGTGAAGAACAGTCATCATCTATACAGTTATCAGGGACACGCTGTCTTATCTGCATAAATCATATTGAATAGTACCAGACAAAACCTTCAAAACAAATCAAGCTCATGCAGGGTGTCGGGCAGCAGCAGTGCATCGCGCACCCCTCTGGAGCTCGCAGAGCTCCAGGCTGCCTCCGGGGCTCGACTCTGCTGCAGCCCGAGGTCGGGTGCAGGGATGTCGGGCAGGCAGCAGTGTATCGCGCACCCCCTCTGGAGCTCACAGAGCTCCAGGCTGCCTCCGGGGCTCGACTCTGCTGCAGCCCGGAAATGATCGTGGACTTAATGTTAATCAAAAACGGCCACACTCATAACGGTAAGGTGTGTTTGACCTAGCTAGAAATAACGTTAATGCACTCGCATTTCAGCGTGGTTACAGATGTAGCTGACGCTAGCTAGCTACAGTAGATTTTTGGAGGCTATAGCGTTAACGTGAATGTCATGATAGTGAGCGTAGTGTTATACTGTATATTATACATAATCCAGATCATATTCCAGATGCAACCTAGCTAGATGTTAAGCTCCACACTGCTGTATGAGTACAATCAAATCTATCAAGCCTTGATATCATATTCCAACGTGAATTCAGCTGAGGGGTTCGCTCCAGAACGAGACTGTTGCATTCAATATTTGTACACGTGTTTCTGACTTGGATTGATTAATCAAAATTTTCAAAATCTTTACTACTGTACTGTCCATTAATAATGACATCAGGTGACAAGCTGAAATGTCAATTCGTATAGCAAATCTAGGTAAATTTCAGACTTTAACGTAGTGTCTTGTCTGAAGTGAATACAAGTGACCTATATTTTTCAATCCTGTCTTTGAATAAAAGTTGTACATTGTTATACTTGAAAACCATGTCTTTGCTCCCTTTGTGTTCACAATTACAACAAATCTGTATGGTTTATCTGTTGGCATTAAACCGTGGTATTTCCTTGGGTGATATTCCATATTTGTCATTAAACCTAGCTGTTCACATCTGCATTTTATACAAATTGGGCTAAATTTGCAATGATGAATCAAAGCCACGTGAGATATTAAGTAGCCTACTTTTATTAAAAAACAAAATAAAATGCAAAGAGAGGTTTCCTTCTCTAACTATTGGTGCGTTCACAAAATATTTACACAATGAGATTTTTTTATAAATAATCTTTAATAACGTGGATAATGATGACATCTGCAGCTGCTGGACGAGAGACAGAAGAAACTACGAAACCGAAGATTGGAGCAGAGGACATGACTACAGAGAAACTTAACCGACCAGCACTCTGCTTCAATCAATGAATGCTTATAAATAAACCATACACATGAGAATTACCGTTAACGTTACAGCATTTAATAACATAAATATGGTGATATCTGGTGGTCTGAAATTACTCTATCTACAGTAGGGTAACTGGCTCCTATTGTGTCTTATTATTGTAACGTTTGAATCAGCGTTTCATAGCTATAATAGCCTAATGTTACAGTAGCCTGGATGACGTTAGATAATGCTACCCAGCCTTCCAGCATTTATCTTCCATAATGCATTAAATCATAATCACAATGCTATGAAGACATTAGCTGATCACCACAGAGCTGCACAGACAAGTTTATCAGATAATTTCGCCGTAAAATGTGTCCAGGTGATCAGCTCTGAAGCCCCGGCTTGTATGGTCCGCTAAAATCCGATTTCGATATAGGTGTTATTTTGATCAACAGACCTAGCATCACATTCAGTTTAAGGATCCTTATGTGGAAACATTTTGAGAACCACTGTTTTGAAGTACTATTACTATAGCTGTTTTCATTCTCACATGACAATACAACAGAAGAGTATCAAACAAAAACATTTTTATTCAGTTCCATTCAAAAAAGTACAATTTGAGTATGAACAGTACAACATGCAGTACAACATGCAGTACAGTATGGAAAGAATATGAAGTTCTGTTGGCTGCCATTAACCTCACAAATCAACCATTGCAGCCGGACTGGTCATTTGGTTCAGCATCAACATGGGCTGAGAGATTGAGTAGGCTAAATAAACAATACACATGAGAATTACAGTTAACGTTACAGCATTTAATAACGTTAATTTTCTTGTACCCGATGCCAGGATATTTTGTCACTTTGTTTTCATCAAGTTCTCTGGACTTATACAAGCTCACAGCGTCCTAACAGGTTAACGTTATAATCTCAGAAGAGATTGAGTAGGCTAAATAAACCATACACATGAGAATTACCGTTAACGTTACAGCATTTAATAACGTTAATTTTCGTGTAGCCGGTGCCAGCATATTTCGCCACTTTTTCTTCATCAAGGCCTCTGGACTTGCATACACAAGCTTGCAGCGTCCATGTCCTTGTCTTTATCATTCACCCCACCGATCTGCAACGCCTTGATTCCCAGATTAGAAGCCTCGCGTATCTGGTCCTCCATTAGCGCATTTAACGGCGACACAACAATACAGTAGCTGTAGCTGTTCATAGCCATAGCTAGTAGCTAGCTCGGGAGCTATGCTTTGGAAAGACCAAAAGCTAATGGCTAGCCGCTGCAGCTGTTATACGTCATTGACAAAGACGCACTCTCTGATTGGCCGATCACGGCAGGACTGATGTTGGCAGTCACGCCGTCACTCATTGGCTGCGGGGTGGCTGCGGGTCTGCGCGAGTCTTTCAATCGCCGCAGAAATCGATTTGAATGGCCCGTTCGCTAGACGATAGTGACTGGGAACTGAGAGAGCAGGTCACGTGGTGGCTGGGTTTACCTAGGCTATATAAACATAGCTCTGTTGTTTCAGAATTGGCAGGGAAGGCTATTTGCTGTGCTTTGGTTGTTACAAGGTGTCAGAGATCTATAGTTTTGAACCTCATAGGCCTATGTGGAGTGTTTGGTGAAAAAAGGAAAAATCTAGCCAACGCGGTGTCTCTTTTTGTAGTCCGCCATTCACCATATGCACAGAGCAGCATCACCCCGATTCCCGCGGACAGCCAACACGAGATCAAAATGGCAAAGCAGACCATAGCGGTGCAAGTAGGCTACTCCAGCCGAGGCCAGAAAGATGACAGAAAAGCATCAAGCTCCTGCTACTCCTGAGAAGAGGTCGGACCACCCTTATATCGATAAAACACATTTCTTGGATGATTGCATCATAGCCTTTGTTTTGTGTGTTTTATTGCTGTTTAAATGTTAATCCTGAAGGTAAATTCAAACCTGAACCGAATTAATTAATTAATACACTAGTGGTGAGGCTCTCCTTTGCACTGCAAGCACAGACCGCAGTGCATAGATAATTATTTTGAAATAAACGTCAACAAAAATGATTTTAAAATGAAAATTTCGTTTGCTAAAAATATGTTATGTAGGCTATGTAAAAAATGGTTAAATAGATGTTTTTTCAATAGCTACATTTTGACTGGGTTGGTAAATATTCTATAAGGCCAGCATTTTGGAAGATACTGGTTGCATTGGCGCGGCCAGTAAACATCCTAGCCGAATCCCTCCTGTCCATGGTGCTGAAATTGAACGGAGCTAGGAGAGATAGACACACATCACTTTGATTCAAACAGTCTACTTTTCGTGGTGAATTGAACTTTCGGCCCTAATTCTAGACTATTTTTTTCTCAATTGTAGCAATCCACAGAATGGAAACCATGGAGAAGTGAAATTTGCAGTGACGTCAATGAGAGGAGAGAGAGAGCAAGCTGCACCCACATGAGCAGACAACACGATCTGATCACTTATTTAGTGATCAGATTATTTAGTTATTTATTTAGGCTATTTAATGACCCTGGCATGTTGACTATTATTTTGTTTAGGTTTTGTTTATTTTTGTAGTCAACTACATTCTATCTTTCGTGATTGTGCATAGACTGTATGTTCAGACTCAGAGTGCAGACAGTTCCCGACATTTTCCATTGTGCAAGGACACTCAGGTTTAATACTGCCTTCATTTCACCACTGCTGTGAAATAAATCTTTTACTTGATTTCGAAATAGTCTTTAGTTTCTTCTGTTTTTATTTAGCCTTTCAGATGCTGCATGGTTAAAAAGTGCAGAAATAGGCATGGCGGGTATATAACCTAATGTTTTACTACAAAAAAAAAAAATCAGCCCCCTCCCCATAACTGCACCCTCAGTCATGTCATCCTCCCGCCGGCCCGTAGGCTACTGCCGAGTGGAGGCATAATGTTAGATTACGTGGACAGCTGTGGAGTGGGGAGAGAGAGAGAGAGAGAGAGAGAGAGAGAGGGAGAAAGAGAGAGAGAGAGAGAGAGAAGAGGAAACTAAAGTATCCTAAAGGAGTAGCCTACAATAAAATATTAGTTTTTACAGTTGGTTTAGGCTACATTTCAGCACCCCTGCCGATGGACAGCGACATCAGCCTGCCTGGGAAAGGATGTTATTGAGTGCGACTCAGACATTGGTGAGAAATAGCCTTTATTTAGATGTCGGCTGCCACAGACTCTTTTTTTTTTTTTTTTTTTTTACAGTGTGACTATTTTATTAGATAAATGTATTTCTGATTGAATAAAAACTAAATGAAATTGATTGTGACAGACAAAGCACTACTCGGGGCGATTGTTTGCACTCTGTGTTGTTCAGAATCGCCCAGCCGCTGCTCAGGGACTGGGCACAGCTGTCCCGGTTGCTTTCTCCCCCACTCCACTAGATCTCCCACAGAGCAAAATAAATAGGCTACACCTTGAGAACGCACACTCTAGTCTAAAGCGCGTATTGGGCCCGGAGCAGCAAACATAGCCTATAGCCTGGCTAATTTGGCGATATTAGCATTTGAACCTATTAGATAAACAAAGAAATACTCATCTGAAATAACAGTCAATATTTCACCACATTTAGTGACTCAAGCAATTAACAGAAAAAGTAACAAATGGCCTAATGAATGTGCCATGTGACAGACAGACAAACAAAACACACCATGAATGGGATGCTCTAGTATGGCAAAATACGTTTTAACAGGCATATGGCTGTTATTTCTTAGCTGGAAGGCATTAAGTCAGTACACAGAGAACCAAATAATATGAAATACAATCACGGCTCTCAGATCAGCGCGCATCCCCGTGCATCCAAGCCAAGCAGTTTATAAGGAGTGCGCAATTCGGAAGGAGTAGCCTATATGCACTGAGACGGCTGCTGGGAAGTTCAGTTCTGTTCCAGTTGCGTCTAAAAAACAGAGGGGGAGAGATGCGCGGTGAGCGCACTCACGCGCACATACACACACGCAGAGGGGGAGAGAGAGAGAGGGAGAGTGTGTGTGTGTGTGTGTGTTTGTAGCTAGCCTATATCTTCATCATGGGAGCGGATCAGAATCCGACCGGCAAGGTCTGTGCATGTCCATGCATGCGCGCATCCATCACTGTTGATCATGTGTTTTCAGGATCGACAGGCATGATGCCTAATTAAACAGACCACGACCCGCTGTAATACACACAATAGTAGGCATATAGGCTACGACGTTAATTCCAGCCTGTTCTGGAGTGCTGTTTCCATATTGTCATATCTAATAACGCACGTCTGATCATAAATTATACCTCCGTGTCATCAGGCCATAATAGCCATGCAGTGCTGGAACTATTGGATGATCAAAAACATAATTATGTTCATTAGGGAGAGGGGGGAGGAGAGGGAGGAGGAGGGAGGGGGTGAGAGAGAAAGGAGAGAAAACCAGCAGAACAATTTGCCGTTTTGTACATTCAGTCTCGACTGAATGAGAACTCATGCGCTGCAGTCAGAGCCATTATTTTCGGACTAACGAGCGGTCGGATTAGTGAGATTTTAGTTGTCGGTTTAACGAGCTGTTGGACTAATGAGAAGTCTGTCCAATGCCTCTTTTTTCGGACTCGTGAGGTGTCGGAATGTCATTATGTTGCTGCTGTTGTTTTGGTAAAAGTAATGCAAAAGTAGTGTAATAAGTAACGAGTTACTCTACACAGACTGGAAGCTCACAGGTTCAATTTCTGTTCCAACAAATGTGTGAAACAGCTGTGTCATGCATATAGCCTGGGTAAAAACAGCCTCCACGTGACCTGCATAACTTACGCTACAGAGATAAGCTGGGTTTCCATCCAAATGTATCGCAACTTTTAATAAAATTTTCAGAAAGTCGGCATAAGAAAATCCGCGTTTCCATCTACTGCGGCATTTTGCGAATTATAGAGCTGTCACCTCGTGTTTGAGGCTGTCTGAGCTGCTGATCAGCTGCTAGACCCGATATACAGCTCTATTAAACACATCTAACGTTATTCATTTAAAGTTTCTTGATGATCTACAAGTAGACAAAGGTACCATAACGCCATTTCTGGATTACCAGGTGCGACTCGGCAAGCATAACGTTATAATGCACGGAGCAGATAGTAAGTGAATACAATTTCATTAAATTCTTGAAGTGAGTTGCCTTAAAGTTAATATCCCAGTTTTCTTCTGTTTACCACGGCGGGTATTGTGCTGCCTATTTTGTGTAGGCTACACGGCATGTCATGTTTTGCAGTGATCAAGGCAAACTGCCTGGTTTTTGAATGGAGATACAACAGAATATCGCTTAATCTGTTTCCACCGCACGTTTCGCATTTTCCTTTTATCGATACACCGGACTTTTCCGCCTCCCTCAAGCGTGAACACTTTTTTGCGATATTTGGAGGTTTTTGCGAATTAGGCAGCGTTTCCACTCAGTTTCTTTATGCGCAAATTGAAATTTCGCATAAAAACAGGTGGATGGAAACCCCACTATAGTCTGACGTCACATTGAAGGCTGTGTTCACCATTAGCATTAGCATGTAATGCTGACATGTCTTTGCGTGAAGCATGTGTGAAACAGATGTGAAATAAAGAAGGGAAGGGGATCGAAAATTCCGCCTGTTATTTTTTGTTTTTGCTCCAACTGAAATGTTTTATGGTCACTCACGATTCAGTAGGTCACGGGTTGGCTTGGTTCCAGCCTTAAAACTCTTTTCAAAATGTCTATGGAAAAAATGAATGGGAAACTCACTTCCGGGCAGTGGTGTATAAAGTACTCGAAATCCATACTTGAGTAAAAGTATATAGATACTTTACCAGAAAATGACTTGGATAAAAGTCAAAGTAACCCATTAAAATATTACTTGAGTAAAAGTCTTAAAGTAGCTAATATTTTCTGTACTTAAGTATCAAAAGTATTTTTTTTATATTAAATGTACTTAAAAGTATTGAAAGTAAAAGTACAAGTAAATTCTGTTTATAAAAAAGCAAGCAGTCCGGATTTTCAGAATTTTTAGCTTTATTGTGAGTTTGCTTACATATTTATCTTAGTCTGTCATTTGAACTGACTGCAGCTTTTGGCACAAGTGCCTGCTTTAGGCTATCATGGTGATGAGATATCTCCATGTCAAGGGGAAATATATAATAATAATAAAATAATAATCATCATCATCATCGTCATCATCATCATAATCACCGTCCATCATGGACATCTCCTCCATATAGCTATGGATATTGGATATCCATATAGCTATGGATATTGTCACAGCCAGATAAACAGTTAATCAATGTAATCACTCTAACCTTTCTGAAACACGACAGTATTATTGGGCTTTGACAAAATAACGACAGTTACATCAGACAAGCAACGGAAATACCACGATTTACTTTCAGAATAAAATGCTTCTCACCTTTGGAGAAACAAATTAAGCACTTAGGATGTTATTTTGAAATCCTTAAGCGGAAGACCTATACTTTTACATTCTGGCTGCATTGACGCTTGACCAATTTAAAGTTTACCTCAAGAGACGCCTGTTTTCTTGTTTTCTGGTGGCATATTCCATCATTCTGGTTCAATTGGACACAATGTAAAGACAATTTAAAGTAATTAACTGTCGGATTTCAGCCTGTGGGAACTTGTAACATGGATGAAAAGACTTGGGAAGCACTGACGGTAAGCGATTGGCAAACGCAACTTGCAACACAGAACGACAGAAGCACTGATTCGCTAGCCAGGCTACTGATTCGCCACAACACAAGCTGTTTGTTTATTTTATAGTAACGAGTAACGAAGATGCTTTTGGGAAATGTATCAGAGTAAAAGTATAGATTTTATTACGAAAATGTAGTGGAGTAAAAGTGAATGTTGAAAGAAAAATAAATACTCAAGTAAAGTACAGATACTAAAAAAAAAATACTTAAGTACAGTAACGAAGTATTTGTACTTTGTTACTTTACACCACTGCTTCCGGGGCAAGAGACGTCATGTGACTGTTCAGCTCTATTCACTGTAAGCTGTGCTGGTTAAGAGCAGCAGCTAAACATACAGTAAATGCACCCTGTCAAGTTTTTAGTCTAACAAAAGGCCATCAAAAGTCATCACAGCCTCCAACCTGTCTGCTCTGCAGAGGGGAAGTCAGCAGCTGATGTAACCCAAACACAACAAACAGAAAATATTGTGTCTGCAGAAAAGTCTGTGATAGCAAGATGCATTTTGAAGTCTGGAGAATAGTCGCCTCTGTAGCTACATGTTGACGTCTTTAGAGAGAACCAGACTCATGTCCCTGTAGTTTATTTTTATTTTGATGATGATGACGACTTTCATGAATTTTGCTAAATGGCTGCTCTGCTACATGGTGTGTGTGTGTCGGTGGTCGGTTGTGTGTCTGTCTATCTATGTGCTTGTGCGCTTAAACCTTTATTTTATCCAGAGATGGTTTAGTCAGACTGCATGCTCTCTCTTCACACCCACACACAAGCTGTCCAGTACAATCAGCATGACCACAGTCTTCAGCTACCGGCCACTGAGCAGCTGCTGGGGCAAGTGGAGGTTAACAGGCAATTCCAGTGTGGTTGCAGTTTTTGCTCATTACGTGCATTCATCAGTGATTCCTAAAGTGTGGGCCGGGACCCACTAGTGGGCTATGGAGGTACTGCAGGTGAGGAGGTAAGGCAGGGGTGGCCAAACTACGGCCCGCGGGCCAACTGCGGCCCGCTGCCCATTTTTAAGTGGCCCGCCATGAATTTAGAAAAAAATAAAATAATAATTGCTAAAAACGTTTTTCCGTTTTTCTGTTTTAAAGTTGAAAACGGAAAACGAAAACGGGGGGAAAAAACTGAAAAACAAAAAAATTAAGAAAAAGAAACAGAAAAACAAAAAAACAGATTTCCCCTATTTCGTTTTTTCAATTTAAAACCATTGAAAATGAGTTATACTTGAGTACCCTGACCTGGTTATTTTTAAACATTTTTAATACTGAATGAATGTTTAATACTAATGTTATGTTAAATGATCTCTGTCTTAACATGTTGGCACAGGAAAACAAAATTTGAAAACATACAGAAATACCCATTGTAATATAGGTGAGCACATCAATAAACTATGTGTCATAATTAATTTAGGTAGAAACAGAACAGTGACTGTAAGCTCACTCTAACCCTGACCTCAGTGACTGTCAGCTTGCTCTAACCCTGACCACAGTGAATGTAAGCTCACTCTATAACCTTGACCACAGTGACTGTAAGCTTACTCTAACCCTGACCTCAGTGACTGCAAGCTTGTTCTATATGGAGGACCAGGAGGGTCTTACGCCAATGAATAGAGTGTCCCCTTAATAATTATCCAATCGTACAATTAAAAAGAGTAATTTCAAAAAGAATTCACAAATGATGTATTAATACATCATTAAAAAGTCGTATTTGGAAAAGGAACTTCAAAAACATCCATTAAACAGTGTATTTCAAAATGGAATTACGAATACATAATTTAAAACATCATTTAATACATCGTTTCCTTATTCCTATTCGTAATAACCATTTGGAATTGTATTTGAAGTCACTATATTAAATCCCCGATTCGAAATAACGATTGGAAATGCCATTTACCCATTGCATGACACTTTTGGCCTTAGCCTAGAAAAACTGTGTAAAACAATGCAAATTAGACGTGTACTTTAATTTTAAATTTGACATACCTTGTAGGCCCTGGAGAGTCTTAAGCTAATGAATAGAGTGTTCCTTTAATAATTATCTAATCGTACAATTAAAAAGAGTAATTTCAAAAAGAATTCACAAATCACGTATTAATACATCATTAAAAAGTCGTATTTGGAAAAGGAACTTCAAAAACATCCATTAAACAGTGTATTTCAAAATGGAATTACGAATACATCATTTAAAACATCCATTAAACAGTGTATTTCAAAATGGAATTACGAATACATCATTTAAAACATAATTTAATACATCATTTCCTTATTCCTATTCGAAATAACCATTTGGAATTGTATTTGAAGTCACTATTTCAAAACCAATTCAAAAAACCGATAGGAAAACCATTTTGTTTTAACATGACACTTTTTTGCTCTTTGTCCCCAGCCAAACAGTGTCAATCGTGAATCCATGGTCCTAATGCAAATGAGCCATGTAACAGGCTCTCTGATTGGCTAGAGAGGCAGTCCACTGAGCCAGGCTCTTTCGTGCCTCAAAGCTCTCTAGCCAATCAGAGAGCCTGTTACATGGTCATTTGCATTAGGGGGCTCAATTCACGATTGACACTGTTTGGCTGGGGACAAAGAGCAAAAAAGTGTCATGTTAAAACGAAATGGTTTTCCAAACGGTTTTTTGAATTAGTTTTGAAATAGTGACTTCAAATACAATTACAAATGTTTATTTCGAATAGGAATAAGGAAATGATGTATTAAATGATGTTTTAAATTATGTATTCGTAATTCCATTTTGAAATACACTGTTTAAATGATGTTTTAAATGATGTATTCGTAATTCCATTTTGAAATACGCTGTTTAATGGATGTTTTTGAAGTTCCTTTTCCAAATACGACTTTTTAATGATGTATTAATACGTCATTTGTGAATTCTTTTTGAAATTACTCTTTTTAATTGTACGATTAGATAATTATTAAAGGAACACTCTATTCATTAGCTTAAGACTCTCCAGGGCCTACAAGGTATGTAAAATTTAAAATTAAAGTACACGTCTAATTTGCATTGTTTTACACAGTTTTTCTAGGCTAAGGCCAAAAGTGTCATGCAATGGGTAAATGGCATATCCAATCGTTATTTCGAATCAGGGATTTAATATAGTGACTTCAAATACAATTCCAAATGGTTATTTCGAATAGGAATAAGGAAACAATGTATTAAATGATGTTTTAAATGATGTATTCGTAATTCCATTTTGAAATACACTGTTTAATGGATGTTTTTGAAGTTCCTTTTCCAAATACGACTTTTTAATGATGTATTAATACGTCATTTGTGAATCCTTTTTGAAATTACTCTTTTTAATTGTACGATTGGATTACTATGTAAACACCGAACACGCACAAAGAACGAGGAGACTCTCTTCTATCATCTGCAAAAAAAGTTTATTGATCCCATTTTCCGTTCTTTAGTTATGAGCCGGAGAAGATAGGCTGTTTTGAGCAAAAAGACAGTTTTCAAATTATAAGCTGAGATATTCAGCCTTTTGTGAAATGCAGCATTTCAAGCACATTCACTGACGCTAGCTAATATTTTCTGATGTAGTGACGTGGTGTAGTTCTGTGGAGCCTGCGTGCCCCACCCCCCTCTCCCCGCCTCAGCTGCAAACTCCTCCCCACACGCACCCAGTCTATTTTCGGAGCCTCCGTTTTTGCACCGGGCGGCTCCCGGCCGTCTCCCAGCGTGACAAGGAAATGCCAAACGGGACTGCAGGGATAGGTTTGGCCCTTCGGCGTCGGGTGCTGCCTTTCTGGCGGGTAATCGTGTGGAGAAACTATATGCAGACAGACAGACAGAGGCAGAGGATCTCAGTTGTGTGCGCGGATTGACTGATGTTCGCAGCCCGACGTCAGCTGCAGACAGAGCAATCTATATGGCTCTGGCTGCAGCATGCATCGGCTTCTCTTTGATCACGGCTTTTTGCTGCAGTTTTCCGGACCTTTCTGTAATCTGGAGAGCACTGTCGCCACCTAATGAGTCCGTAAAATAGGTTATACACCTTCAATAGCTCCCATATTTGTACAGGAGATGCCTGATGCTTTGATCCACGTCCCACCGTCAAAAAACGCAATTGACGAACATACTCGTCCTTGGCACTCTACGTTACTAAACGAAATGACGAACATACTCGTCCATGGCACTCAATGAGTTAATAAGCTGGACCCTGTTGACCTAAGAGTTCTAGATGGTTCGTAGCGTGGGAGCAATTCAGCTATGTATTTTGGGCCTAGGCCATTAAGTGATTTATAGACTAATAGCAGTATTTTAAAATCTATTCTATGACACACTGGCAACCAGTGTAAGGACTTAAGAACTGGAGTGATATGATCAGCTTTCTTAGTCTTCGTTATACTCTAGCAGCAGCATTCTGAATGAGTTGAAGTTGCCTAAGTTCTTTTTTGGAGAGACCAGAAAAAAGGCTATTGCAATAGTCTAACCTACTATAAATGAAGGCATGAATTAGTTTTTCTAGATCCTGTCTGGACATGTATCCCCTAATTATTGCTATATTTTTAAGATGATAAAAAGCTGATTTTCTAATTGACTTAATGTGGGAGTTAAAGTTGAGATCGGAATCAATAATAACGCCAAGATTTTTGACTTGATCCATAGGCTTCAGGGATAGAGACTCAAGGCGTACAGTGATTTTAAGCCTTTGTTCTTTGGGGCCAAAGACGATCACCTCTGTTTTGTCTTTGTTTAGCTGTAGGAAATTCTGGCACATCCAGTTATTTATTTGATCAATGCACTGGCACAATGATTCTATGGGGGCATAGTCAGCTGAGGAAAGAGTTATATACAACTGAGTGTCGTCTGCATAGTTATGATAGGCTACTTTGTTTTTTTGCATAATTAGGCCTAGAGGGAGCATATAAAGGTTGAAGAGAACGGGCCCCATAATGGATCCTTGAGGCACCCCACAAGTCATCCTAGTTAGGTCCGTACCTGATAGCCCAACCCAGTTTTCCAGTCTGTCCAATAAAATTGAGTGGTCAACAGTGTCAAATGCAGCGCTAAGATCCAGTAGCAGTAGAATCGAATTTTTGCCTGAGTATGTGTTCATTCTGATGTCATTTATGACTTTAGTAAGCGCGGTTTCTGTGCTGTGATGGGGGCGAAAGCCTGATTGGAGTTTATCTAGGAGATCATTTGAGGTTAGGAATCTATTGAGTTGTAGGTAAACAACCTTTTCAATTATTTTGGCTATAAAGGGGAGATTAGATATTCGTCTGTAGTTACTGATTACCGATGCATCAAGGCTACGCTTTTTTAGTAGGGGTTTAATAACAGCAGTTTTCAGGGACTCAGGAAAAGTGCCGGTCAAAAGGGAGCTATTAACTATTTGCAATAGGTCAGACGACAGACAGTTATAAACGCTTTTAAAGAAGCTTGTTGGAAGGGTATCGAGACAGCACAAAGATGATTTAAGGCCTTGCACAGTTTCCTCTAAGATGTCGTGGTCGATAACGCTGAACTGGGACAAATTTATCGAACTAGGGATGATGTCACAGCATTTGTAAGCTCACTCTAACCCTGACCACAGTCACTGTAAGCTCACTCTAACTCTGACCTCAGTGACTGTAAGCTCACTCTAACCCTGACCTCAGTGACTGTCAGCTTGCTCTAACCCTGACCACAATGACTGTAAGCTCACTCTAACCCTGACCTCAGTGACTGTAAGCTTACTCTAACCCTGACCTCAGTGACTGCAAGCTTGCTCTAACCCTGACCTCTCAGTGACTGCAAGCTTGCTCTAACCCTGACCTCAGTGACTGTCAGCTTACTCTAACCCTGACCACAGTGACTGTAAGCTCACTCTAACCCTGACCTCAGTGACTGTAAGCTCACTCTAACCCTGACCTCAGTGACTGCAAGCTCGCTCTAACCCTGGACTCAGTGACCATAAGCTTGCTCTAACCCTGACCTCAGTGTCTGGAAGCTCACTCTAACCCTGACCACAGTGACTGGAAGCTTGCTCTAACCCTGACCACAGTGACTGTAAGCTCACTCTAACCCTGACCTCAGTGACCCCGTGCCTCAACCAACCACCTCCGCGGTAACGGGCTGGGCTTGAGGTCCAATATGGTGGACATTTTTCGGACTATAGGGGATTCTGAATAATGGGCTATTGGGAATAATGGGTGGGTTTGGCAAAACTGATTTACAAATATTGTCCAGTATTTGTTTGTGGGTAATAAGAGTATCAGCTCACCTAGCTCCCTAATTACCATGATATAGAACGACATTCACTTTACTCCTCCATACTTTAGCAGGAGAAGCAACAGAATATATTTTAGAGCAACATTCAAATGTTACCAATTATTTTGTGTGTCATACGCCTTTCCTCAAGCTAAATTTCCCCATCAGGGACAGTGGAATGTTGCAGTTGAGCATTATTAGCTATACCCCCTGAACTCAGCACTCCTCAAGTTAGCGGACTCTGCTTCAAATGTGATTAGCATCTTATTAGTCTTCGTCTCTAACTCCATTTCACACTCCTGAAACTTGCTGCTCGCCTATTGTCCCTATCTCATTATTCCTTTCATTTTGTTAAATGAATTCTATGTGAAGTGTGAAAATAGCCTTCCCAGTCTCTCTGGCCTCTCTCTCCCTGTCTATTTTCTCCCCATCGCCCTCTCTCTCTCTCGTTCTCTGTTGACCTTTCGGTAAAGGGTGTGGAGGTACTGAGATTTAATTGTCCCCAATGAGAGCCAGTAACTCCACTCTCATCAGCAGCATGGGAATTAATACAGCGACCGTCCAATTGTGCATTCTGTGTGCTGGTGCAGAAAGGTCTCTTAAGCTGCAGTGTGGGACAAATCCATGAGAGAAGATGCTGCCGTCTGTGACTGAGGAAAACCGCATTGAAACTTGATATATTGATATTTAGCTCCTTTACCTCTTTCTGTTAGTCACTCTTTTTCTTCATCTCATTCTTCCAGCAATCGGCACAATAAAGCCCCTTCTAAACATGCAGTGAAATCCGGATTATGACCAGCTGCTAGCCGGTCGGCCTGAATGTTTAGAAGCAATTATCCGCCTTATGCACACTCCCACGAGTGCGGATCATCACCATCTGAGCCCCTAGTACAGGACCCGCATTGTTGGCAAAACGGCTGTTGTTTAACACCGGCAGGCGGCAGCTCATGTTCCGGATCATGTATGTCTGAGTGGGCGGGTGGTTAAATGGCACTTTACAAACCATTAATGTCCCGGTGCTATTTAATAATTTCATGAATGGACGTAGTTACGTGGCTGGATTATTTGGAAGAGAACCAAATTAGGTGAGTAAACAAGTAAAAGTTTAATCGTTTCTTTTTCCCCCATGTGCCAGTTTAAAAATGCAACAAGGAGATGATAGTCTACTACTTAGCCTACTGCATAGGCTAAAGTACCCGCTAATGTTCACGTAGCCTATTAATTAATTAATCGTTCGGGCAATCGCTTATATCAACGAATCAAACGAGCAAACTCACGGTTTACTCAAGTGCTGCCTGAATGGTTTATTTTCCTCCCGAGTCCCGACCTGTCTTGTAGGCTATGTAAAAATGCAAGAGTTGCATCAGCCTATATCGAGACATATGGCCCCTATTCTCCCACAGGCCTTCGGCGCTAAAACGGGCCTTAAACGCAAAAAAACGTGCCTTGCGCCTGCTTCGGGAAGATATCAATATGGCTTTACGCTGCCAAATGCGCTTTAGGCCGAATGGGCGTGGCGCAGTCCCAGAATGGGCCAGAATGGGCGTGTCGGCCGTAAATCTCGGCGTAATGATATCTTCCCACCTGGCGTAAATTTAGCGCTTTGCGCTTTTGAAAACCAGGCCTATTCAGTGCGCCAGTTGCAAGGAGCGCTCTTCTGCCTCTCCCCTGTCACCCTTCTCTGTCGCTCTCTGAAACCAGGCCTATTCAGTGCGCCAGTGCTCTTCTGCCTCTTCTCTGTCACCATTCTCTCTCTCTCTCTGACTCCCTCGCTTAGACAGGCACAACACACTTCCCATATAGGAAAAATAAGTTGTAAGTTGCCTGGCATGTCCCAGCATGCATTGTGCTTCTCCATTTCGCTACTAAATAGCAACCAAATGAGGCGAAATAGATATAAAAGGTCGATCTAAATTAATGTGTAATGGTAACACAACCTGCAATTGTACACATTTCAATATTGGACCAAATGAAACATCGAAATGAATACACCACCCTATGTGAAACATATATGTCCTCCTGGGCCTATATATATCTCTTGTGGATTTAACGTGATTTAGATAAGTGACAGCGGAACGCGCTGCGCTTCTACTGTCATGTGCTCTACTGTGATGTCCGCTCCAATAACTTGGCCCTACTTCACATTTAGTTTTACAATAAAAACACATTTATGCAATGACTTTACATAATGTAGGGTATATATATCAAGGGGTAGGACTTGATAAGTATTAACTTCTTCCTACTCCTTTTCGGGCATGATAAACAAATGTAAATTGATTGTGAATTTGATGTCTATTGTGGTTACATGCTGCTATTCCGACATGCCTCTACTTAGACATTGACGTCTAATTGTCGGAGTGGTGGCATTTCCATTTTTTTTCAAACGTGCCAGTACTACGACAATTTTTTTTCCATTGTCGCAGTAGCGGCACTTTACTTTTTTTTCAAACATTCCCCCATTCCGACATGAGGTAGGCTAATTAATATAAATGTCATTACTAGGCTATTATCATCACAAGTTGCATTGCGAGTTTTCGCCTGCGACTTGAATTGATAACCACTGATTTCCATAGGCTATAGGCTATTTGTTTATTTTACAGGGGCAGCCAGTCAATCGAGGCTCATTTTGATTTGAGACGGGGAGGGAGGATGAGCTCACAGCAGTTCACAATGCCCTGTATAAGACATAATGAGCTAAGCCCGGGCGCCAGGATGAAATCAAATGACTCAGGGATTGATTTGAAATAAATAAATAAACTGCGCGCACACAGTCACACACACACACATCAGTGGCAGGATTGTGATCAGTGAAGCGGCTGGAGATCTGGTTTAGAGTGGACCGCTCTGTACCGTGCGCACACGTCTCCAGCTCCACGGATGCGCGGAGGGCCAACCAAAGCCTCGGTCTGTCCATAGACCTCAAACTTATCTTTTTCCTTTTCGATTGATCTGTGAAGCTCATCCAATCTGGCGAGGCAAAACTGCATATCGAAATGTTTGTTTTGGAGAATATCAAAGACAACATCCGAGTAAGAGAAGATGGCTTGGAAGGTTTTCAACCAAAAGCAGAACTCGAAGCTGTCAAGGAGGTTGATGTCAGCGCGGCTGACAGTGTCATCATCAAACTGTGCATGGTTTTCCACGATGTGCTCGAACACCTAGAAGAGTTATGCAAACAAATTAATAAGACCTCCAATAAAAACTGAATTTGGGGCGGCTTTAGCTCAGGAGGTAGAGCGGATCGGCCAATGACGCAAGGGTTGGCGGTTCGATCCCCGCTCCCTCCCAGCTGCTGTCGTTGTGTCCTTGGGCAAGACACTTAACCCTCCTTGCTCCCGATGGTGTGTAGGCACCCTGCGTGGCAGCCTGCCGCCATCAGTGTATGAATGGGTGAATGTAGACTACCTACTGATTGTAAAGCGCTTTGGATAAAAGCGCTATATAAATGCAGGCCATTTACCATTTACCAATTTATTTAGTAGGCTACCTTTTTATTTTCTTTAATATTAATAGGCTGCCGCGGCTAGCCTATTATTCGTTCTTTAGCCTAGATCTTTTTATACAATTTAATTTATCACAAAAACAACAACAACAATAATAATAAGCATTATTATTTCCAAACTTTCCTGAACAATAATTTTGTGCTCAAGCAAGGAATTAAACACCAAATAGCCTCGATGCGTCAAGCCTGCCTATAGGCTGTTAGGCCTTTTGGGCGGCCTTACCGCTGTATAGGCTAGGCAGATGCGAATTTATTCAGTGATTGAATGAAGCAAATATAATCCGTGGCTATTAATTGCATTTGTACTATTATTATTATTATTATTATTATTATTATTATTATTATTATTATTATTAACAATCATTATTATTTCAAAACTTTCCTGATCAATTAGTTTGTGCTCAATCAAGGAATAAAACAACACCCAATAGATGCAGTTCCTAAATCCTAAACAGCCTATAGGCCGAAGCAAATAAAATCTGGGGCTATTAATTGAAGTTTTATTATTATTGTCATTATTATTATTATTATTATAATTATTCATAACAAAAATTAAAATAATAATACTACAATTATTATTACAGCAGTATTCCCACCTCTTTCAGTTCCCGTGTCTGCTCTGCCACTATCCGTGGCTATCCATGGTGCTGATCTTTGTGTGTCAGAAATGATTAAACTGTGGGTGATCGATTTTCCCAGCATCGATTGATTTGATTTCAGCACCATGATGGCGGACAGCTCCCGTTAATGGAGTGAATCGGCCGATCTGGCTATCCGTGGTGCTGATCTTTGTGTGTCAGAAATGTAATCGTTGTATAAGGCTATGTTTTTGTTGTTCTTGTGGTTTGTTGGACTTTATGTCATGTTATAAACATTATTATTATTCTAAAAAATAGTATTTTTCTCCTCTTACATGTGTTAATGCTTGTAAGCCCCACTGTTGCGGGCATGTAGGCTATGTTGGCGAACCTAAACTGTCGGAATGGTGGTACTAAAATGTGTCGTAATAGGGGCACGTCGGGCATGTCGTAATAGAGGCATGTCGTAATAGAGGCATGTCGTAATAGGGGGATGTCGTAATAGAGGATTGTCGTAATAGGGGTATGTCGGAATGGAGGTTGCCTCCCGTCTATTGTATGCTGTGAATTCCAATTGACTATGATTGTTTGGCACTTGTTGCCTATATTTATTTTAATTTTTTTGTTTTGTTTTGTTTTTTGTTTTTACCATGTTCGAAATAAATCTAATCTAAATCTAATCTTTATAATGTAGGGTATATTTATGTGCATCATTCTACCTGCAGCAGGGGAGAGAAAACGATATCTTTCTGGACAAACTTTCACCAATATAAAATTAATCTCATCATATAGGGATAGGCTATATTTTTCTAGCTGATGCCTTTAGAACATTCTTTTCACTTTGATCTTGCTATAGTGTAGCATATTTACATGCTTGCAGTATTTAAACTGCAGTTAGATTGGTTTGAGAGGCATAATAATATGGAATAATAGCCTATATGGAGACAGACAGACTGGATGAAGGGAGGGGGGGGGGGGGCAGAGCGCTTGGCTTCTGTCTGGTTTTGCTGGACCACTGGAATTGGAGCTTAAAAGGCAAGCGTGCGATTCGTTTATTGCACTTATCCAATGAGCATGACGGTGCATAATTTTACGCTTAAAAGGCGTGGTTGTAATGCTTTAGGCTGCGTGTAGCGCCAAGACCAAGATATCAAGTGCGCTGGTCCACGCCCACTGCGCCAGGCGCTCGGCGTAGAAACTAGGCCGATGCAACGATAGGGGCCATATAGCCTAACTTTTGTGAGGAGAAATAAATTGAAAACTAGTCAGATATGATATTGATGACATCTTACTGTTTTGGACTGGTTCTGAGGAGGAACTTCTATTATTTTATGATTTTTTGAACACCAACAACAGAAATATAAAATTGTGTATTGAGTATTCAAAAAGCAATATTAATTTCCTGGACTTGACTATCTCCAAGGATGCGGAGGGCCAGCTCCACACTACAGTGTACAGGAAGGCAACAGACAAAAATACTGTGCTGAAAGCTGATAGTTTCCACCCTAATTGGCTGAAGGACAATATACCTTTTGGTCAATTCCAACGTCTCCGACGTATCTGTGATACTGACCAAGAGTTTGAAAAGCAGGCTACAATCCTGACACATCGTTTCTCACAGAGAGGCTATAAAACAAAAACTATCCAGAATGCTTATAAAAAAGCTCAGTCCACTCCTAGATCTGAACTCTTTAAGAAAAAGCAAAGAAATTCCTCAGGACAGGAGCAGGTTTACTTTGTCACAGGATATAGTTCCTTAGCAAGTCCTATAAAAAGGATAATACATTCAAATTGGGATCTTATTAAAAGTGATCCTATTCTGAGGGAAATTTTTCCTGCTCCTCCTAAGATCAGCTTCAAGAGGGCCCCTACATTGCGGGACAGACTAGTGCCTAGCCATCTCCCTGCCAATAACAAAACTACTTGGCTTCATCGATCACTAAAGGGCACTTACAAATGTGGCCTTTGTAACCATTGTGCAAATATAAAGGAATGTAAACAATTCAATTACTTAAAGACACATAAGGTGTATGACATAAAAACATTTATCAACTGTAACACTATGTTTGTTGTGTATTGTTTATCATGTACCTGTGGTTGCTTTTACATAGGCCGGACTAAGAGACGCCTCAAAGATAGAGTCTCTGAGCACAAGTATGCAATCAGAAAAGCTAATTTGGTTTACCCTATGGCTAAGCATTTTTTGCATGTACATAACAGTAATCCAGATGGCCTTAAGGTGGAAGGCCTAGAAACCATCCAAAATAACATTCGGGGTATATATACACGAAATGCAGGCTACAGTATATCCAGGACTGAACCTAAAATTGATTTCAGTCCTTTTTTGTAGTTTTCTGTAGTTGTTCTGATGCTGGTATGTTGCTTGTATTGCTGCAGATGGATATTATGTTTTCTGTCTTGTCTGAAGTCCTCTTTTTTCGTTTGTTTTCCATATTTCACTGCATCATGTTTGGTTTTCTGCTATACATATTGTAGAGCCATCTAGTGGGTATTTTTTGTATCTTTACCTGTGAGTTCACTGGCTTTCTGCTCAGGTGTTTGCAATCATCTCTTGCTAAATAGGGGAAACCTTGTAGCTGGTGGCCATACCCTGAAGAAGGCTGTTTGTGCCGCTACGCGTGGGTCATGTCCCAGCTCTTTTAACATGCACTTGCTATGTTTTTAAACTTTTCAAAATGATATAGCCCTCTAAGTAAATAAAGGCTTTTTACTTTCTGCCAGAAGAGTACCTTGGACCTTTCTTCTTTTTGAACCTTTGTGATCCTCACCAAAGAGCACCTTCACCACACCAGTTTTGGACTTTCGAGCACTCTGGACCTTTTTTCTTCCTAGTCAGATATGACTTGAATGCCACATGTAAAATCATCCACAGTGTAATGTTAGTGCGACGGTGCGACCACTATTTTGACTGGCGGCTTTTGGGCGATGTAACAAAGGCAAGCGCTCACTTTTTTTGGCACATTGCCATCCCACGTTATCGCCTGAATGCGTCGGAATCATTGACCTATATATAATGGACCAACATAGCTCATTGACTTTGATACAGCAAAATGGATGGATGCAGCACTTCCGGATATTGTTTGATTTAGTTTGATTGGTTGAATGAATTATGCTACACGGAAGTACGAGGGGAGGGGGCGGCTGCCCCTAGCGGCTGCCGGGGGAGTTTCCGAATTTGCCCTGTCTACCTTATCGCCGTAATGCATTATGGGTAGTCAGCTACTTTGGCTAATGTAGCGGCTAATGCTACTTACTTTACATTGCAGTAAAATGGCACTGAATGACCAAATTGATTTAACTTTTAACCATTTCGAGTAACACTGTTTCCATACGGACCCCCAGCGTTGGTTAGTTGTTTATAACGTGACTCTATTTAAAACGTTATAACGTACTCCGGTTTCTGTGCTGAATCCAATGGTCTGAATACAGAGAAGGCTTAAGGCTTTATCTAACGGTATAAATAACGTTAAATGGTCCGCCATGTTATGGACGTTAGATGTATGGTATCTATATAGTTACGTGTGTCTACTAACATTATTAAAATATCATAAAGTAACGCTATTTTCTGATAATTTGCTCAACTATTACTTGCTACCTGATGCCTTGCGGCACATTGCTGCGTCTACCGGTCGGAAGTATTACTGTTCTTATTATCCGATGTTTGTCGTCAATTTTCCTCAAAATGGGGCTATAATTTGGAAAACGGAGCGCGTTAGAGCATCAAAAAGACTTGAAATTGTTTTTTCAGACCATAAACTAATTTGGAAAGTGTTTATTTAAGACATAGACCGAAAGAGAAGTTGGCTCGTTTCCCATATAGTTGAATGGATGTTCCCGGGAGTGCTACACAAGCTGCGACCCCCACTGGCCATTTGCAAAGAATGCAAATTCCGCATAGGCGTCAAAAATAGGCAGGCTGAATTGGGCACTGGTCGGAATGCATCCTCTGGAAATGGTTCGGAATGGAACCATTTCCAGCTGTTTCTAAACAAAGACTCCTCATGTCTAGAAAGGGAAAACCGGAAAATATCCTGCTCTGACTAGCCGGACATGGTCCAGACTTCATGTTTAGAAGTGGCTTAAGACATTTGCATTTTACATGTCGGAAAACCAGGAATATATAGAAAATCTGTCACGGTCAGCACAGAAAACCCAAAACCAGACACGGACACAGTCTTGATGCTTAAACTGAGATTGTATTTAATAAGTCTTTTAAACGTAAATAGGCTATAAGCCAAAACGTAGAACACAATAATAATGAGTGCGTCTTCAGAGCGCACAGGAAGTCCCGTCCGCTTTGGCGGAGCGCACAACGGCGCGTATGTAGAGCCAGGGCGGCAAGGCAGGTCGGGAGAGGCAGGCAGAGAGAGTCAGGTTTCCGTGGAGCAAGGGCGGCCAGGCAGATCGAGATAGACAGGCAGAGAGAGGCAGGTCGGCAGGACTCAGGCAGACAAAACCGAGAGTAGCGTCAGACTCAGGCAGGACTTCCAGAATAATAACCAGACGCCATCTTGTAGAACCCGAGGGTATATATAGCCCGCCTAATTGATGGGCGGACCTGCCAGGTAATGGGCCACACCTGGTGTAACTCCGCCTCCACTCAGCCAACCAGCCTAAACACACGCCCACAGACAACAGGGAACAGATAAGGGTTAGTGAGAGGAAGAGGATTGGCCAGCATCCATGACAGTACCCCTCCCTCTACGGGCGCCTCCAGGCGCCCTAGCAGGCCGATCCGGGTACTGAAGATGAAACGCTCGGATGAGGGCGGAGTCGCAGATATGACGCCGCGGAACCCAGCAACGTTCCTCCGGGCCGTAGCCCTCCCAGTCCACCAGGTACTGTAATCCCCGACCCCGGGGGCGAACATCAAGGAGCCGGTGGACAGTATATACCGGTCCACCATCCAGCATCCTAGGAGGAGGGGGGGGTGGGACAGGTGTGGACAAATCACTGGTGGCAACAGGCTTAATATGAGACACATGAAAAGCTGGATGCACACGAAAGGTCCGGGGCAACTTCAGCCTGACCACAGCAGGATTAATAATCCTCTCGATCACAAAAGGTCCAATGAACTTGGGTGAGAGCTTACGCGACTCCGTACGTAGAGGCAGATGAGCCGTTGAAAGCCAAACCTTCTGTCCTGGACGATATACTGGAGCTGGAGCACGCCGACGATTGGCCTGTCGCCGGTTGCGACTGGATGCTCGCAGCAGGGCTGAGCGGGCAGTTTTCCAAGCTCTGCGACAGCGTCGGAGGTGTGCCTGCACCGATGGGACTGCTACCTCCTCTTCCTGTTCAGGGAACAATGGGGGCTGGTAACCCAACGAACATTGGAAAGGGGACATACCCGTGGCTGTGCTGACCGCAGAATTGTGTGCGTATTCCGCCCAAACAAGCTGTGCTGCCCAGGTAGAAGGTTGAGAGGAAGCCAAACATTGCAGAGTCGTCTCCAACTCCTGGTTCCATCGCTCCACTTGACCATTCGTCTGAGGATGAAAACCAGAAGACAGACTACTAGTCGCGCCAAGCGCGGTACAAAAGGCCTTCCATACCTTTGAGGTGAACTGTGGCCCCCGGTCAGATACAATGTCCACTGGAATGCCATGGAGTCGGAAAACATGAAGAACCAGAATCTCCCCGGTTTCTGCGGCAGAGGGAAGCTTGGGGAGAGCAACACAATGAGCAGCCTTAGAAAAACGGTCAATGATAGTAAAAATGACTGTATTACCCTTGGATGGTGGCAGACCAGTGACAAAGTCCACAGCAATGTGTGACCAGGGACGACGTGGTACCGGCAGGGGCCGCAGAAGACCAGCGCTAGGCTGATTCGAAGTCTTATGTTGTGCACACACCGGACAGGCGGCCACATAACTGCGGGCATCCACCTCCAGGGTGGGCCACCAGAAATGACGCCGGAGCAGCTCAATGGTGCGATTCCGGCCCGGGTGACAGCTGAGTCGAGAGGCATGGCACCACTGGAGCACCATGGAACGTACAGAGTCTGGGACAAACAGGCAACCAGGAGGACCTGTACCAGGGTCCGGCTGCGCCCGCTGGGCCTCCAATACAGCAGACTCGACCTCCCAGGTCAGAACTCCGACCACACAAGTAGCGGGTAGAATGGTCTCCACCACTGGCGTCTCCTCCCCTTCTGCAGCATACTGGCGAGACAGTGCATCGGCCTTCGTATTTTTGGATCCTGGTCGAAAAGTCAAGATAAACTCAAAACGGTTAAAGAACAACGGCCATCTGGCCTGACGAGAATTCAAGCGTTTGGCACTTTTTAGATAAGTCAAGTTCTTATGGTCAGTCCAAACCACGAACAGTTGTTCGGCGCCCTCCAGCCAATGCCGCCACTCCTCCAATGCCAGAACCACTGCCAGTAGCTCCCGGTTTCCCACGTCATAGTTTCTCTCATGGGGCTCCAACTTGTGAGAAAGGTATGCACAGGGGTGCAACTTCTCATCCACAGCAGATCGTTGTGACAGGACCGCACCAACTCCCACGTTAGATGCGTCCACCTCCACCACAAACTGACGAGAGGAGTCAGGCTGCACCAGGACAGGAGCCGACGTGAATCGTTCCCTTAGGTCCCTGAAAGCAGCAGCCGCTTCAGGAGTCCACCGAAACTGGAAGGAAGTAGATGTTAGTGCCGTCAAAGGTGCTGCCACATGGCTGTAGTTCCGAACAAAGCGTCGATAGAAGTTAGAGAAACCCAGGAACCTTTGAAGTTGTTTACGGTTGGTGGGTTCAGGCCACTCCGCCACCGCACTCACCTTGGCCGGGTCCATACTCATTTGCCCCTCAGCAACAATGAACCCCAGGTAGGAAGTGGAAGGTACGTGGAACTCACACTTCTCAGCTTTGACAAACAGCTTGTTCTCCAAGAGCCGTTGCAACACCTGGCGGACATGCTGGACGTGGTCAGGGAGCGACTTGGAGAAGATCAGAATATCATCTAAGTAGACAAAAGCAAACTTGTTTAACATGTCACGTAGAACATCATTAACCATGGCTTGAAAAACGGCAGGAGCGTTGGTGAGTCCAAAAGGCATGACGAGGTACTCAAAATGACCACTGGGGGTATTGAATGCTGTCTTCCATTCGTCCCCCTCCCGAATGCGTACTAGATGATAAGCATTTCGCAGGTCGAGCTTGGTGAAAATGGTTGCCCCATGTAATGGATCCCCGGCCGAACTGATGAGAGGAAGAGGGTAACGATTTTTGATGGTTATGTCATTTAACCCCCGGTAATCAATGCAGGGCCGCAGGGTGCCATCTTTCTTCTTCACAAAAAAAAATCCTGCTCCAACTGGTGAAGAAGAGGGGCGAATCAGTCCAGCCACTATAGACGTTTGCACATACTCCTCCATAACCTCCCGCTCTGGACGTGAGATGTTATAAAGACGGCTACCAGGCAGACTCTCTCCAGGTTTTAACTCTATGGCACAATCATAGGGCCGATGAGGTGGAAGAGAGAGAGCTCGATGCTTGCTAAACACCTCACCCAGGTTGTGATATTCAGCTGGTACCAATCTGGTCAGATCTGGTGCTGGAAGTGGAGAAGGCGGACAGACAGCATTAGACACCAAGGCAGATTTCAGACAGTGTGCATGGCAAAAAGGGCTCCAGCTGTGAATAATGCCCGTTCCCCAGTCAATGTGTGGGCTATGTGTCACAAGCCAAGGGAAGCCCAGTAACAGAGGAGTACCAGGAGAACAGCCCACAAAAAAACCGATGATCTCCTGATGATTTCCCGACAGGTGAAGTTTTATCGGCACAGTCTTCTTGGTGAGAGTGAATAAATAATCCCCATTCAGGGCATTAACACATTGACTGCCAGCCGTTTTTTTTTTACTGTAGGTAGCTTCTGCCAGGCCTTTTTTTGAGGATTCTGGCTCATTTTACAAGAGCCGAGCATAATTTTCTGGTTGGACTTTGTGAACACAAAGTTCAGAAAAGTACTAATAGAATGTGTGCTTTCTCTGTCTAAAAGAGTTAGTTTGTAGAGTTAGTAGTTATGTAGATATTAGCCGTTGAGTACAGCATGGTTTCAGCGTCTGGAAATTTATTCAGAGATAAATGGCTTTTTGTGAAATTCGATAGAACAGTCACTTTAACCATTCATTTTTGGCATCAGTAAGACCGTCAGACATTCTAAACAATAGTTTTGAACAGTAATTTCCTCCATAACAGCAGGAAACACCCCTCTCATTCAAACTCCTCCCTCCGTGTGTCTTCTCCTCCTTCCTCCTGGCTCTACAGCGGGCGTGTCAGAAGCGCGTTGCTGCTGCCTGCCTGCCTGCCTGCGTGCCTGCCTGCCTGCTTGCCTGCGTGCGGACGCTCCTTGTGCGAGTCAAGATGGGCCGGGGAATGCGTGGGCGATGGGCAGATGTTGATTCTGGCCTTTCTGAGGTGTTTCAAAGTGTGTTTCACCTATAATCTATTTTGCAAATCGCTCTCCGCTCTCTGTGTGCTGCTGCCTGCGTGGCCGCTCTCGGGCAAGACAAGTCTGGATTACTGTAAAATCGCCTCGCCATTTCCTTGAATGGCTTGCTCCCGCGGCAGTTTTTTCTTTGATTTCGCTCGTCTGGGGGAGCACTGTCAACACTTAGTGGGTCGGTAAAATAGATTATACACATTCAATACCTCCAATAATTGTATAGGAGACGTAAAAGGGATTGATCAACGCCCCACCGTCAAAAAAAAAAAAACGACGTATTTTTTGACGTATCAATACGTCGCTGGCAGTCAACGGTTGGATTCTGCTTGACGTATCAATACGTCGTTGGCAGTCAACGTGTTAACCTTCAATGGTATCTCTAAATCCACAAGAGAAATGTTAAGTTGTTCGACCACAGATACATCCATAAAACTCTCATCTGAACCCGAATCAATAAAAGCAGGGAATGAGTGAGTTTTACCTTGCCACACGACAGAAGCCTGTAGTTGTGTTCTTGGTCGGAAGGAGGAAGAGCAGGAGGTATGGCCCATCTGTATCCTCCGTGCTACAGAGGGGCCTGGGCTTTTCCCGGACGCAAAACACAGTCATTAATATAATGGCCCGTCTTGCCACAATAAAAGCAACAGTCATCCCGCCTGCGACGGTTTCTCTCATCGAGGCTGACCCGAGCTCCTTCGATTTGCATCGGCTCTGGTTCGGACCTTTTCGGAATCACTCGGACATCTCCGGAATTATTAACGACCCGAGGTGCAAAATTAGGGAACTCCCGTGTCGGGGACCGGCGAGTAGGAAAAGCCGACCGACCTGCTCTCTCTCTGCGGCGCTCACGAAGACGGTTGTCCAGTCTAATAGCGAGCGTAATTAGAGAGTCTAGGTCGTCCTCCTCCTCTCGGGTAGCCAACTCGTCCTTCAGCTCCTCATTTAAACCACGCATGAAAACCTGTTGGAGTGGTTCGTTGTTCCATTCACTCTCCGCGGCGAGGGAGCGGAAAACAATGGCGTACTCTGCCACGCTGCGGAGGCCCTGACGGAGCGAAAGGAGCCGCTTGGAGGCTTCTCCTCCCCTCACAGGATGGTCAAAAACTTTTCGCATTTCCTGGGAAAATGCTTCATAGGAATTGCATATCCTGGCCTGCATCTCCCAAACTGGCCGAGCCCATTCAAGCGCTCTGCCCTTGAGACTGCCGATCAAAAAGGCTATACGGGATCGTTCTGTGGGATATGCCCGGGGCTGGAGATCGAAAACCAGCGAACACTGAAGCTGTTAGGATGACGTCATCATTCCTACTTTGACGTCGTCATTCCTACTATGATGTCATCGATCACTGATGATGTCATGATTCATAAGTGTCTTTCATGCCTTTCGCTGGTGATGTCATAACACAAGTGATGTCATAGCACAGTGATGTCATAGCACAGGTGGTGTCATGTTCGGATCTATAAAGACCCATTCCGGCAGGCTCTCGCGAGTGATTCATACTGTCAGGATCGTCATCATTCCTACTTTGACGTCGTCATTCCTACTATGATGTCATCGATCACTGATGATGTCATGATTCATAAGTGTCTTTCATGCCTTTCGCTGGTGATGTCATAACACAAGTGATGTCATAGCACAGTGATGTCATAGCACAGGTGGTGTCATGTTCGGATCTATAAAGACCCATTCCGGCAGGCTCTCGCGAGTGATTCATAAACTCACATCAAGGATCACGGCAACCTCTGCAACCTGCAACTTCTGCAACCTGCAACTTCTGCAATCTCTGCGACCGTTCCCAAACCTCGAACAGTGCAGCCCCAGCCATCAAGTTCCACAACACCCCAGCTTCTCAAGACTTACCAAGTTTCCCGTGGCCCTCAACTACCCGCGAATAGATCCACATGTCTGACACCGATCCTGACAGAAGCAGGAACGAGCCACAAGAACCGAGATCCGCACTGTAACGCTCCGGCATAGGAACACGGGAATCATGACTACCAGCAGGTAAGCCGCATCCAGCTTGCTGCTCAGCTGTTTCACGGTTGTTCTCGTCTTGGTCTGGAGGTGTATTAGATGCACGTATCTCACCGCGGAGGCTATTAAGATTAGCATTTAAATCCCTCATCCCGTCCAATACCTCACGTAAAGCCTGATCGTGTTGTCCGATCAAAGCCCCCTGGTTGGTTAGGGCTAGGCGTAGTGCATCCGCGTTGGCCGGGTTCATGTTGGTCTGGTTATTCTGTCACGGTCAGCACAGAAAACCCAAAACCAGACACGGACACAGTCTTGATGCTTAAACTGAGATTGTATTTAATAAGTCTTTTAAACGTAAATAGGCTATAAGCCAAAACGTAGAACACAATAATAATGAGTGCGTCTTCAGAGCGCACAGGAAGTCCCGTCCGCTTTGGCGGAGCGCACAACGGCGCGTATGTAGACCAAGGGCGGCAAGGCAGGTCGGGAGAGGCAGGCAGAGAGAGTCAGGTTTCCGTGGAGCAAGGGCGGCCAGGCAGATCGAGATAGACAGGCAGAGAGAGGCAGGTCGGCAGGACTCAGGCAGACAAAACCGAGAGTAGCGTCAGACTCAGGCAGGACTTCCAGAATAATAACCAGACGCCATCTTGTAGAACCCGAGGGTATATATAGCCCGCCTAATTGATGGGCGGACCTGCCAGTTAATGGGCCACACCTGGTGTAACTCCGCCTCCACTCAGCCAACCAGCCTAAACACACGCCCACAGACAACAGGGAACAGATAAGGGTTAGTGAGAGGAAGAGGATTGGCCAGCATCCATGACAAAATCAACAGGAAATTTGAAAGAAAAAGTTGGCAAAATACCTTTCGAAAACTTGATATTTTATGTCTAAACGTAAATTTGAAACAAAATGGTGGATAATTTGAAATTATCACTGCCTTTCCGATGTTAAACGCAAATAAAACAACTTTGGTTAGGTTCACGCAACAAATAAACTTGGTTTAGGCAACAAAGCATTTGGTTAGGTTTAGGAAACTAAAACAACTTGGATAAGGTTAGGGGACTACAAACACAAATAGGCATTTAAGGCTGTGGCTGAAGTAATCTTCTCAATGTCAGAACACTCTCATAGAGCATCTAAGGTAAAGTGTACAAACTAATAAATAAAAAGAGGATGGAAGAAATATACTTGGTCAAAAACACCAATAAAATGAAGAGTAAAATAAATGTGGGCTTAGGATATGTATCCTGCTAGTAGAGTGGCACCACACATACAATATGCCAGAGACCAAGAAGTGCCCGGTTCAACCCCGGGGCTGGTCAGAAAACTCAAAGATATCCTGCAGGTCAAGAAGTCAACAATGAAGCAGGTCAAGAAGGCAGCAGTGAAGTCCACCTTTCCACAGTAAACAACAGGCAGGCAGAGGAGACCCATAAACAGCTAAGTAACCCATTACTGAATATATAGGTAGGTAGGTACAGTAGGCAGAAGAAACCAATAGAACAGGTATAATACACTAGCAATGCCGACGGTTTATTCTGGCGACTGGACTGCATTCTTCCCCTGTGTCCTCTTCATATTTTTCTTATTTAACCAAGTTCTCTGTTCACCATTGTCTTCTACTTTATTTCCTCCTCCCATTCGGCCTCCACATAATTTATTTATCAGTTGATTCATTTATATAGTGTTTTTCAGGACAATGTTGCTGAGCGCTCCACAGCTGAGATAAATAGAAGAATAAACAGATAACAGAGTTCAATAAAACAAGAAGAACAATGAGGGAGATAGTTCATAGGGATAAAACAAATGGAATAAATGAATAACAGACCAGGCAATGAGTTTGACTTACAGCCAAAGATTGGAGAGGCCCAGTGATAAAGGCAAGTTTGAAGAGGTGATTTAAAAGATGATACTGAGTGTCAAAAGTTCAGATAGCGGCCAGGCCAGGGCATAAAAACCTTAAACAGTGAGGATATGCTCAAATGTGGGACGTATGCTTCTAAGCCTAGTTTTAGTTAAAAGCAATTGTTACATCCTCCTCCTTCTTCCTGCTCACCTCTTCTTTGCTTATGAGCCTCTCTCTCTGTCCACCAGTGAAGCAGCTTATCACTGAGCCTCTCTCTGTCCACCAGTGAAGCAGCTTATCAGTGCTGCTCGCTCGGAGGAAGGTAGGCTGCAATCAGTGGAAAATGTACGCTCTTTTCCCCATCACTATCGCGGACTATCCACTGCAAAGCCAGGGATGTTTCTCTATTGAAACTGTGCAAAGGCATTATGAGTCAAAGCCAGGAATGTTTCTCTATTCAAACTCTGCTAAGGCATTATGAGTCAAAGGGATGTTTCTCTATTGAAACTGTGCAAAGGCATTATGAGTCAAAGCCAGGGATGTTTCTCTATTGAAACTGTGCAAAGGCATTATGAGTCAAAGCCAGATATGTTTCTCTATTGAAACTGTGCAAAGGCATTATGAGTCAAAGCCAGATATGTTTCTCTATTGAAACTCTGCAAAGGCATTATGAGTCAAAGCCAGAGATGTTTCTCTATTGAAACTCTGCAAAGGCATTATGAGTCAAAGCCAGAGATGTTTCTCTATTGAAACTCTGCAAAGCCATTATGCGTCAAAGCCAGAGATGTTTCTCTATTGAAACTCTGCAAAGGCAATATGAGTCAAAGGCAGAGATGCTTCTCTATTGAAACTCTGCAAAGGCATTATGAGTCAAAGCCAGATATGTTTTGCTATTGAAACTCTGCAAAGGCATCATGAGTCAAAGCCAGATATGTTTTGCTATTTAAACTCTGCAAAGTCATTATGATTCAAAGCCAGGGATGTTTCTCTATTGAAACTCTGCAAAAGCATTATGAGTCAAAGCCAGAGATGTTTCTCTATTGAAACTCTGCAAAGGCATTATGAGTCAAAGCCAGATATGTTTAGCTATTTAAACTCTGCAAAGTCATTATGATTCAAAGCCAGGGATGTTTCTCTATTGAAACTCTGCAAAAGCATTAAGCCAGAGATGTTTCTCTATTGAAACTCTTCAAAGACATTATGAGTCAAAGCCAGAGATGTTTCTCCATTGAAACTCTGCAAATGCATTATGAGTCAAAGCCAGATATGTTTCTCTATTGAAACTCTGCAAAGGCATTATGAGTCAAAGCCAGGGATGTTTCTCTATTGAAACTCTGCAAAGGCATCATGAGTCAAAGCCAGGGATGTTTCTCTATTGAAACTCTGCAAAGGCATTATGAATCAAAGCCAGGGATGTTTCTCTATTGAAACTCTGCAAAGGCATTATGAGTCAAAGCCAGATATGTTCTCTATTCAAACTCTGCAAAGGCATTATGAGTCAAAGCCAGAGATGTTTCTCTATTGAAACTCTGCAAAGGCATTATGAGTCAAAGCCAGATATGTTCTCTATTCAAACTCTGCAAAGGCATTATGAGTCAAAGCCAGAGATGTTTCTCTATTGAAACTCTACAAAGGCATTATGAGTGAAAGCCAGATGCGTTTTGCTATTGCAACTCTGCAAAGGCATTATGAGTCAAAGCCAGGGATGTGTCTCTCTTGAAACTCTGCAAAGGCATTATGAGTCAAATCCAGGGATGTTTCTCTATTGAAACTCTGCAAAGGCATTATGAGTCAAAGCCAGATATGTTTAGCTATTTAAACTCTGCAAAGTCATTATGATTCAAAGCCAGGGATGTTTCTCTATTGAACCTCTGCAAAAGCATTAAGCCAGAGATGTTTCTCTATTGAAACTCTGCAAAGGCATTATGAGTCAAAGCCAGAGATGTTTCTCCATTGAAACTCTGCAAAGGCATTATGAGTCAAAGCCAGAGATGTTTCTCTATTGAAACTCTGCAAAGGCATTATGAGTCAAAGCCAGGGATGTTTCTCTATTGAAACTCTGCAAAAGCATTAAGCCAGAGATGTTTCTCTATTGAAACTCTGCAAAGACATTATGAGTCAAAGCCAGAGATGTTTCTCCATTGAAACTCTGCAAAGGCATTATGAGTCAAAGCCAGGGATGTTTCTCTATTGAAACTCTGCAAAGGCATTATGAATCAAAGCCAGGGATGTTTCTCTATTGAAACTCTGCAAAGGCATTATGAGTCAAAGCCAGAGATGTTTCTCTATTGCAACTCTGCAAAGGCATTATGAGTCAAAGCCAGATATGTTCTCTATTCAAACTCTGCAAAGGCATTATGAGTCAAAGCCAGAGATGTTTCTCTATTGCAACTCTGCAAAGGCATCATGAGTCAAAGCCAGGGATGTTTCTCTATTGAAACTCTGCAAAGGCATTATAAGTCAAAGCCAGAGATGTTTCTCTATTGAAACTCTGCAAAGGCATTATGAGTCAAAGCCAGAGATGTTTCTCTATTGAAACTCTGCAAAGGCATTATGAGTCAAAGCCAGGGATATTTCTCTATTGAAACTCTGCAAAGGTATCATGAGTCAAAGCCAGGGATGTTTCTCTATTGCAACTCTGCAAAGGCATTATGAGTCAAAGCCAGAGATGTTTCTCTATTGAAACTCTACAAAGGCATTATGAGTCAAAGCCAGATATGTTTTGCTATTGCAACTCTGCAAAGGCATTATGAGTCAAAGCCAGGGATGTGTCTCTATTGAAACTCTGCAAAGGCATTATGAGTCAAAGCCAGGGATGTTTCTCTATTGAAACTCTGCAAAAGCATTATGAGTCAAAGCCAGATATGTTTCTCTATTGAAACTCTGCAAAGGCATTATGAGTCAAAGCCAGATATGTTTTGCTATAACTTTGCAAAGGCATTATGAGTCAAAGTCAGAGATGTTTTGCTATTGCAACTCTGCAAAGGCATTATGAGTCAAAGCCAGAGATGTTTTGCTATTGCAACTCTGCAAAGGCATTATGAGTCAAACCAAGGGATGTTTCTCTATTGAAACTCTGCAAAGGCGTTAAGAGTCAAAGCCAGGGATGTTTCTCTATTGAAACTCTGCAAAGGCATTATGAGTCAAAGCCAGGGATGTTTCTCTATTGAAACTCTGCAAAGGCATTATGAGTCAATGCCAGAGATATTTTGCATGCGTGGAGAGACAGGGCGGTAAGGACGCACAGCGCAGACCTTGCCGGTTTTTGATTTAACACACTCGCACTCTCTCCCCCTCTCTGTGTGTGTACACCCCCCAAACGTCTCCTCCCACAGTAGGTTTACTACATTATGTCCATGAGAGAGAAAGAAGGAGAGAAAACCAGCAGAGAAATTTGCCGCTTGCGCTGCAGTTAGAGCGCATTATTTTCGGACTAACGAGCTGTCGGATTAGTGACATTTTCGTTGTCGGGTTAATGAGCTGTCTGTCCAATGCATCATTTTTCGGACTCGTGAGGTGTTGGACTAGGGGGCAGTCCCCCTCTGGGTGACCCAATCTGTCCCGTCTCTTTTCACTTACTACTAACTAAATAACAAGCAGGGCTGTAGTGGTGGCTAAACGCACATAAACGCAGTTTAGGTACCTTTTTCAATGCTCTGCAGCGTTTAGGCACCTTTTAAGATAGTTTACTCACATTTTTAAATCGTTTATGCACTTATTATTGCACGAGTTTTAGACACACCAAAAGAAAAGAAAAAAAGATTACACATGGCACTGAGGAGCTCCGCGAACCGTAGCCTACTACTTGTGGTGCGCTCCGCGGGAAAGGTACACGGCCCCGCGGTCACGTTGGTGCCTTTCTCGAGCTGTGCTTGCCTCCCCAGACAGCGCTCCCCTCAAACAACTTGACGGTGCCATTGTGCCAGCGATGCGCAATGCGCATTTGGAGACGCGCATTTGAGACCAGCTCATGGTGAGCTGAACGTAGGTTGCTTAAAAATGTGTGTCAGGAGTGGGGAAAATCATATAGGCCTACCGTTTTACAACTGAAGAGTGAATCACTGGTGTAAGAGACATGATTGATTTCCCTCTGATCAAGTAAAGTTTGTAACATTAGGTGCGACTTGAGTAGTCCAGGTGCTACTGTATAAAGCCAATATGATCATGTTGAAAACTATCTAGAAACATACTGGTGTTTCTTATGCCGAGAGCTGTACCCCTGGCCTGGCTGCCAGCAAATTCACAAAATGTTTTATTATTTCGCGAAACGCCAGAGGGCGAACTACGGAATGCAGGTGATTTTCTTTTTCACGCAATTAAGACAACGTGACAATTTCTGAGCAGAAGAAGCAGAATGAACATTCGCAGGTTTTTCACAAATAACCAGAAAAAACATTAGGGTTGTACTACAACCCGGGTTTTACGAGTGAGAAGGAGAGCTCTCACTCTAGTGCCTTATCTGCTGCGTACGCAGCCCACTGGAAGACTGTTATTTTTGCTCCAAAAATTACTTTTAACATTAAAACCCACCACCCACCAGTAGGTGGCGTGGTACCCCCTGGGGCTGAAGCGGCCACCCGCGTGACTACGTCACGTCCGCTCACCCCAGGGACAGCCACTCATTGTTTCTTCCAGCCCACTGAGAATCGACGCAACCAACGATGCATCGACGCAGCAAGGCTGGGTAGTGAGAGCTCTCCTTCTCACTCGTAAAACCCGGGTTGTAGTACAACCCATCTTCTCATCTCCTCCCGGATCACCTACAAAATCCTCGTCATCACTTACAAAGCTCTCCACCAACTGGCCCCCCCTTATCTCACCAACCTCCTCTCCCCCTACCAACCCTCCCGTTCCCTCCGATCCACCTCTGCCGGCCTCTCCACCCCCAAATCCAACCTCCGCAGTTTCGGCGACAGAGCTTTTTCCAGGGCAGCTCCCAAGCTCTGGAAGTCTCTCCCCCCGGACATTAGAGAATCAGACTCCCTCACCGTCTTCCAATCCCGCCTCAAAACCCATGTCTTCTCCTCTGCCTTCTCCTGTCCTAGCTCCCCCTGCCTATCCCTGTGTGCCTGTGTTGTGTTTGTCCATTGTCTGTTGCACTTACGTCGTCCCCGCCCCTTTAGTGTTTCTTTGTTTGTAAAGCGTCTTTGAGTCCTGTTGGAATTAATCCAAGTTTCCTTAAGATCAAAGGTCAGCCTAGTAAGCTCCAATAATGTGTGGCCTCTGAAATGTTTGCTCAACTATACTAACGGAAGTTGGGCCCCAGACAGGAGTTTCAGTTCTAGGTGAAACTACACGTAATAATAGACTATTAAGGATGTGCACCTGTCTACAGGCTGGTTTCGTGTTCTTTTTGGTACTCTATGAAACAAACATGTTTTTCAGCTCGTCAAGTTGGAGTGCGGAAGAACACGTATACATTTTAGAATACACCCCTAAGACCGTTAACAGTTGAAGGTGACACACCCAATGAGGGGGTGCATCTTGTAATCTGCCTCACAACACATGGGGTTCCTCTTTTAGACCCAGCCTCTCTTTGACAGTATATATATGAATGTTTCCGGAATAAAGAGCATATTTTTGACGGGATACACTGTTGTGTCGTGAATGAGACCTGAGCTTCAGCTGAACTTCAGTCCAAGACTTGGTGTCGTTATTCTCCTTTCACTTTTACCCTCCACCAGAAATAACGAGCACGGGGAAATTAAGTCATCTTGATTGCAATCCTATTTCCATCCATCGATTGACCAACCTTGTCCAATTTCCAATAGTTGGTGACCCTGGACGTTTTCTGAGTGGGGGGACTTCTGTCCAGCTCCTGAACATCAGATCTAACAAGGTGGCCACCTCGTATAAGGTAAGCGGAAGCCTATTTTATTGAATTCTGCACATTTGCATATGTAAATCGAGGATCTGATGTTCAGAGGTTGGTTGAAGGTAATGAATGTGAATGCCGACATTAAATCTGGAGAATAAATTATATATAGGGCAAAAGCGTAATATTCCAGAGATAGTGCGGGGGTTGACCAGGCTAAGGTTCTGGAAGATTATCAAACACTAGGAATAGTTCCAGGATAGCGCGGGGGTTTGACCAAGCTACGGGCTTGAAAGACAATCAAACGCTAGGGACAGGTTCACGGGAAAGTGTGGGGGTTTGACCTAACTAAGGGTTTGGAAGAATAATCAAGCACTAGAAACATTTTTTTATTTTTCTGATATCTGCAAAACTGTATTTGTTTAACCAGTTAACTGTGGAGGAATTTCAGAAGTCTGTTAATAGTGCTCTGGTTAGCGCTGACTCTGAAACTGTGTGTAATTGAAAGTGAAATTTAAAAAGAACTGTTAGCACATGCTAACAAGTGACAATCGGTGGAGCAACGGTCACAGTGTCTGGGAGAACATTCTGAAGCATTTCGGAGTGGTTCTGGAACCCTATAGAATGAGGCGCTAAGGAGCTGGTTACTGGGCCTGAAGCAGACTGCGAAACCAGTGCACCCAGCTGCCTTAGTAGAAGCTTCCTCATCGGACACTAAGGTTCTGGGCAGTGCGTCCCAAATTCACTTTCATTTACTGGCGTGTGGTAAGAGGTTACCCAGAGGTTGCAGGGTTTGACCAGGGAGGGCACAGAAGGGGTCCTCAGAAGCTGGGAGATGACTGAACAACTCTGGCAGGAGAAGTAAATAGCTGTGCTTAGTAATTATTTCTTAAAGAGAATAATATTTAGAGCTGTTTTTCCTAAAGCGCGAGAATTTGGGATGATAGGAGAGTACATTTAAAAGTCAAGACATAAAGATTTTTTTTTGAATGTGAAAGTGAAATTTGGCACACTGCTGTGTGAAGAGTGAGTAGTTTAGCACACACACACACACCTGGATACCTTAAGTTAGGAGTCTAGCCGAAATAACAGATTCTGACCAGTGCATACCGGTGGCTAATACCTTACGGTGGGAATCCCTGACGGGAGCTGGCATCTTGTGAAAAGGCCCAAGACTCCTCTCTTAGGGGGAAAAGACCACTGGAGTACAAGCTAGAGCTAGAGCACAGGCTAGAGCTAAGGCGTAGATAAGCCTCTACCGACCAATAGGGCTAAGGCGTAGATAAGCCTCTACCGACCAATAGGGCTAAGGCGTAGATAAGCCTCTACCGAGCTAGAGCTAAGGCGTAGATAAGCCTCTTAAGGTGCATCGATCCGCAGAAATAGAGCAGAAGTAGAGGGATCGGTGGCGTCTACACTAATAAAAATAAGATTTTATTAAAATTTAGAATTCATCCAAATTTATTTTTAATAATTATTTCAAATACCTCATAACAATAGATATATTGTGCCAAAATCTAGGGGATAATAGGATAGTAGAAAGAGTAGAACAATTAAGTCAAAATAATTTGTTCGTTACAGTGGTGTCAGAAAATAATTTTTTTTTTATTAGTAAAATTTAGAATTCATCTAAATTTAGTTTTAATAATTATTTCCAATACCTCATAGTATTTAGATATATCGTTCCGGAATCTAGGGGAAAACAGGATAGTAGAGAGGGTAGAACAACTGAGACAGTCCGAAGGTCCGACGGCCCGACAGTCCGACAGTCCGACAGTCCGACAGTCCGACAGTCCGACAGTCCGACAGTCCGAAAGTCCGACAGTCCGACAGTCCGACAGTCAGATAGTCCGATAGTCCGATAGTCAGATAATAGTCCTGGCATAGACAATAGGATTCTGTTGCTTGTGTATCTGGAATAAAGTAAGATGAACGAGGAAAAAAGTCGTTAGATTTAGGATCAAAACCGCAGGGAGATTGAAGTACATTTTCTATATAACGAAGAGGGATAAATAAATTGTGTAATTAGCCACACTCCTGGATTTGGAGAGGGAGTGCAGTTGGGCACAAAGTGACAGTTCGATTCTGACAAGGGACGCCTTGTCAGAGTAAAACTGTCAATTGACGGGAGTGAAGTGATTTTATATGCCTGCCTTAATAATTTTTATTAAAAGAGGGGGAGTTTTAGAAACCACAATAACAGGGTGGCATGTGTGGAGTATTATTCATTGCGAGAATGCCACGGTAATCGGCTAGTTTGAAACACATTCAATAGAGGGTTTTACTGCAAAAATAGTCGAACTTTCAAATTGGATGGATATAGAGTTTTGATTAATAGGACTACTGATTCTCCCGGCGCTTCATTGTATTATAGGAAGACATTAGAAGTGAAAGTAAGTTGTTCTTGAAGGGACATATAACAGAGGGTGCAGTGTTCTCAGAAGGAAGCGGCTGCGGCAAGCGTGGCTCTTGTGGCGACCTTTGATATGGTTATAGAAAGTTGAGAATAGGTTCATTGAGAAAGACTGTACTATTGACAGTGAACTTTGAGATTTTGACAGAGACCGGAGCGAGTTTAAAAAAATAATAATAATAATAATAATAATAATAATAATAATAATAATAATTTGAATGCCCTGTTTAGCCATATAAATTAGAACTCAAACAAAATTAGGAGGAATAGGAGTATGAGAGATCGCCTCTGATATGCTAAAAATAGAAATGTGGCAGGAACGCTCAATTCTGCTGTTGCTAACAGTAACAATGATATCTATGTCAGATCCAAATCTGCATATTCTGGATAATCCATCGGGGGAGGTGAAAATTCCTCTTGGGTCGTCCTTGACTCTGGGATGTAGTTTTAAAGCCGAGCGTAAAGTTAGGGTGAACTGGTGTTTTAACAGAGTGGGAACTCCAGAATACTGCCAACACAGACTTTCCACTGAAGTGTATAACAACTCTGTGAAGCAGAGTCAAGGGGAGGCGGGTGTAATTACTTCTAATTACACGTTATCAAATGTTAGATACGGCCACAGCGGACAGTATTTTTGCCATATCATAATAGAGATTCCCCTTTTAAAAGAAGCAATTAGCAGCGGAACGAGGGTAGTGGTTATTGAACCGGTCCTTACAACAAATGGTCTGCTCCAGTCCTGGAGATTTTTGGTGGCGATGGGGGTGATAAACCCTATCCTAATTGCCTTATTAGTAACTATCTGGGTCATACTGAAAAGATGGTTTAAGCGTAGACATATCGAACAGTCAATATACGCGATTATGAGCCCTGTGAGGATGGCGAGTATCTAGGCAAACAGACAGCTCGTGTGATGCTAAATCAGTTAGCCATTTAGCATGAACTATGCAACAAGTTAAATAATAACGAACTAAATTATATTTTAAGTCCGTCGGGTAAAGTAACGAAAAGCGCGATAATCACATCAAAGGGGAGAGTGGAGATAGCGAGATTAGCACATTTAAGGGTGAGTGAAAAGTTTACACTATCAGTTATAAAGATGGAAACGGTGAGAGCTATGAGAGCAGCATTGTAACGGGGTCCGGGTGGAAATATGTTTTGGGTAAGGTTTTGTTCCGCCTGAGTGAACAAGCGCGTCAAGGGTTTACGAGGGTTGCAGTGTGTGAATAATCATGTGTGATTGTTATTGTGTTGTAATGATTGATTGGTTGAGGAGTGAATGGAGTGGGAGTTGATCAGTGCTGATTAATGCGGGCTGATCGTTCATTGTTGAATGGAGGAGGAATGGGGTTGAGTGTTGATAGTGGGTTGATTAGTTTAGATCGAAAAGGGGGACCGCGGCTTTCAGTGATCGAAGTTCCCGCCCCATGTGAGAGCATCAGCTGCTAACTGATCAGGCACGGTCGCCCCCGTGCCTCCGGCATTTGTGGTCCTCATTGGGGACTATGCTGCTAAAGCTGGAGGCACGGTTTACTTTGTTGGCTGAATGGAGTTGAGTGTTGTATCATTTGGTGAATTGTGGAGTGCATGGGTAAAAAGAGGAACACACAGTGCTTCGTGGGTCCCCTGTGGCCGTTTCCTGTGTGGCTCGGTTAAATCTCAGCAAAAACACATTGTCACATATAATAAGTTATGGAAAATAAAATAGATTGAACCGGGAAATTAATTACGACGGTGGGGAACACTGAATACTGCACATTATATAGTAATACTCACTGAATAGAAAGTTTGCAGAAACACATAGAAGAACAACAGACATACGATGAGTTTGCTTAGTTGACAAATTTGCATAAATGGAGGCTTTGTTGATTAACTTGAGAATTCCCTCCGTTATCTCTATAAAGGAACTAACACAAACCCAGGTAAAATACACCAACATTTTTCCGTTTGAGATGAGCTACACATAGCGAAATTTACACTAGGAGACGGGAAGAGGGTTCAAAATTTGGTCTATGAATTAAGACTATGACTTTTTAGGACAGACTGTCCTTGGGTGCATTTGAAGTATGTAAACAATGTTAACTGTTACTGTTCCATCTAGAGGTCTTGCCAGCCTCCACACACTAGTGAACTGGGAGGTCTAGCCAGCCTCCATGAAGTCTTGAAAGATATCCAGTAGCTCAGTATCACAGACATGTCACAAGACCACAAAGTCAGTACATTGAAAACGCTGTAAGCTTGAAATGCACCCCCAGGAGCCATCTAGTCTAAGGGGAAAGTCATTATAACCAAATGTAAAGGATTGGGGAGGGGGTCACATTTCAAACATCATCTGCCGAAGAGACTTATTGTCGTAATTAAAATAGTTTGTCTGAAAACAGGCACACTGTGAGATAATGCTGGGTGGAGATGTCATACAGGGAACTTTCACCAGAGCACTACACTTAAGCTAGTTCAGTAAATGACTAGAGAGAAAAATCAGTGTCATGTTATGGAGTGAGATTATATTTGTTATAGGTTTGTGTTGATTCTTTTTGAGATCACAAATTCCGATCTTTTGACTACAATTTTAAGGTGCGGCTTTTATTTTTACATAATGGGGAGCTAAGTAAATTTTCATGCATTCATTGTATAAATTGGGACAAGAGGGCAGAGTTTGGGAACTGGGGTATGGGAAGAAATAGTATGACAAATTGGGAAAAAGTTAGCTGATGATAGGTCAAGTGTGTTGATGTTGAGATTTGACTGTGTCTATTTTTGTACACAGGAAGTGGAGACATCGGGGAACCAGGAGACTGGAAAATTACATAAGACTGTTAGTTTGGTGGACCACAGACGCCCCGAAAAGATGGAGTCATTCCCTCCTTTCCCGATTCACAATTGTCCAGACAGCACTGTCCACTATCTTTCAGACGGCTCGAGCATTGAAGCGGCCGATTTTAATATCCCCTCGAGGGTTACTGTTGAGGTGGCGCTGATCCGACTGCCCCCCGGTATCGTCGTAACCTGGAACGTGAATGAAGTGAACAGTTTAGAGCCACCGATGGAAAATTACACTATTTACATGACTTGGGAAACGGGAAAAGGAAACGGTATCTTCCGTAATTGGAAGTCTAGGGGAGTGGTACAGTCTTCGCCACTTCCAATGGCTGTGGTGATTGCCCGTTGCAAGCCAGGGTATACGGCGGGTTTCACTGTGGTGGGTAGAGACAATTTTGGTAGATATGGTTCTTACAGTAAGGTGGCATGGGCTTTGATGCCTGAGTAGGAGTGTGGAGATATGTCAATCATCTATGCACAAAGAGGGTGGTCCCTCGAGCCGGCCAGGATAGTCAGTGTAACAGTTGCGATAATAAGTGAAGGGTACGTTTAAAAATAATTCAAATTGCAATACTAATGGAGTACAGGCTATGTTACAGAATGAAAGGAAAGATCAGTGGGTTGCTGCGGATTTGAGTAAGTAGTTATACATCTTTGTTAAAGGTGTATAAAGAGGGATTGATGGGATTTCTCACGTTCCTTTCCTCATTTAGGTATCCGGCTTCGAATGGGACAGAGCCTGAATCACGCCTCCTCTTTTCCCCATAGGCACAGATGAGACGGTGCATAGTGTGTGCGTTGAAGTCAGTCATAAGTGAAAGTGATACTATAAGAGAGCGAGCCACACACAGATGCCAATCTCAGGCAGAAATAATGTTATTTTGAATGTTTTTAAGCTTAGTTATGCTCATGTGAAAAATTATGGATGTCGAAAGTCAAAATTTCCTGAAATAATGTTATTGTTCCAGTACCAAGAAGGTTCTAGATAAATATAAATTGCTGCAATAGTATGTTCCTCAGTTTTCTGATATCTAATCATGTAATATGTATTTTCATCTTGAAATACATTATGCTAATTCAATTATATATTTTATTATGTTTTAAATATGTTATTTTTGAAATACACATTTTGATGCTCTATTGTTTCATGTGACCTCTGCTCCACTGTCATCGGGCGGAGTTTTGCTGCAAAGATCTCTTGCAGGGTCTCCTGCAAGCGTATGGAGCAGCTCTCCGGGGCCAAAAGTTCATTCAGGCGTATATCAGTCGCTATCGAAACTAACAGACGTCTGTATGTATTTGATGTGGTTTTGACCGTATGGAGAGAGCGCATCGTGTAGATTATCCAGCAAACGAAGATGTCTCTAAAAGCCCGTAGAAGAGAGGGGGGGGGGAGTTTCCACATCCTGCCCACAATAAACGCACCTGCAGCTACTTGTGTCTAGAGGGTCACCGAAAGATCAATTTTAACAGTTCATTAACTCACACATAATTAAGTTAAAATTGTTATGATAAAATAATAGATAGCATGTGTGTATTAATCTTTTCTTCCATAGGTCTATTGATTTAACAAATAACATATTGTAACGTATCGTGATACGCCAAGGAACGGAGAGTTGTAGGTGGTACAGGTTAAGATGCTTATATTCAGCAGTTGCAGAAGGGAAATCAGAGTGAGGAAGCCTTTAGGGCAGTCCACCAGCAGCTCAAAGCAAAACGCTGGGCCAATCCTTGAGAGACAGATGCTGTTGCTGAATCATGGAAGAAATGGAGTCAGACTGGAATGGGAAGAAGAGGAAGATGAACCGGTGTGAGGTATGGATAGAGTATGTAGGGAGGGAACAGATCCACCGTGAAGGTGGATCTGGCGGAAGTGGGGATAACATTGTAACATGTCGGGGTTACAAGCTTCCTAGATTGTGCTCCTCACAAAAGATGGAAAAACAGGTGTACCGGCTGGGACCTGAGGTTATAGAAATAATATAGGCAGCTGAGGGAGGCCAAACTGGCCTTAGAGCGTGGAAAATGTATGTTTGCTTTCTTTATCATTTTATACTTTTATAATCTTAAAACAAAAGCTTGCTAAAACAAAGTAAGGGTTGTAGGACTCTTGAAAAAGTCAATCTATGCAATATTGAATTTTATAGTTTATAATAGAATTTTGTTGTTTTTAGGAAACATTGAATGTACCACAGACCCGCAGGATGCATTAACAAGGTTTCTCCTGAAATACAAATGAGGGTTTATCCAGCGACTGGTTTACCTCCAGGAGTTTTTACCAAATTAATGCGCTCTGGGGCTAGTGAACAGTAAGATGTATGATAAATGAAGGAATGATGTTTTTGTATGTTTTTATATTTTGTGATATTTGTTTTACTTAGAATGCAAGTGTTTACACAACTATTAAAGAGCAGTAGGAATAAAAGGATCTCTGAAGGTCATAACGATGGCCTGGATGGTGGAAGAAATCTCATAAATTCACTGAGGTATTGCTAGCATAGCCCTTGGAGATATGAAGCATGATACAAAGAGGTCATGAATCCTGGAAATGATTTATTTGAGTTGTGTATTTTCCATACTATGTCTATTGGATTTTATTTTTATCGTTATTTTTTTTATAATATCTTTTTAATATGTTTAATGTTGATATAAAATTGAAGGGTTAGGACAAATACAGTTAAATGTTTTGGAGTTAAGATTGGATAAATTCAACTATTTAGTTACATAAGTAAATTATGTAAACAGGGGGTCTGTTGGAATTAATCCAAGTTTCCTTAAGATCAAAGGTCAGCCTAGTAAGCTCCAATAATGTGTGGCCTCTGAAATGTTTGCTCAACTATACTAACGGAAGTTGGGCCCCAGACAGGAGTTTCAGTTCTAGGTGAAACTACACGTAATAATAGACTATTAAGGATGTGCACCTGTCTACAGGCTGGTTTCGTGTTCTTTTTGGTACTCTATGAAACAAACATGTTTTTCAGCTCGTCAAGTTGGAGTGCGGAAGAACACGTATACATTTTAGAATACACCCCTAAGACCGTTAACAGTTGAAGGTGACACACCCAATGAGGGGGTGCATCTTGTAATCTGCCTCACAACACATGGGGTTCCTCTTTTAGACCCAGCCTCTCTTTGACAGTATATATATGAATGTTTCCGGAATAAAGAGCATCTTTTTGACGGGATACACTGTTGTGTCGTGAATGAGACCTGAGCTTCAGCTGAACTTCAGTCCAAGACTTGGTGTCGTTATTCTCCTTTCACTTTTACCCTCCACCAGAAATAACGAGCACGGGGAAATTAAGTCATCTTGATTGCAATCCTATTTCCATCCATCGATTGGTCAAATAGCTAATTTCCAATAGTCCTAGAAAAGCGCTATATAAAACCCATGTTTATTATTATTATTATTATTATTATTATAACCCTATCGTTTTACTTTGTTTTTCGAACTCGAGCTCTCTACCACCGCGACGGCGGGCGCAGCCTACGCACTCCTTCTATGAAGCGCGAGACCAAAGGGCACCCCCCCACGGGGCTCCCTTCAATTCCCATGTGGCAAGCAGAAATTGCGGCTACGTACACCTTAAGCGACTGCAGGGACTGACCCGTGTCAAGCAGGCTCTGAAGGAAACAGAGAACTGGTCGCACACTGCAGTTCACTGGATCCATGCCCTTATTCGTGCACCAACGCGAAAATACCCGCCACTTGTACGTGTACTGAGAGCGGGTCGCCACATTATCGGGCAAGCCCTGGGCTAGCAAATGGTCCCGTTCAGGAGCCAGACTGCTAGCTTCCACCTGCTTGGGGAGGGGTGGAACACCTCCCCCTCCGCCTGGGATAGGAGATCCGCCCATACCGGCAGCGCCCAGGGCGGACCTTGCGCCCAGGAGACCAGGTCCACAAACTATGTCTGCCTGGGCCAAAACGGGGCCACTAGAACGAGCCGGAGGCGCTGGTCCCTCACCCTGTCCAACACCTGATGGATCAGGGGGATCGGGGGGAAACGCATAGAGCCCCTCCCGCGGCCACGTGTGCGCTAGCGCGTCGTTACCTAACGGGGGGCTGTCCTCCTGGATCGAGAACCACAGTGGGCAGTGTGTCGCGCGCCGCGATGCGAAGAGATCGACGCGGGCGCGACCAAACCTGGCCCAAACCCCTGAGGGTGGAGGCACCACTCCGTATAACGGGGATTGCCTCGAGACAGCAGGTCAGCCCCGTAATTCAGCCGTCCCGGCTGACACCGCTGACACTGACAGGAGACGGGGATACGCCCACAGGTGAATCCCCACCACTAACTGGTTCAGCGCCCCCGACCGCACATCGCCCTGTTTGTTCAGGTGGGTGATCGTTGCCATATTGTCCGAACGAATCAGACCATGGTGCCCATGTATGAGCCGCTGGAAGTGTTACTTTCGCAGGCTGGGGGGACTGCGGAGGCAACGTTCTCTTTCGAGTACGCCCGCACGCGGACTTGTCCGGCAGTGCGGTCCCCAGGAGAGCTCCCGACCAACAATGGGCCCACAGCGCCATTGATGGTGGGCTTGTCCTGAAGCAGAGCCAGGCGAATCACCTCCAGCTCTAGCATGTTTATGTGGCGAAGCTCCTGAGCCTCCCACCGGCCGTTCACCGAAAAATGCCCGCAAACCGCACCCCATCCCCAGAGGGAGGCATCGGTGCGAATCACCAACCTGAGCAGGACAGGGCCCAACGAGTACCTCTCGAGAGGTAACGGGGGTCCGCCCATATGGCCAGCGCCTGCCGGGCCTGACCTGTCAGAGGAACCCTGCGATGACGGTCCCGGCCAGGTCCAGGCGAAGCCTGAGGAACCAGCTTTGGAACGGGCGCATGTGTAGCCTCCCCAGTGGGAGCACATGCAGTGTTGAGGCCATCAGGCCCAACATGACACCGAGGGCACAGACCTAACGTCCTTGCTGTCCGCACCGCCTGTCGCTTTGGCGAAAGGCTCGCAGGGAGTCTAGCTCGAGCCCCAGGAAGGTCGCCGCCTGCGCTGGGACGAGGCAACTCTTCTGCCAGTTCACCAAAAACCCTAAGGTTTGCCAGTGATCGGTCACCACCTTGGTATGTTCCGTGGCACGGACCCTCGAGTCGGCCACTATGAGAGCGTCGTCGAGATATAGGAAGACGCGGATCCCCCTCGCGCGGAGGGCAGCCAAGGCTGTCTCCACGCACACCGTGAAGGTTTGCGGGCTCGAAGACATGCCGAATGGCAAGACACAGAACTCGTAAGCCTTCCCCAGGAATGAGAACCTCAGGTATTTCCTGTGTCTCTTGACCACGTGGACATGGAATAACGCATCTTTCAGATCCACGGAAGTAAGAAATCCCCCTGTGTCAACGCGTTGAACAGGCGGGGAAAAGAGAACATTCGGAACGGGATGACGCATGGAGCCGTCCTTCTTGGGCATGACAAAGTACCTGTGGTAGAAACCCAAGCGCACCTCTGCCTTGGGAACCGAGCGAATCGCCCCTTTGGCGAGGAGCGAAATAACCTCCTTGTGGAGTATGTCCATGGACTCCCCCTCCACGGCCGGATCGCGGGTCCCGTCGAACGTGGGTGGGGGCCTGGCAAACTGTAGAGCGTATCCCTTCTGGAGGGTGCGCCGTAATGGGGACGGGGAACATAGACGCTCCCAGGCATCGAGCCTGTTGGACAAAGATGGTCTCTTGTGGCCAAAGGAGCAGAACCCGTCATGAGTATGCGTTGTATCGAAGTAACCCCCCCGCCGTGCGACTTTCGCGGGCTGGGGGGACTGCAGAGGTAACATTCTCTTTCGAGTCCGGCCGCACGCGGACTTGTCTGACAGTGCGGTCCCCAGGAGAGCTCCCGACCAGCAATGGGCCCACGGCGTCATTGATGCTGGGCTTGTCCTAGGAGCCTCTAGCCGAGGCCAGGCCGTAGCCATGGACCAAGGCGAGCCTTGATGAAGGGTATGAGACCCTGGGAGAGCTCCCGACCGAACTCGGGCCTTGGGCACCGAGGACGGTGGGCCTAAAGCTACAAGCCGCAGGCTGGCACTGAGCCCAGCCTTGGTGAGCCAACCAGTGAGCTTGACCTGAGCGCTGCTGCGCTTGCAGGGGACGCCCCAACAAAGGGAATGCGACCCACGGAGAGCTCCCAACCACCCCGGGCCCTGGGCACCAAGGGCGGTGGGCTTGTCCTTAGAGCTACAAGCCAAAGGCTGGCACTGAGCCCAGACCTTGGCGAGCTGAAACCCCTGCTGGACGCGTAGGGCCAGCAAGGGGCGGTACGTCTATTGTAGACCAAGGAGCCATGTTATGGCTGATGCAGGGGCTGGGGTGGCTCAGCCCAGGCAGTGCCCCTTTTATTTCTAACGTTACTCCAGCCGGAGTAAACTGGACTTAGCACACAGATACTAACTGCACGGGTGCACGCTAGCTATCTGCAACAATACTATCGTTCTGTGCTAAACAGTACTAATGCTATCTGCACGTATGCAAGCTAGCTTTCACACTTTTTTGAGAGCGGACCTTGGTCCGCTCTCAAGAGCTTAGCTGCGGCCCTGGGCATCGCCCCACGAACTGCTCCCTTGAAGGGCCTGCTCGTGAAGATAGCCCAGCAGCTGCAAGACCGAGGGTTCAAAGCGCCTGTGCAGCGTGCTCATGCCCAAGGCAGAACACGCACCTATCGTGCCGGTTCAAACTCGGCCAATGTAGTTTTACACAAGGCCCATCCCCTCGCTGACTTTCCCTGCTCAGTAGCACAAGAGAAAGCAGGAATCACTAAATCACTAAATAGCAAGCTCCCACAGGCCGCACCCTGTTAGCGGGAGTACCGTTTTAAGCAAGCTAGCAAACTAGCAAGAAGCACAGGCTAGACAGTAAGCAACCCGGAGGCTAGCGAACGTGCGCGTGCAACGGTAACGTAAGCGGCAATAGCCCAGCCCGAAGGGAAGGCAACAATACCCACAACCTGTTAACCCGAGAGAACAAGCGTGAACAAGCCACTAGCTAAGCTAGCGTAAGCACTGAGAGACAAGCGTGCGCTAACACAAGCCTGCGCACAAGCCTGCGCAGCGAGCCTCTACCCTGAGTAACACGGGGAAGCGAGCGTGACCGCAAGCTGAAAGCCAGCGGCCCGCGAAGTTAGTCAATCTCAGAAGAAACTCCTCAGAGGAAGTTACAATCTAGTAGATGCTATTTGCACGACGGCAAAGCAACACTTAGCAGACAAGCAAGCTGGCTAAGATGGCGTAAGTACTGAGAGAAGCGGCTAACACACTCGTGTGGAGTGAGCTTACCTAGCTAGCGTATTCGCTCAGCTAATATCTCAGAGCGCCACCTCCGGGGACGACGCCAGTAATAGCTACACTACAAGCAGTATGTAGGTCCCAGCAATGCCTGTGCAGCGTGCTCATGCCCTAGGCAGTGCACACATTCATTATGCCGGTCGTAACCGGCCAGCGTAGCCTCACAGCTAACACAGCATCTGGCTGTCCCCCCCTCTCTCTGCTAACAGGAATTAGCGGGGGTTATACCGTGTAAGCTAACTAGCAGTAAGCCTGCAACGGTAAGATAGCTGGGGTGCTACGCAATGCTAGACGCTGGCTGCACGGGTGCAAGCTAGCTATCTAGCTAATCTGGAGAGCACGGCTTCTCTAGCTACTACTCTCACTTAACGTTACTCCAGCCGGAGTAAACATGCGCGCACTACACGGAGTTAGCTTGCGCCCAATGTACTTAGCACACAGATACTAACTGCACGGGTGCACGCTAGCTATCTGCAACAATACTATCACTCTGTGTTAAACAGTACTAATGCTATCTGCACGTATGCAAGCTAGCTTCCACACTTTTTTGAGAGTGGACCTTGGTCAGCTCCCAAGCCTATCATTCGCTACCCCAGCCGGGGTAAACGTGCGCGCTCTACACGGAGGTAGCTCGCGCCCAATGTACTTAGCACACAGATACTAACTGCACGGGTGCACGCTAGCTATCTGCAACAATACTATCGTTCTGTGCTAAACAGTACTAATGCTATCTGCACGTATGCAATCTAGCTTTCACACTTTTTTGAGAGCGGACCTTGGTCGGCTCTCAAGCCTATCACTCGCTACCCCAGCCGGGGAAAACGAAACACGCTACACGGCGGTAGCCTTTTATACAGGTGTTAGCTGTAAATAAGACACTCTTAGCTTTTAGATGACTTGTTCCGATGCCGCTGGTGAAGAGAAACAGGATCGGGTCCTTGAAGCCTGCAGAATCTCATCCACGCAAAACCTCTCGAGGTGGGCAAAGTGAGACGGAACAAGCCCTTATTTCCTTAGCTTCTGAGAGCGCTAATTTGAGCTAACACGGAGCTTTGAGATAACACGTCCTCAGCCTAAGAAACGGTTAGAGGCTGTCCCTGGGGTGAGCGGACGTGACGTAGTCACACGGGTGGCCGCCTCAGCCCCAGGGGGTACCACGCCACCTACTGGTGGGCTGCGTACACAGCGGATAAGGCACTAGAGTGAGAGCTCGAGTTTGAAACAAAGTAAAACGAAGAATAGAGGTTGCAAATGGTAAATTGCTTGTTAAATCAGTTAGTCAAGATTATGCCTGACATTATTGTTGTCGAGTAGCAATGATTGAAGGTTGATGTGCTGAGCTCAATCAAACTGATGTTATTAATTTGCACTGCTCTGGCTAACGTCATTAGGCATTGATTAACTGAATGCTTTATATGCTGTATAATTTAACTTTTCATACCTGGAGAATTTGCCTGTTATGTGGGGAAGTGCTTAAAAGAAGACCAATGCATTATTGGGAAGACCATTTAAAAGCATGTGAAGATGTAAACTTGTGATGAAGCACTGTAAAAACAACATGAGCTGTTGTAACAACCTCCACAAGGCTGCAAAACATAATTTGTTATGTATAAAATGTTAAATTTAATGAATGTTCAATAAATACATTTTATATTGATTGTTTAGGCCTAATTATTTGTAAAGTCACAACACATTAGAGATGTGTGTAGTTCTTCATAGATTTAGCCTCTTCATTTTGCTCTCAAGTGCACCTAGGTTGATGAATTTTACTTTAAAATGTACAAAATCCCCCCGGACCCCCCTTGAGGGTCCAAGGCCCATCCCATAGCCAGCTACTTTTCCTATCTGGCTGGCTACTCAGAAATGTGGGCGAACCCCCTGATATACCTTATATGATTATATTATATTATATGATTCAGATTACTACTCATATTTTGTCTTGTATATCGGTCACGGAAGCTTATAGTTTATCCGCCGTTATAAAACGGCTCTCTCAAATCAAGCAATCTGATTGGTTCACAGCCATTGTATAAATCCAATAACCCACTCCAATAACTCATGGCCATGGGTTATTGAGTTGCCATGGCAACTCTTACTAAAAGGCTTTGGTTACCTCAAATGACAGTGTAGAACAAACAAATGGCGGAGACAGCTGTCAGATCCTTGTGAATCGATCTTCGCTTATAACTTTACTAATACTTCGCAGAAAATTATGTTTTGTACAAGAATAGACGCGGGCTAATGTCTTAACCCCTCTCTCGCGCGCCCTCACTCTTAACCCCGCATTTCTAAATAAGACGTAACGTTAGTTGGTGTTGGCATACGGCTCTGGTGTCGGGCTTTGCAAAAAGCTCTCAGCTTCTCAGCAAGCGCCAGGATTGGCCAATGTCAACTTCAGTCTCCAGAACGATCCAATCAAATCACCCGCACGTCTATCTTCTTGCTAGAGGTCCCGCCTTACAGTAGTGTTTCAACTGACTCTATCAGAATACCATGCCAGTCGGACTTATAGTATTATTATTATATTTATATTATCATACTTGGAAACCGTTTCATAAAAGCAATATAGCACTTGAGCAGCGTGTGTTGTGGCATATATCCCGCTGATCAGTTGTTATCCCACGAGGCCACAACACACTGGCTCTCATGCCATATTGCTTAATTATAACACTGCTGGTGCCACGAGAGAACAGGGGTTCCAAAAGCACGCACAAATCGCTTGAGGGACAGCTTCGAGACTCCACGAGACTCCACGAGACTCCTTAACATACACAAATAGTGTAGTAGCTGTACTGTACCGTACTGTAACTGCTACCATTACGAAGCCCTAGAAAATAATTATTTAATTATGTACTTGCATTTAATAAAACATTTTATTCTAATAAATCCATGTGTGTGTGTGTGTGTGTGTGTGTGTGTGTGTGTGTGTGTATGTGTGTGTGTGTGTGCGTGCGTGTGTGCGCGCGCGTGTATTTATTGTGAAATTCTAAAGGATGTGTATTTGTCCCATTAAAAGGACCCCACCCTTCTGTATAGCCTCATGGTGCCTTTTCAACTTCTATTGTTCTAATTACATCTCTCTCCCAGTTAACAGTATCCCAAAATCATAAGTTTGTGATGAAATAGCCTATAGTGCAGTGCAGGCTTTCAGAAAACCACAAAATAAGTTTTGAGCAGCACAGTCCACACATGTGTGCTGTGGTTTGGTGAAGTTTGGACAAAATTAGAAGGTGAAATAGCGGTTTCTGTTAAATAGGCCCCACCCACAACACTTTGCAAGTCGATTATATCGAAACGGTGCGGTTTTTCAAAAAACGGCAAAACAGGTTTTGTGCAGGACAGTCCACACAAGCTGTGTGATGTGGTTTGGTGAAGATTTAACAACATTTGAAGGAGAAAGTGGAAAAAAAACGCTTTGGGAGAAATTCAAAATGGCGGGAAATCTAGTTAGACGGAAATGGGTGGGGCCTCTATCAGCAGATGCGGAATGACCCATGGAATCCAGGGAAAAAATTGTATTGTACATGCTACGGTTCAAAAGTTATGGACCAAAACGTAAAGAGAGCTGTTATAGCGCCACCTAGTTGTCAACAAGTGTAATTTCTCCACCCATAGTAAAAGGTGACCTACCTACCAAGTTCGGTAGCGGCAGGTCTTATGGTTTCTGAGTGGGACCAAATTGGCTTGCAAATTGCTGACTAAATTGGTGACTAAATTGGGTGGAAAAACCCTGTTATAGGGCCTGCGCCCTGCGTGCACTTGCCAAAAATATCCTGTCAGCCAGGAAGCACTGACTGCCAGAAAAACGGGAAAGCAAACGAGATTTGGGCAAAATGGCTGTTTTGGGTGGTGAGACTCCCTCTAACCCACCTCTAGCAGATCTAATCGGGGCTTTATCACGCTGCCTGTGGGGAGCGGCGAGGGGGGCAGAGACACTTGACCCCGGCTGCAGCGCTGCAGTTAGTTACTTGAGCTCCATCTCCCAGGAGCAGCGATCCGTATCACACTGTGTCACACAACTTCAGCTCACTCCACTTGATTTCAGCACAGGCTTCTACAGGAACGCCGGCCAGGCAGTGCTTCTGTCTCTCAGCCCTGCCTCTGTGTGATGAGTCTCTCCTCGACAGCAGGTAACTAAAGTGCCTTTTAAACATGTTATCTGGATCATGTCAGGCTAGACAGAGCAGGATATTTTCAGGTTTTGCCTTTCTAAACATGAGGGGTCTTTGTTAAGAAACAACTGGATATGAGCAGTTTTTTCTGCCAGTGAGGGGGGGGGGGTCGGCTGTGATAGGAAACAGCTTTAGCGAATTTGTAACCAAACCAGGGATTCCACTAGCATTTTTTCTGGCCGGCCAATTGAGCCGCAACATTCCAGAATTCCGGCCGGCCCAGTCAAAATGTAGCCTATTGAAAAAAGATAGATGTAGCCTGATCATTTCATAAATACATAACACATTATTGTATAATTCTTAGCAAACGAAATCTAAATTTTAAATCATTTTTTGATTTCCAAATAATTTTCTAACTATTCACTGCGGTGCGGTCTGCGCAAAGGGAGGAGCTGCACGCACACCGCTCCTTATTTAATTAATTAATTCGGTTCGGGTTTGCAGACCCATTAAGATTAAACAATAAAACACAAAAAACAAAAGCTATTATCCAACAAATGTATTTTATTATAGTGAATGAACTCGTCACACACTTTGTGAACTGAGTTTGTCATATATTCCCGTTTAATTAAGCCTATAAAGAACACTGGCGGGCCTACATTAAATGTCTAATGTGAAATTAAATAACTTGAAAGATAATCTAAATTAAGAAGTTGCCTAACTGCAACAAGCCAGAGATGAGACGTGCAGTCAGTCAAACTTTATAGCCTATATATTTTCTGAAGCGGTCTGACACGATGACGAGGGACTGCAGCTGGTTGACACGTGGGCATCCAACTCGCTTTCAGAACGGACTTATAGCCTACTTCACAACATGAGAATATTTGCTTTACTTTCAACTGAAGGGCAAAAGGTAAGAATATTGTGTTAACGAAATCCCTTGTTGCGTGTTGTGAGCTTTGAGACGATGCGCTCCATAAAGTGTTCAGACAAATAAATGAAAGCTGCCCATTAAATACTCCATGGCAAATCAATTGAGGTTCTAGTAGGTTATTTATGCTGAAATGATGTTGATATTAGTGGCTAAATTAACGGACATAATAATAAGCTTTACAACCTGCAGAGGACTTCTCTGTCGCTGCGACGCTTGCGGCAGTTTCTTCATGATCAGTGCTCCGCATGTGCAAAGCAAACTTGCGATTTTTATCAGCAGCACTTGAGGAAACCGTGAGTTTGCTCGTTGATATAAGCGATTGCCCGAACGATTCATTAATTAATTAATAAACTAGTGAACGTGAAATGAGTCACGAAGAGCCACACCCGCCCACTCAGATGCGGATAATAACTTGCCACTGTTAAACATGAGCTGCGATTGCGTGGAAGCGGATCTTATACCGGTGGTCGAGGTAGATAAGATATGGAGTCGCGGGAGTGCGCGTAGGCCGGCTAATTGTTGTTTAACACGTTCACTGCCATTGACAAGTTGATACGTCAAAAAAAAAAAAAAAAAATTGACGGTGGGACGTTGATCTAACCCTTTTACGTCTCTTATATAAATATTGGAGCCGCCGAACGTGTACAACCCATTCCACCGACCCACTAAGTGGCGACAGTGCTGAGCACTAGAGACTCCAGACTAGAAAAAGCCGAGCCAAAACTGCAGGGGAACGCGCGATGAAACCATTCTCATACTGTAAAATGGATTGGCGAAAACTTTCGCTTTCGCACTGATTGCTGGCGGTGGGGGATTGCAAATTTGCATAATAGATTATGGGTGCAACACACTTTGAAACACGCAGCATAAATAAGACCAGAATCGCAAAAGAAACCCCGTTTCTTGGGGTTTCTCAACCGAAACCCCAAGAAACGAGCGAGCCCATCCTCGCCCAGCGGCCGCCTGCAGACAGGAGCAGCAGCAGGAGCAGCAGCAGAAACGAGCTTGTGACACGCCCGCTGCAGCCAAGAAGAACACACACGGAGGGAGGAGTTTGAAGTAGAGGGGGTTTCCTGCTGTTATGGAGGAAATTACTGTTCAAAACTATTGTTTAGATGTCTGACGTCTTACTGATGCCAAAAATGAATGGTTAAAGTGACTGTTCTATCGAATTTCACAAAAAGCTATTTATCTCAGCTTAAATTTTCAGACGCTGAAACCATGCTGTATTCAAGTGCTAATGCCTACATAACTACTAACTCTACAAACTAACTCTTTTAGACAGAGAAAGCACACATTCTATTAGTTCTTTTGAGATATTTTGTGTTCACAAAATCTTAGCAGAAAAGAATCCTCGGGTCTTGAAAGATGAGCCAGAATCCTCAAAAAAACCCTCTGGCAGAAGCTACCTACAGTAAAAAAAAAATGGCTGGCAGTGAATGTGTTAACATGCAGGCCAACCGGCTAGGAGCAGGTTATAATACGGATTCCACTGCATGTTAAGAAGTGGCTATACTGTCTCTTATCGTGTGTCTCCTTGGCAGCAGGTAACATACTGTCTCTTATCGTTTGTCTCCTCGGCAGCAGGTAACATACTGTCTCTTATCGTTTGTCTCCTCGGCAGCAGGTAGCACACTGTCTCTTATCGTTTGTCTCCTCGGCAGCAGGTAACATACTGTCTCTTATCGTTTGTCTCCTCGGCAGCAGGTAGCACACTGTCTCTTATCGTTTGTCTCCTCGGCAGCAGGTAACATACTGTCTCTTATCGTTTGTCTCCTTGGCAGCAGGTAACATACCTGTCTCTTATCGTTTGTCTCCTTGGCAGCAGGTAACATACTGTCTCTTATCGTTTGTCTCCTCGGCAGCAGGTAACATACCTGTCTCTTATCGTTTGTCTCCTTGGCAGCAGGTAACATACTGTCTCTTATCGTTTGTCTCCTCGGCAGCAGGTAACATACTGTCTCTTATCGTTTGTCTCCTCGGCAGCAGGTAACACACACTGTCTCTTATCGTTTGTCGCCTCAGCAGCAGGTAACAGTCTCTTATCGTTTGTCTCCTTGGCAGCAGGTAACATACTGTCTCTTATCGTTTGTCTCCTCAGCAGCAGGTAACATACTGTCTGTTATCGTTTGTCTCCTCGGCAGCAGGTAACATACTGTGTCTTGTCGTTTGTCTCCTCGACAGCAGGTAACACACTGTCTCTTGTAGTTTGTCTCCTCGGCAGCAGGTAACACACTGTCTCTTATCGTTTGTCTCCTCTGCAGCAGGTAACATACTGTCTGTCCTTACATACAGAATGGATTGCAGAAAGGTGCTGGCAGCTCAAATAAGCGCGTTGTGTGTGCATGCCGCCTTACATGGTATCTGAAGGACACACTGGTTTCTCTGCAGCCGGATGAGGTGTTAGATGGCATCTGATGAGGAAGTGACCATGCTGTGCTGCCCTCTCTGTCCTGAGGCAACCAAAACTTTTCCCTTTCTCTCCTTCTGAAGCCGTTTTCACACATGCGTACAGGAAAATTACCTGTAAATCAATATCGGCCATTTCCCGGAATTTCCCTTCACACCTGAGCGCTCGCATCTGTGAATATAGTCGTCAAATAGCCTGTATGTTGGGGGGCGGGGGGGGCTTATTTTGGGGGTCGGCAAAACTCTGATGGTGAAATAAGTTCGCTTGTCACACAATAAATCACACTCGTTTGACTTAAGAGGGCATGTAAGTTGTATCCTTCACATTCGCTAACCAGTCTTTGAACTGAAATCTTTGAAGAAGTTGGGATCCGTGTCTGAGAGAAATCGCCTGGCTGTTCTTTTTACAGACTGGCTTCGTTTGATGTGTCCGGGCTTGCCTTCGCTGTCAGCAACGTAAGCAAAATACTTCCACATTTCGCTTCGTGCATCTGTGTGATGAGTCTCTCCTCGACAGCAGGTAACTAAAGTGCCTTTTAAACATGTTATCTGGATCATGTCAGGCTAGACAGAGCAGGATATTTTCAGGTTTTGCCTTTCTAAACATGAGGGGTCTTTGTTAAGAAACAACTGGATATGAGCAGTTTTTTCTGCCAGTGAGGGGGGGGGGGTCGGCTGTGATAGGAAACAGCTTTAGCGAATTTGTAACCAAACCAGGGATTCCACTAGCATTTTTTCTGGCCGGCCAATTGAGCCGCAACATTCCAGAATTCCGGCCGGCCCAGTCAAAATGTAGCCTATTGAAAAAAGATAGATGTAGCCTGATCATTTCATAAATACATAACACATTATTGTATAATTCTTAGCAAACGAAATCTAAATTTTAAATCATTTTTTGATTTCCAAATAATTTTCTAACTATTCACTGCGGTGCGGTCTGCGCAAAGGGAGGAGCTGCACGCACACCGCTCCTTATTTAATTAATTAATTCGGTTCGGGTTTGCAGACCCATTAAGATTAAACAATAAAACACAAAAAACAAAAGCTATTATCCAACAAATGTATTTTATTATAGTGAATGAACTCGTCACACACTTTGTGAACTGAGTTTGTCATATATTCCCGTTTAATTAAGCCTATAAAGAACACTGGCGGGCCTACATTAAATGTCTAATGTGAAATTAAATAACTTGAAAGATAATCTAAATTAAGAAGTTGCCTAACTGCAACAAGCCAGAGATGAGACGTGCAGTCAGTCAAACTTTATAGCCTATATATTTTCTGAAGCGGTCTGACACGATGACGAGGGACTGCAGCTGGTTGACACGTGGGCATCCAACTCGCTTTCAGAACGGACTTATAGCCTACTTCACAACATGAGAATATTTGCTTTACTTTCAACTGAAGGGCAAAAGGTAAGAATATTGTGTTAACGAAATCCCTTGTTGCGTGTTGTGAGCTTTGAGACGATGCGCTCCATAAAGTGTTCAGACAAATAAATGAAAGCTGCCCATTAAATACTCCATGGCAAATCAATTGAGGTTCTAGTAGGTTATTTATGCTGAAATGATGTTGATATTAGTGGCTAAATTAACGGACATAATAATAAGCTTTACAACCTGCAGAGGACTTCTCTGTCGCTGCGACGCTTGCGGCAGTTTCTTCATGATCAGTGCTCCGCATGTGCAAAGCAAACTTGCGATTTTTATCAGCAGCACTTGAGGAAACCGTGAGTTTGCTCGTTGATATAAGCGATTGCCCGAACGATTCATTAATTAATTAATAAACTAGTGAACGTGAAATGAGTCACGAAGAGCCACACCCGCCCACTCAGATGCGGATAATAACTTGCCACTGTTAAACATGAGCTGCGATTGCGTGGAAGCGGATCTTATACCGGTGGTCGAGGTAGATAAGATATGGAGTCGCGGGAGTGCGCGTAGGCCGGCTAATTGTTGAGTGAGGCAACCAAAACTTTTCCCTTTCTCTCCTTCTGAAGCCGTTTTCACACATGCGTACAGGAAAATTACCTGTAAATCAATATCGGCCATTTCCCGGAATTTCCCTTCACACCTGAGCGCTCGCATCTGTGAATATAGTCGTCAAATAGCCTGTATGTTGGGGGGCGGGGGGGGCTTATTTTGGGGGTCGGCAAAACTCTGATGGTGAAATAAGTTCGCTTGTCACACAATAAATCACACTCGTTTGACTTAAGAGGGCATGTAAGTTGTATCCTTCACATTCGCTAACCAGTCTTTGAACTGAAATCTTTGAAGAAGTTGGGATCCGTGTCTGAGAGAAATCGCCTGGCTGTTCTTTTTACAGACTGGCTTCGTTTGATGTGTCCGGGCTTGCCTTCGCTGTCAGCAACGTAAGCAAAATACTTCCACATTTCGCTTCGTGCATCTGCTTACAAGCGTTGGGCGGCTTGCAAGACTCGAACAAGCCTTTGCCATTTTCACTATCTGTGTCCCTGTCGGGCTGGACTGAAGGACTCTGGCCAGAGAGCGAGCAGAGAGGGGAGGGGGGGGGGGGGGGGGGGGGAGCACGCCCACACATGAAGCAGCCATACCGCTCTCATGACATCCTAGAAACTGGTGAAAAGTCTGCGATGACGGGGTCGCGCTTATACCGGAAAACAACTTTCACACTCAAAACTCATCATCATGGAGGACTAATGGGTCAGTCTCCAGCTGTTGTCCAGAGATGCAACAGAGAGAGAGGTAATAGAGATACCAGAGTTTCAATAATTGAAAGTGTTTAAGATAGCTACACACACACACTCACACACTCACACACACACACACACACACACACACACACACACACACGCACACGCACACACACACACACAGTCCCAGTATGAGTCCAGGCTGTCAGCTGTGCTGCCTGGCTGAGTGAACTGAAGTCACTAATGAAGCAGCAGCTTGCCAACATACTCAAATGTAATGACTGAACACGGCTGTTTTTACAGAAGGCATTTTCAAACAATACATTTGTTTTACATATTGGCAAATAAACACTCAATTTGTACCACTTCTCCACTTCTCTCCCCCCTGCTGGAGACTTGGCAGCAGGTCAGAAGAAGATTGAGCTGTTTCCCCTTTCTGTCTCCATTCAGTGCACCCTCCTCCTCCCCTCCGCTGTACATGTTCTCCTTAGCATACAGTATGGGTTGTTTTATTGTTTGATGGTAATGGTAAATGGTAAATGGCCTGCATTTATATAGCGCTTTTATCCAAAGCGCTTTACAATCAGTAGGTAGTCTACATTCACCCATTCATACACCGATGGCGGCAGGCTGCCACGCAGGGTGCCTACACACCATCGGGAGCAAGGAGGGTTAAGTGTCTTGCCCAAGGACACAATGGCAGCAGCTGGGAGGGAGCGGGGATCGAACCACCAACCCTTGCGTCATTGGCCGACCCGCTCTACCTCCTGAGCTAAAGCCGCCCCTAGTGCAGTGATGGTGCAGTGTGTGTGTGTGTGTGTGTGTGTGTGTGTGTGTGTGTGTGTGTGTGTGTGTGTGTGTGTGTGTGTGTGTGTGTGTGTGTGTGTGTGTGTGTGTGTGTGTGTGTGTGTGTGTGTGTGTGTGTGTGTGTGTGTGTGTTTGTGTTTGTGTGTAGATGTTCTCTTTACGGTATTGGTTGTTTTATTGTTTGATGATTCAGTGGTTTGGTCAGCATTTTCTTCTCCTGCTGTCTGCGTGGTGTCCAACCCAGTCACCAGATGTTGGCATTAAAGGCCCATTCCGTAACGTCTGACTCTTACTGACACAGGTGGCCATTAGAGTAACTTAAGCCTTTACATTCAGCAAAGTTGAGTGGAAGCATCTTGTGCAGTCAAGGAAGGGCCCATTCATTGCCTATGAGCTGCGTTATCTTGTGTGGCTAACGGGTTAGCTTGTCTGGCTAACGCATTAGCAATGCCATAGCGTCCACATTTCCTTGCACGTCCACATGCCTGTGCAGAAAGTCGGTCAAGTGGTTAACGTTATATGCCAATTTTATCAGACACAGCCTACATAGAACCATATTTCCATTTACTGGATCAAAATACTGCCAAACTGCGCTGGTTTTATGAGATGGCATCTCCTTTCCGGTCCTTTCCACTATGTTACAGCCAATGCTGCTCCACTCCCACTAACACATGCCTGGTTTGTTTACATCCGGGCATGTGGAGGGGGGCTACAGTATAGTGGCTGCTAAAGACGCAACAGCTCCCGCCCGCATTGTTTATTATTATGATAATTTAATTATCGTTTAACTGACTAGTATTTCTCGTGCCGACTAGTGAGGGAGTGCAGCAGTTTCACTTCCCTTCTGGTTGAATGATTTTGCCTTCAAAATAAAATCACCACAATGACCAAAAAAAAGTAATCTAACCCAACATATGGACATAAGAACATTAAGAGGAACCTCAAGTTTAATGTTTGAATCAAAAGAGACCAGCAGAACAAATACAAAGTAGATGCCACGGTTGTGTGTTATTTTCTTGAAACACAATTTTTGAAATTGGCCAGTTTAATGGCCTTCTGAGTGATAGGAGCAAGCCTAATATAGTTTGAGTACAATAATTCTTCAGCACTACAATATCAAAGGATAATATGTAACTAAATGCAATACCCTTTTCCAAAGGTATATACAATTTGTGTGTGACATCAGTTCAAAAGCTTTTATTTTGAAAAGTTCTGTTCGGAAGTCCAAATGATTCTGCTGCTTACTTTATCCAACCAGCTGGAGGCTGCAACTTAAACCACAGGGATGTTAGTAAATTCGAGTAAAACACAGACTTCGCTTATCCCATGCGAATGCACCCACAGACGTCGGGGATGATTTCTAAATCACATGAGGTCCCCAGGTAATAGGGCTTAGGTTTTCATGTGTAAAGCCCTATTCGCATGGTTTCATGGTGTACATGTTAATCTTCAACCATTTACACATATTAGTTAGTACCTTAATTAACATGTTAAACGCTTAATAAATAAAACATTAATTAATTAAGGGGTTAATTAATGCATTTTTAATCATTAACCAACCCTTAATTAATGCACTGTTATTGAAAAGTGTTGCACATTAGTTAATTAATGCTTACTAAGCTTGACTAGCCCTGTTAATTAAGGGTTAATTAATGCTCATTAAGCATTAACTAAGCATTAGTTAACCATTAATGAATGTAGCCTACCCTTATTGTAAAGTGTTACCAAATACTCTACGGTGGCCAACGGGACATTAGGTGCATGAATAGATGTAGCTGTGTGAATATTTGACAAGTCAGCGTAAAAATGAGTACAAGCTGAAATGGTACTCTTAATATCAAGAGCATTTTTTTTAATTCCTCTGGCATTTTCTGAACTTTTCAACGTCCATTTTTATTCTATTGTTTTACCCCCAAGAGCTTCAATTAACCATATGGAGCCCAGCAGCCTGAATGTGCTCCTGTGTGTGTGTGTCCGCGCGCGCGTGCAGATTTGTACATGTTTGCATCTTAAGCCTTCATTGTGTGTGGTTGTACTCACATATTCATAGGTGTGTGTGTGTGTGCGTGTGTGTGTGTGTGTGTGTGTGTGTGTGTGTGTGTGTGTGTGTGTGTGTGTGTGTGTGTCTGTATTTGTCCAGGTTGTTTGTGTGGGTGGGTGTGTGTGTGTGCACGCTTCAATGTCACACACAAATATATCAAGCGATAAGCAGTTGACCTGTGGTTGGACTTGACACCATTTCCATATTAGCTGGGGTGATAGAGAGCACGGCCCTGCTGGCGGTGCAGTGCCGGTGTAGGTACAGGATCTACTCGGCCTGACAGATTTGTCTCGCCCTACCGGAAGTGCTCGGCTCGGGGTCCACAACAGGGTCTAACCCTAAACCTATAACCCTAACCCTGATTCATCAGTCTATCATGTCTGATAACATCAGTAGCTTAGCGTTAGCTTGTTAGCTAATCTAAAGATGTCAGCCATTTTGCCCACGTTAATCCCACCACGTGCCCGACGTATTACACACAATGCGTGCCCAATCCGATCTTATAGCCGAGACAAAATTGCACCGACACCGGCCCAAGCCTTTATGGGGCCGTAAGCAGAATTTGATTTGGGGGCCCCCACCACCTCGGTGCTGCCAATACTATTGTCAATGTTTGCCAATTTATCCCCATGCTGCCCTATTGGCTGCCCCGGTTGCTGCTCCACCCGCTGCCAATCTGGGGAGAACCGAGACTAGCACCATGCTTCCTCTGACACATGCACAGTTGCCAGCTGCCTCTTTTCACCTAACAGGGGAAGCTTCACTGGTAGGACGTAGCATGTGGGATCACGCTATCCCACCAGTTCCCTTCCACCCTGACCAGGAGGAGGCACTAGTGCAGTGACCAGCACACATAAGCCCAATCCGGCTTCCCACCCTCAGGCAGAGCCAATCGTGCCTACTGTATATAGACGGCCAACCAAGCCGGAGGTAACACGTGGATACGAAGATTAAAACAATAAGATTAACTAGCCAGTCTGTACACAATATTGTGTTTTTGTATGAGTAATATTGACATATAATAATACATTATATTGAGAGAAGAAATCAAGTGCTCTTGGGGGCCCTACGCAGGTGGGGGCCCTAAGCAAGTGCTTAGTTTGCTTATGCCTAGGGCTGGCCCTGGGCGGTGTTATAGAGAGTGCGGCCCTGCTGGCGATGTGATAGAGCACAGCCCTGGACAGTGAAAAGGCACTAAAATGTCTAAACAAGCCTGTCTAACTGCCTGCAGCTGCATAGAAAGCATGTCACATAATGCGGCTGTCAGACATCTTTCTGCAAACGGCTCGTGCCTGTTAGAGAGCTGGGTTTGCTGTGACCAGTGGAAGCTCACTGTGAGTTATACACAGATGTGGCCATTAAAAAGCCCCACTCTTTACTACATGCTCGCTGAATTAATGCTGCACCTTGGCTCGCAAGTTTTGCTCTTTTTTCAGCAATTGGGATTTACAAGGAATAGCCAGGTGGTGACTCAATGTTTGAGACATTTAAGTTTGGTTGAGAGGGAGGAATGACATACTGTATTTCTGGCTGTTCCCTGAACCATTAAAAAGTTGCACTGGTGACTCACAACAAGCTACACTGTGGGAGGAGAAACAGCCAGAGGAGAGAGTGGGTTTATTCAAACTATAGGCACAGATTCCTAGGCTCACTGTGACACAGTGGGATTTATGACATCACAGTGGGACATGGGACAGACAGACAGAGAAAAAGCAAACAAACAGAGCCCCAGCTCCCATTTATATACTGATGATGATGATGATGATGATAGATACTATTTGCAACATTATGAGATTTATGACATCACTGATGATGTCACAGTGGTAAGTCGAGAGTTATGACATCACTGATGATGTCACTCATGTCTTTTGATTTATGACATCACTGATTATGTCACAATTGATTTATGACATCACTGATGATCTCACAATGAAAGGGTCACAATTGGTAAGTAGAGAAAGAGTTGTCACCAAGATCGTGACTATCGTGTCTAACAGACACCGCCCACCTTAGGCAATTTTGATGATGATGATTCCCTTATCATATCAGTAATGACAATGTACATATTTTATGAAAACACTAATACAGTACTTCTACCATTACTGCTAATAATAATTGCTGCCATTTACATAGCACTTTTCTAAGTACTCAAATGCTTCACATATTGGGGGGGGGGGGGACTCAACTCATCCAACACCAGCCAGTTTGCGCCAGAACATCAGCTATCTCATGAGCTGGACTGAATGAGCCAATAAGTAAGGAGGGATGATTAGGTGGTCATGATGGAAGGAGGGCCTGTGTGGGATTTAGCCAGGGCACCGGGGTTACACCCCCCAGGACACCAAGGTTACACCCCCAGGGCACCGGAGTTACACCCCCCAGGGCCCCGGGGTTACACCCCCCAGGGCCCCGGGGTTACACCCCCCAGGGCACCGGGGGTTACACCGTTACTCTTGCAAAGAGAGCCCATGGGATCTTTAATGACGACAGTCAGAACCTCGGCTTAACGTCTCATCTGAAGGACGGTGCTCGCTCACAGGACAGAGTCCCTGACTCTGGCCTGTGGCATTGGGGATAGGGAGATTATTCATGAGACCAGAGGGAAGAGCACCTTCTACTCGTCCTCCAACACCACTTCCAGCACCATGGTCTCCCATCGGACTAACCACAGTCAGACCTGCTTAGCTTCCCCAGCAAGCCAGCGATGTACAGTGCAGGAGCCACGATGCTATTATTGCTAAAAATTATGGTATTGTTAATAAATATTAAAATAATATTTATGTATTTATTTATTTATTCATTATTATAGTGAAAGGCAGCATTTCCAAGTGGTTTATAAAAAAGAGGGTATAAATGGGAAAAGTCATTCTAAAGTGGTTAAAAACAAGAAACTTGTGCTGAAATGTGTAGCATTATGAAGTGAGTGCTGTTAAGTACGGTGGCCCTGAAGTGCAAATCACAACCGCAAATCAGAAAACACAACGACAAATAAGAAAACACAACGATAAATAAGAAAACACAATGACAAATCAGAAAACACAACGACATATTACTAAACACAACGACAAATAAGAAAACACAATGACAAATAAGAAAACACAACAACATATTACTAAACACAACGACAAATAAGAAAACACAATGACAAATAAGAAAACACAATAACATATTACTAAACACAACGACAAATAAGAAAACACAACGACAAATAAGAAAACACAACAACATATTACTAAACACAACGACAAATAAGAAAACAACGACAAATCAGAAAACACAACGACATATTACTAAACACAACGACAAATAAGAAACAACGACAAATCAGAAAACACAATGACATTAACCAAACCGGAAAAGGTAGGTAATCTCTGGTGACATGAATCGTCGCTGATTGGACGAAGGAACTGGTCCGTCCTTTTTGAACCGGCAGGACGTTTCACTAGTTTTCGAAACATGAGCGCCACCGGTGAAGACGTACTTGCCGCTATTAAAGAATATTTTGATGCAGGACATGCATATGACGTGATACTGGATATTATGCTGTCGACAATTCACAATATTAATATGAGTATGTGTACGTTGAAGACACGTTTAAAAGAAGCAGGGTTGTATAGACGACTCAACTATTCTCCACTACCTGAGGTGAGGCGTGCCATTCTGACCGAGCTGCAAGGACCTGGGCAACTGTTCGGCTATCGGACTATGTGACAGGTTTTCCAACAAAAACACAGACTACGCGTTAAACGTGATGTAGTGATGAGGTTGTTGAAACAACTGAATCCACAAGGGACGGCTTCGAGAACACGCAGGAGGTTACAAGACGTACGTATCACTCCATGGGTCCAAACTACATATGGCATGTATATGGATACGATAAACTGAAACCCTTTGGCTTGGCCCTCTCAGGATGTATAGATGGCTTTTCAAGAAGAATAATGTGGCTCGTTTGTGGATCAACAAACAACAATCCATCTGTCATCGCTCACAACTATATGTGACTCCATCATTTTGAGTCACATTGACCCCAAAACACATTTTGAGTTTTATACACTGTTGAAAAGAGGATAATGTAAGCTTTCTGGGGATATAAAAATTATCTTTGTACTCCAAAGATTGAGTGAGATGCACCCGTTTATGTCTTGACTGTTTCCAAACTATGTTTTTGAGAAAAACGGCCTCAAAGTTTGACATCAATTCTGAAACATTTATTAGAGAAATCATTCAAACATAAAAAAAAATAGTTGTCACTACCACCACTACTACTCCTACTATCACAACTACTGCTACTACTACTACTACTACTACTACTGCTTACTACTACTGCTGGTGATTGATGATGTCACCAGTGATGTCACTCAAGCACTCAATGATGATGTCATCAGTGATGTACCTCAAGCAATTGTGATCTACTGCTACTACTACTACGCCCACACCTCAGGTGGGATTGGGCTGAAATTTTTTATGACCGTGTGTTATGATCTGGTGAAGGTCATGGGAAGGTCCAGTTGGTTTCCAGGACATTCCAGGTGGTTTCCTGGAAGATCCTGGAAACCACCTTGAAAGTCTTTGAAACCATCTCCCCAGGTCGGATTGAGCTAAAAATCTGTATGGTGGTTTTATGATCCGGGGGGAGGGTCAGGTGGGAGTTGATCTTCCCAACTGCAGAACCAGATATTTTTCAGCTACAAAATGACATACCATTATGATATGCCCCATGTTCAGAACATAACATTCACCATGTGGTATCAGATGGATTTACAACCCTACAAATTTTGTTTAGCTAAGAAATTATTTCCTCACATTTTTGTGTCTCAGATGCTCTCTCTCGCTCTCACACACACACACACACACACACACACACACACACACACACACACACACACACACACGCAAAACCACCTGTTTTATAATCTCCTGCACCTCTCTCTCTCTCTCTCTCTAACATTATTATAGGCTATTTTGCTGAAATCATTTTCCTCACATTGTCTCTCAAGATGCTCATGAACACACAAACATTTAGCTGTGATTTTCTCATGTCCATTGATTATCTGGAAAACACTATGCCTACTATAGCCTTTACAAACAAACAAATAAATACATGAATTAATTTATCAATTAATTATGTAGTCTATAGCATTACTAATTTCTTTAATTTGGTTGCTCTTCTCATCTGGTCAGGGGTGAAGTGCTAAGGGCTTCTGTTGTAAAGTTTGCAGTCACACTTGTAGGCTACTCCCGTGCTTTTCTCAGTTTAATCTGAGATTGCATTTCGCCATCGGGTCAGAAACGAGTGGTATCTTCCAACCCACTCTCATCATCATCATCACGACCTTCATCGGAGCTAGCCCCCGCCCCCTGACAGCTGGTGAAATAATCTGAAATTAGCTGTCCAATTGCTGTCTGGTTGCACCTCTAACAGGAATTTAATTTAAAAGACGAGCAATGCCTTCATTGTGCAAATTTATGGTTACTTTAAGTCCTGTCACTTCACAGCCTGCCAAAACTGACAGATGACAAACACTTGCTTTTTCTCCTTTTCTTTTTTTTACTCTGAGGACACTTTGCGTGTCGAAACGTAGTCTGCTTGTTGCACTTGTACATATTAAATTGCCTAAACTTTGACCATGTGCTCCAGATTACTTTTTTCACATGTTGACTCAGTCCGTCCTCTGAAACGCACATCCGAAAGGCACCTGTCTGGCGTGGATCGTCAGCTGAGGCGCAGTTTTCTACTCCTTTTATTTTACTTTTTCTAAAACACGCCAGAGGGAAATCCATACATCCATACATGGACATAATGACAGCTGGTCAAGATATTGCTATGCAGAGAATCAATAATTTTAGTGGACGAACATGTATAGGAGAGGTTGGGAGAGGGAGGCACAGAGACAGAGGCACGGGCTCACCAGTTCACATCTCACCAGTTCCTTCGTCCAATCAGCGACGATTCATGTCACACCTGAGAGTACCTACCTTTTCCGGTTTGGTTAATGTCGTTGTGTTTTTTGATTTGTCGTTGTGTTTTCTTATTTGTCGTTGTGTTTAGTAATATGTCGTTGTGTTTTCTGATTTGTCGTTGTGTTTTCTTATTTGTCGTTGTGTTTAGTAATATGTTGTTGTGTTTTCTGATTTGTCGTTGTGTTTTCTTATTTGTCGTTGTGTTTAGTAATATGTTGTTGTGTTTTCTGATTTGTCGTTGTGTTTTCTTATTTGTTGTTGTGTTTAGTAATATGTTGTTGTGTTTTCTTATTTGTCGTTGTCGTGTTTTCTTATTTGTCGTTGTGTTTTCTTATTTGTCGTTGTGTTTTCTTATTTGTCGTTGTGTTTTCTGTTTTGCGGTTGTGATTTGCACTTCAGGGCCACCGTAGTTAATTCCTCAAATCAAGTCCATGTTTCATTGAAATAAAATTAATTTACATAACGTAATTTTTTTTACAGAGGGTCACCATATAGTTCAAGGACTTTTAAGGGCACATATGTGTTCTTACATACACTGGAAGACAGAAAAACCAGCACTCAAAATAAATCCTTTTGGTTTTTTAATACCTTCAGTAGCAGCAGTCAGTCAATGGACATACGTTTCGGCACAAGCCTTCCTCAGCATTGGCTGAGTCTCCCTGTACCTGTGGTCAGTCTAAATATTTTATCTCCTCATATCCTCGACTTGACCTGCCAGTATAAGCCCCCCAACACACGCGTGCACATGCTCGCACACACACACACACACACACACACACACACACAATTGAACCGCAAGAAATCTGGAGATTGTATTTATAATTGAAAAATCATAAAGGTGCTGTTAATTTGTGAAGGTTATCTCGTTGAACAAAACCTGTAAGTAGGCCTATCTTAAACGTCTGTTAACAACAGACCTCATTTCAGGCATCCAACCAGAAATCCCTTCAAAAATCTCATTGACTTGGAGAGGAGAGGACCGGGAGTGCTAAAATGCTAACTCATTTCTGGGTTTTAGATCTGATTCCTGCAGCACTCTATTAATACAGGCATAAATCTACAAGCATATGCTGCTCTCATAGACTGTACGTGCATGGTCCTCCTCTGTCTAACACTGTTTCTTGAAGCACAGGTCCGTTCTGCTGCAACTCAACAGCGCTGCTTAATCCAGAACCTTACTTCCGGGAACTATTGCGAGCTAAAAAATAAAAATTAATTGGAGTGAATGGAGATGACGTAACTCTTATATCTCTATGGATCTGGGTCCAGCCTAGTCCACACATACACAGGTATTTTTGAAAACAGGTTTTTTTCTCCATAATAATCGCATCCACACAAGCACTGCTTTAGAAAATATTTCCTTCCACACGTAAACGCAAATACGCTGAAGTTACAATACTTAAGTTACCTAAATGCAAACACAGTATATCACCAGCTAGCGAGCAAGCTACAGTAACTAACGTGCGTTACAATATAAGGTGATATCATACATTTGCCAGTTTGGACTTATCAAAGTCAGAAATTGTTCACCCAAAAATGTTTCATATTTCATTCAAAAATGAGATACCACAAAATATTGTCATCTACACAAACGGGTGTGAAAGTAAAGCTGATTGACTAGAAAAAGTTAAAAATACTTTAACTTAGAAAACACTTCTGTCATTGTCTTGTCAGTCTGAATCTGATGGATTTCGGGTAGCACATCATCATCAACCTTTATTTAAACAGGCAAGTTAATTAAGAACAAATTCTTACTTTCAATAACGGCCTGGTTAAGCACAGACATGTCCAAAATGGATTAATAGTGCTTTGAAATTAAATCCCATAATTATGCAGGCAGACACTACAGAACACAGCAGGATCTGAATCAACAGCTCTGTGAGGCATGTCTTTCTCATATTAAACCCTCACTCTGAAGCACTACAGAACACAGCGGCATCTGAATCAACATCTCTGTGAGTCATGTCTTTCTCAGATTATACCCTCACTCTGAAGTAGACACTACAGAACACAGTAGCATTTCAATCAACAGCTCTGTGAGTCATGTCTTTCTTAGATTATACCCTCACTCTGAAGCAGACAAACACTACAGAACACAGCAGCATCTGAGTCAACAGATCTATGAGTCATGCCTTTCTCATATTCAACCCTCACTCTGAAGCAGGCAGACACTACAGAACACAGCAGCATCTGAATCAACAGCTCTGTGAGTCATGTCTTTCTCAGATTATACCCTCACTCTGAAGCAGACACTACAGAACACAGCAGCATCCAAATCAACAGCTCTGTGAGGCATGTCTTTCTCAAAAACCCTCACTCTGAAGCAGGCATCGTATTATGCACAGCAGCAGCCTAGTGTGTGTGTGTGTGGGTGTGGGTGTGGGTGTGCAGTGTTGTGCAAGTTCACACTTCACAAGAGCTAGCTCAATGTTCAGCTCACGGCACGCAGATTAAAATTATAGTTAATTAGTTAATTAACAAGTTTCATAGTTCACAATTTTGAACTTTCTAAGTTCACAGTCTCAAAAAATGAGCAGATCAGTCCATGAGCAGTTAAAAAAGAAATCCTAATTGTGTGTCAAGTCAGCCAGAATGTAAAAGTAGTTCATTCAAGAACACTCAAGTCATAGAATTAACCATTTATTGTATTATGAATACAATGCATACAATTATGTTTGGCGTTGAAGGCTCCGCTCTTAGAATTAATTTAATATTTAATGTAATATTTAATTAATTTAATTCTCCCTGAACTCGGCTCAGCAAGCATGCTACGCCGAGCAGGGAGAGCAAGCAGAATCCCCCATGGGAATAAAATATTCCAGATACATTTAAACCATAGAAAGTAAAAGAGGGAGCCTAGAAGCAAGACATGGAAACATGTTAATTTTTTGAGCCATGCAGACTCCAGAGCTACAATACATGATAGTATTTGATCTAAAAGGTGGAGGCTGGGGTGGAGGGGGCAATGCGTTGCCAGCAGCCGCAACGATCAGCAAGGTGGGGAACAGATTAGTGAGTGAGAGGTGCCCCATATTTAAACGGACCGCCTTGTTGTGTGAATGACTGTGATTGGAGAATTGGTTAAACGGTGAACCAAACAGAGGCTGTCAGCTGGTACAGCTGGGGCGTAGCCTATGACATCATGTCTTGAATGAACTAATGCAGGCTTCATGTCTTCTCCTTTTGGGCTTTCAAAATAAAACACATTGTAACGTTAACCTCAATAATAATTTTGAGTAGTGCTTTACAGCCACAGGTTCACTCCATATGTAATCTTAACATCACTATTTTGATACAAGGATTGCTGTTTCATTCATTGAAATACCTTGTTTCTCCAAAGGTGAGAATGTGAATACCTTTATTCTGAAAGCAAATTGCGGTATTTCCGTTAGGCTACTAGTCTCTGTTGCTGTCTTGACACAGCCCAAAACATGAGCCCCCGTAGGCAGATCGGGGGGGGGGGGGGGGGGGGGGGGTGAGAGAAGCAGAGACAGAAGCAGGCAGCGCGGCAATATGTCAAGAGCTGGATCAGGAGAAGCAGAACCTGGATTTAATTGTATCAGGTGTGTTGGGTGCGGGGGCGGCCTGTTCTCGGCCAGCCAGTAACTGATCCTGTATTTTAATTGATCCTGTATTTTATTAGATTTTATTTTATTTATTTTATTTGATTGTATTTTATTGTACTGTATTTTATTAGGATTTGTTGGGTATATTTTTAATTGTACTAATTGTCCTTTATTTTATCTTACGCTTATTTTTATTGATTATTTACTGTGCCTTACTTTCCCCATGTTATCCTCCCCCCTGCGTGGTAGGCACACCCACGCGTTACCCGCAGACTCTGACAAGTGCATGGGGTACTATGCACTCATACTGTCATACACTTACACACATCCAGGCATACAATCACCAGTGCATATTTTATCACAGACATCTTAAGGACCGCAATGGAAATAAGCTGTTAGCTTTATTGCGTTTTTATCCTTTTGATAATGGTGGGCCTATGTATGTATATATGTATATACTGTTTGTTCATTATCAATAAAGATCTCAATCAATCAATCAATGACAGCAAAACCAGTTGTATTCTTATGTAAATTACCACACACAATGGGCAATTATCGAGGTAAGAGGTAAGAAGAGGTAAGAGGTAAGAAGAGAGTGAGAAAAATAAGGATAAGAGTGGCGTTCAGATGTTCAGACTCTCACTGTACATTCATGGATTTGCAAAAGGCTGCGCTCAGCTCACCCGTTCACCAAAAGATGAGCTTGTTCAATGAACGGCACTCTTTTAGCGCATTCATGCACAACACTGTGTGTGTGTGTGTGTGTGTGTGTGTGTGTGTGTGTGTGTGTGTGTGTGTGTGTGTGTGTGTGTGTGTGTGCGTGCGTGCGTGCGTGCATGTGTGCATCCGTGCCCGCGCATAATGTGTGTGTGTGTGTGTGTGTGAGAGAGAGAGAGCATGTTGCGTGTGACTGTATGCTTGCACACAATTGTGTGGTGGTCTGTGTGTGTGTGTGTGTGTGCGTGTGCGTCTGTGCGCGCACGCGCGCGCGTGTGTGTGTGTGTGTGTGTGTGCGTGCGTGCGCACGTGCATGTTTGCCATGCTCCATTGCGTCTGTATCTGACTCATCACAGGCAGTCTGGATTACTAAACAGAGAGAGAGACAGACAGACAGACAGACAGACAGACAGAGAGCGACAGAGAGTGAGAGACAAACAGAGACAGACAGACAGACAGACAGACAGACAGACAGACAGACAGCCCACACAGGAGATACAGGAGGAGGAAAGAGAAAGAAGGACCAGCCCAGACACTGATATCTATTGATGCTTTTCACATAATCATGAGGATCACTTGACTTTTTAGTGGCACATTATAGTCACTTAATAGGGAGTTGAGTATCAATGGTGGACTATCCAAAGAAAGTGTGACCATTCTCTCTTAAAGAGAAACTCCAAACCCAAATCTGTGCAAAGCCCCACTAGCAATATGCAAGTGAAATTGCCATCTGCTCTTGGCTGGCTGTTGAATTGGTCTTTAAATTGCCTTGTGTAGTTTGCAATTTCCACTGTCATTTGAATTTGACAATCCCATCACATAGGCCACACACACATGCACGCACACACGCACGCACACACGCACACACACACACAGCAAAATGTTCTGCCACTTAACAACACACTATCTCCTAGTAAACTTGTCAAGCAAAACAGGATTGTGCAAAAGGTTGAAGTCTTACTATTGTGAAGTTCATGACTTTGAGGATCCAGATGGTTAGTGCCAGGTTGACCAGGATCAGGATCATCAACAGCAGGACAAAGAAGTAAAGGCAGCGTTTCCTCCAGCCGTATATTCCCACTTTGTACACTTGGGGTTTCTCTGAGCTCTGGACATTGTTCCTATGAGTGCACTGTTCTTGGGTCATCTAGGAAAACACAGGGGGAGACGAGGGGTTCAATTAATATGGAAGACGACCGTGCTTTGACTTGACTTGGCGTTAGTGTCTCTATTCTACAGAGAGAAGAGGAGAGGGGATTGTTGTATTGTAGTTGAGAACAGAAAATAATATGAGAAGACAACAGAAGAGAATGTTGAAGGTCCTCAGCTCTTGGGCAACAATATCTGTGAACTACTTGGAATAAACATGGTGAATTTCTGTGCTTTCACTTGGAAACTAAGAAAATAAATAAGACACAGACTGAAAATAAAGCTCCCAGGTCAGTTTCGACCAAACAGGTCTTCATCATTCTTTGGACTTTATTTATTTTCTAAGTTTATCATGTATCTGTCCTGCACCTGACCTGCTGAGCCATGCAACACAGTCTCACAGAAAATTGTATAATACCAACGTTTTGGACCAACGTTGCTATTTTACAATTTCGGCTCGAAAATTGTAAAATAGTAACGTTCTGAGATTTTAGGGTTAGGATTAGAGTAGGGGGAGGGGTTAGAAACAGAAAATCGCCGTAAACCACGCCCAAACCACGCCCACCGCTGTAGACACATACGTTACCATTTCACAATTTCTTAGCCGAAATTGTAAAATAGCAACGTTTGTCCACAAACGTTGCTATTTTACAATTTTTTTGGAGATCGGGTTGGCTGAGCTGATGTGTGCTCTCCACTTCCTTCTTCATTCACTGGGAACTAAACATTTCATGACTGATGGTAGTTTTTGTGTTTACTTTATCCACTTGTAACACCGCCTTGCTCTAAACCAGTGGATCTAAAACATTTTCATGTCATGTCCAGGACCCCTAAACTGACACAATTAGACCACGGACTTTGATGTTTTTCCCTTTAGCTGTTTATTACAGAAAGTGTATGAAACCCATGGCCAAAATAGTTATATATTCTGTCATTGTGCTACATATGGATGGAATTATAGTGAAAATAAAGTATTACCCTTTTTGCTGGGGGGCCCCTGGAACCCCCTCAAGGATCCCTGGGGGTCCCTGGATCCAATTTTGATAAACACTGCTCTAAACACATCTAGTAGGCCTAGGCTAGATGTATGTTATTATGGTTGCTTTGCTAAATAGCTGGTTGGTTAGCAAACTATCAAAGCCAAAACAAACAGATGACAAACGGATTCAAATCGAGTTCACTCAAATAACGCAGTGTTTTGGAGTTGAGACTCAGACTAAAGACAAAAAACACTTTACTGATATGAGTCACAGTAGGCTAACCTATTTGGAAACGTCCACTTTACTGAACCATTCACTTTCACTTAGCTATAAACGCTCACCTACACCCACAACATCTTTTTCACATACCTAGCTCTTTTTCTAGCTCAGTTGTTCTATAGGCTATTATTTGCACACAGCTAATTCTCCACTTGACCTGAGCCACAGTTGCTGGGAGGTTTGTGATGCACAGCCTGCAACTAGAGATAAGCTAAACTAAGAGCACATGCAACATTAGCCTGCTACAGAGCAACATGCCATAACCATTTACACTCACACATCCCACTCCAAACACTTTCTCTGTGGCTCTCCAGTTGAAGCAATGAGCAGCTATTCAGATCTGGTACAACAAAAGACAGTTTAGTTAGCAATCACATTGATTGATTGCCCCATAAGTGGTCTATAACTCCATTATACCCGCACTGCCCCACAGATGTGCTGATACCGCCCATTAATGATCATTCTAATTGTCCGCCTGTGAAGAGTGGCAAACATTGTTCTCTTCAAGCGCCATAATAATAGCCCAATAACTCGGGGCAAAATACAATTTACTGTCCGCCGCGCTTTTGAGTGGGTGGCTCAGACCACCAAAGCCAATCGTTTCTGACAACCACACACATTACCCGCTAACTGAAACAAATGACACGAGACAGGGCCCCGGTGGAAGGGGCGAGGGGATGCTGAAAGCTTCTGTGAAAACTCCAAACCACGAGTCAGCAAAAATTGGATTGTGAACATTTTGGATTTCCATTGAGAGCGTGAGAGTCATGCAATTTAACCTCTTCACACACTCACACGCCACACTTTAAAAAAACTCTCGTAACGGGACAAGCCCGTCTTTTATTGTCACACGAACACCACAACACATGCATGCGGCCACAACACACTCATGCTGACAGTGGCCGGTGAAAAGTGTCCTCTGCATTTAACCCATCCAGGCATGTCCTTTCCTCCGGGGGGCAGGCCAGGAGCAGTGGTCGCTTTCTCGTACAGCGCCCGGGGACCAACTTCGGATGTTGTCGTCACTGGTCGGATGACGATGACGATCTGATCTTCTGCATGTTTTTAGTGGGGGGGTTATATACGGAGGAACCCCCTGGGGGAGCACGGGGAGAACATGCAAACTCCACACAGAGAGAAAGGCCCTTACGACGAGATACCCCACCTGGGCAGTAGGCACTGAAGATATGGGGGGGAACACAACCACAGCGCCCACAGTGTCCCAGGCGAGAATCGAACTCAGGACCTTCTGACTGTGAGGCGACAGCTCTACCACTGAGCCACCGTGCCCCCCACTTGCTATTTCACACGCCAGAATCGCAAATTGCCTTCTCTCTCTCTGTCTTTCTCTCTCTCTGCGTTCATGCAGGCGCGCCGCATTGCCCTCTCTCTATCTCTTGATCATCATGCGTTCATGCAGGCGGGCATCACTCCTCCATGCTCTGCTCTCCTCTCTGTCTCCAAACTTACTTTTCATTACATGAACTTCACCTCGCTCTTCTTCAGTGGCAATCGCCATGATCACTGTTATATTTGGGTTCCTCACAGAAGGAAATATGACACGACGCATCATGCACAAGAACAGAATGGAGCTGATGGCTTGCAGGTGCTTAATAGGCTACTGAGAGGGAATGGATTATAGTTGGAACGTCGCTATATTATGGACTGAATGGCGATGTCCTGGAATATTGGCTTTTATTATGCAATTTGTTGTGAAAGTCTGGTAAATGGAGCGGAGCGCAATAGGCCGGGGTCCACCCGCTATGCCGGCCACCCGCAGTGCCGACAGCCCGCAATGCCAACGTTAGGTTTAGGCATGGGGGGTGGGAGAGGTTAGGTTGAGGCGTGGGGGCTGGGAGAGGTTAGCTCCAGCCGGTCCCCCGACACGCTGCACACCGCCTCGCTCAGCTGGTTCTGCTTGTGAAGTATCGGTATTGCGGACTGTCGGCACTGCAGTCTGTCGGCACATAGACGCGGCACCAATAGGCCTATATACGTGCGTAATGCCATGGTTTCTTTGGTCTCGTTCTGCTCAGCATGGCCATGTTATAAACAGACTAGTATGAAGAGTTAAGTTAATCGAATTAATTGAAGCTCAAACTGTGATACAAAACTTGTGGGGCCCTATCTTGGTACAGGCGCTATCCGCTTTTTTTGCTTGCACACCTTTTTGTGTGCCTTAATGCATGCCGATAGCAGTCCACCGCGCGCAAGTGTCGAGTTGTTGTGCCAAGTTTTGCACCCCTGCCGCAAAACTCATCCCCACCTCACGGGAGCATATTGTAATGATTTATACAGAAACGTAACTGTTTAAAAATTATATAATTGTTTGGGTAGACGTGACCTCCCTGTTTTTAAGTTAAAACAGCCCCAAAATATGGTGGGGATGCAATACTCGGTGGGGGTGCGTAACTCGGCACAACATCGGGTGCAAGCGCAAATTGGAGACATGCCAAGTCATTTGTGCATGACGCAAACGGGATTTGGGCGGTGTTAACCACCAGAATTATTCACAGGTGTTCCCTGGCAATGCCTGGACGTTACATCAATCAAACCAATCTCACAGTCCCTGTAATACAGTTTGCGTGAGGCATATGCTGTAATTCTCCCCATGCATAATTTGCGTAGGCCAATCTCATCATATAGGGTCATCATATAGGGGAAACAGGGGAGACAAAAGTAAAGATGGGAGGATTTACAGTGGAATCAATTAAAACTCGGTGAAACAGTGAGAGCTGCCCAGGACAGAGAGAGATGGAGAGAGCTTGTCAACAGATCATCTGTAGTGCCCCAATGACTCTCCGGGTTATGGGATAGGTGAAGGTGTCCAAGTCTTCTCAATTCATTTGCCATTAACCCCTCTTTGTGATGTGATAAAAGCTTCTCAGTGAATTATATTGATATCTGTTGATTGCCTCACTGAAGTACCTGATCCCCAATAGCCTTAATCAAACACTGTGTTTGGAGCAGAACTACAGTATACATACAAATACAAGCACCGATACAAAGACAAATAGCTCCATGAGCCAAAAGAAACAGGGTGTGTTTGTCCAGCTCTTTGCTGAAGTCTTTGTGGAGAGCTGTGTGTGTTCAGCAGGGATTAATGAGCACCATCCATTTGCCACAGTCACAACTTGGCAAAATTAGCAGTCTGTCATGGCAGCCTTGATGCTTTCAGCATGGAACAACATGTCTTGTCCAATCCACTTAGAACGTTTTTAATACATTCTCTCTCCACACACTCCATCTTACACGTCATGTCCTCTAATACTTCAGATTTTATTTTTCTTAAACCAAGAGAAACACTCTGCGAGTGAAGTGAGATAACTCCACAGTAAAGGTCCTTACACATCGGGAGCATTTCTTTCGTGCGATTAATTCGCACGTCAATAATATTTTCCAAACCTATATCTGTCAATGCAACCGTGCATACCAACAGCGAAGTTTCGCTGAGCGTTAGTTTTTTCGAACCACGGTCGATTTTTCAGAAATTCGCTTCTGACGTGTACACATCTGTGGCTAAGTCATAAAGTCCAAAACACATCTTGCAACGCGAAGTGCGTCCTCTGATGTGGGTCATGTGATGCCCCTAGCACAGCGTGTCACTGCTACACACAGCATGGTAGGTAGGTAGGTAGAAAACTTTAATGTCCTCCAAGGAGGCAATTTGTTGTAGCCTACATGAGGACACAGACATTAAAATGACATACATAAATCATAAAAATCATAAAATCATCTATAGCGGTCGATAATACGCACAATAATACTGCATGCACATGCACATGCACAATAATACTGTGCATTAAAGTGCATATTTATAGCAGCCCGGCATATTTAAAGTGCATATCTATCGCATATTGCATAGTGCATACTGCTAAGTAGGCTCTCAATAGAATACTTATAAAAAAAGAGTACGGATTTTGTTATCAACATTAAAAAAGCTAAATTTCTTAAGGAAATACAAGCGCTTTTGGCCTTTCTTAAAGATCCACACAATTGGTCCTAAGATAATTTGTGATCAATAATAAGGCGGCGACACTGCTGTCGTCTGACGCGGGTGACGCCCCTAGCACAGCGTGGCACTGCCACACACAGCATGGTACAACAGAGACGAGGAAATGATGCCAGGCGGCGACACTGCCACACACAGCATGGAACAACAGGGACGAGGAGACGATGCCAGGCGGCGACACTGCCACACACAGCATGGGACAACAGGGACGAGGAAACGACGACAGGAGGCGACACGGCCACACACAGTATGGGACAACAGGGACGAGGAAACGATGCCAGGAGGTGACACGGCAACACACAGCATGGGACAACAGGGATGAGGAGACGACGCTAGGAGGCGACATGGCCACACACAGCATGGGACAACAGGGACGAGATGACGACGCCAAGAGGCGACACGTCCATACACAGCATGGGACAACAGGGATGACGAGACGATGCCAGGAGGCGACACGGCCACACACAGCATGGGACAACAGGGACGAGACGACACCAGGTGGCGACACTGCCACATACAGCATGGGACAACAGGGACGAGGAAACGATGCCAGGAGGCGACACGGCCACACACAGCATGGGACAACAGGGACGAGACGACACCAGGTGGCGACACTGCCACACACAGCATGGGACAACAGGGACGAGGAAACGATGCCAGGAGGCGACACGGCCACACACAGCATGGGACAACAGGGATGAGGAGATGACGCTAGGAGGCAACATGGCCACACACAGCATGGGACAACAGGGACGAGATGAGGACACCAGGAGGCGACACGGCCACACACAGCATGGGACAACAGGGACGAGGAGACGACGCCAGGCGACGACACTGCCACACAGCATGGGACAACAGGGACGAGGAGACGACGCCAGGCGGCAACACTGCCACACACAACATGGGACAACAGGGACGAGGAGACGACGCCAGGCGCCGACACTGCCACACACCAGCATGGGACAACAGGGATGAAGAGACGACGCCAGCCGGCGACACTACCACACATAACATGGGACAACAGACAAGGAGACAACGTGACACTGCTGTGGGGTTGTATATAGAAAGTAATAGGATGAATGGGGCGGCTGTACGCCACCAATGGGTTCTGCACTTAAAGCAGATCACTTCACTGCAATCAAGAAAATGACACTTGATTCTAGAAAAATCTTGGAACAAGTTGATTTGCATTGGCAGCAAGTGAAATTGTCTAACCCCATTGGCAGATTGTTCAATTTATTTAAAAAATAAATGCAATTTTAGGACTAATGAAGAGTTTTTGCAGTGCACACCCACATAGCGTTTTTTAGTCTAGTGTGTCAAGCTCAGTAACTGACCTTGAAACTGAATTCAAAGTTCAGAATAGAACATTATAACAAAATAATAGTGTCTTGAGTTTAGAGGATGGGCAGCCAGACGATGAGATAAGGAGAGACACAGAGAGAGAGAGAGAGAGAGAGAGAGAGAGAGAGAGAGAGAGAGACTGCAGGCTTATAGGGCCCCATTCCCATGCAGACCACATCAAATCCCAGGCCCAGTAAACATGTTTGGACGGATGTGTCCTTGAGAAAGACACTAATGACTGAATTGTTCCAGTACAGCTGCCAACAGTAAATGACTGTGGTTGTAAAATACTGAGTAAATAGCTAATGAATAAAATCTATACATACTGTACATAGTCACCAGGCTCAATAAGGGTTAAATGGTTCATTGTCATCAAGTTCTGGTTTACTACAGTAGAAGCTGCCGGTGGCCACATAATTTGTGCCGTCAATATTGATATGCTAATAAGAACATACAATGGTCCGCCAGTCAGATGAGCTGCTCTCAATGATGTCAATTTTATTCATAACAAGATTATTGTGTAAAAAAGGTGGAAAATAAAAACTTTTTATATATTTTCTAAGCTTTTCACTCGTCTCTTTGTATTTGTTTTAAAAGGAGGGTTGAAAAATATCTCTGCATGCATAACCAAGGAGTGGAGGAGAGGAGAACAGCTGGATGCTATGGGAGCTACCAGGCGTCTCCAGGTGGTGAGGAGGAGAGAGGAGAACAGCTGGATGCTGTGGGAGCTGCCAGGCATCTCCAGGTGGTGAGGAGGAGAGAGGAGAACAGCTGGATGCTATGGGAGCTGCCAGGAGACTCCAAGTGGTGAGGAGAGAGGAGAACAGCTTTAGCCTACATTCACACAGGACGCCGAACGTAAGCAGAACTGAAGCTTGAAGCAGGCACAAGCTGAACATACGCCTTGTTGTTCACACAAGATGCCTTCTCTTTTCCTCTCAGCGCCTACTCTCGCGCTTTGAACCCGCCCACAACTCCCATTGACTTCATGCCTCACGGCTTCAGCGTCAAACTTGGAAATTCGGCGTCAGGCCTGAGTGATCGCTTCGGCGTGGCGTGAGCGTGGCTTTGGGATGGCGTCAGCATGGTGGTGTGAACGGCTTCGCCTGTTAACTTAACAAGGACGCCGAAATGAAACTTGTGGGTACAGCGCAGGTACAGCTTCGGTTTAGCGTTGCTTCAGCGTCCTGTGTGAACGAGGGCTTATGCTGTGGGAGCTGCCAGGCCTCTTCAGGTGGTGAGGAGGAGAGAGGAGATGCTGTGGGAGCTGCCAGGCGTCTCCAGGTGGTGAGGAGGAGAGAGGAGAGACGAGATGCTGTGAGAGCTGCCAGGCGTCTCCAGGTGGTGAGGAGGAGAGAGGAGAACAGCTGGATGTTGTGGGAGCTGCCAGGCCTCTCCAGGTGGTGAGGAGGAGAGAGGAGAGACGAGATGCTGTGAGAGCTGCCAGGCGTCTCCAGGTGGTGAGGAGGAGAGAGGAGAACAGCTGAAAACAGTTTGGCAGCTGTGCAACACAAACATCACCGTCACCTGACTGGAAGGCACTGCTACTGCTGTGTGTGTGTGTGTTGAGCCATTTTTCGAAGTCCATTCTCTCCCTTATGAAATCCCTGTGGTTTTGTGTTAACACATTCACTGCCAGCCGTTTTTCAATACTGTAGTTAGCTTCTGCCAAGTTTTTTTTTTGAGGATTCTGGCTCATCTTTCAAGAGCCGAGGATTCGTTTCTGTTAGGATTTTGTGAACACACAATATCTCAAAAGAACTAATAGAATGTGTGCTTTCTCTGTCTAAAAGAGTTAGTTTGTAGAGTTAGTAGTTATGTAAGCATTAGCAGTTGAATACAGCATGGTTTCAGCGTCTGAAAATTTATTCTGAGATATAAACGGCTTTTTGTGAAATTCGATAGAACAGTCACTTTAACCATTCATTTTTGGCATCAGTAAGACGTCAGACATCTAAACAATAGTTTTGAACAGTCATTTCCTCCATAACAGCAGGAAACACCCCTCTCCTTCAAACTCCTCCCTCCGTGTGTGTTCTTCTTGGCTGCAGCGGGCGTGTCACAAGCTCGTTTCTGTTGCTGCTGTAACCTCGCGTCACCAGGCTCACTGCTTTGCTGCTGCTGTGCCTGTCTGCTGGCGGCCGCTGTGCAAGTCTGGATGGGCTCGCTCGTTTCTTGGAGTTTCGGTTGAGAGCTTTGATGAAGCTTTTGCGATTCTGGTCTTATTTATGCTGCGTGTTTCAAAGTGTGTTCCACCCGTAATCTATTATGCAAATTTGCAATCCCGCACCGCCAGCAATCAGCGCGAAAACGAAAGCGTTTTCGCCAATCCATTTTCATGAGAATGGCTTCCTCACACTGCTTTTTGCTTGCCTTCCTCTAGTCAGGAGAGCACTGTCGCCACTTAGTGTGTCGGTGGAATGGGTTGTACACGTTCGGTGGCTCCAATATTTATATAAGAGATGTAAAAGGGTTAGATGCACATCCCACGGTCAAAAAAAAGAAATTCATTTTTTTGACGTATTAATACGTCATTGGCAGTCAACCGTTGGATTTTTTTTGACGTATTAATACGTCATTGGCAGTGAACGTGTTAACCTAGCTAGAGGGGTTTCATAGATTTGCCATTCACCGATTTCTAAATTAAGAAATGGGCAGTTTTTTATTACCATTAGGCCCAGTTAGGTCTTAATGTCAAAGACTAAAACCTACTTACTCAGCCCCTTTTTCTAATCTATTTAACAAGAACTACTTTCAAGCAGAAAACTTTTAGGTTTAGATTAGGTTTGAAAGGAGACAGGGCAGGAATCAGGGGTGTCTAAGGCGGAATTTCATATAAACCAAACAGATTGTGGGGAGAAATTTGGGTGAAACTGGCCAGCAGTAGGCAACCATTGTTGTACTCGAGTCCTGGACTCATTTTCAGGACTCGACTTTGACTTGAGCATTGGTGACTCGATGTTGGACTCGAGCATTCATGCATTCGGACTCAGAAGTTGGAGACTCGGACTCTGACTTGTTAATTGACAAGACAATGATGAAAAAGGCAATGATGGCACATTACAACGATGAAAAAGGCAACGATGGAACACTTCTACATGTCCATCGCTGAGTCCATCACCTCCTCCATCACCGTCTGGTACACTGCTGCTACTCTCAAGGACATCTGCAGACTGCAGCGTATCATTCCATGTACTGAAAAGGTGATAGGATGCAACCTGCCATCCCTTCAGGACCTGCACACCACCAGGACGGTGAAGTGGACTCGTAACATCATGGCCAACCCCTCCCACCCCAGACACGGACTCTTTAAAATACCCTCAGCAAGTAGTCTTGATGGGAAAACCTCCTTCCGGGTCTTCCGGCTATGGGCGGATGCCCCGCCGACATCCGCCGGGAACCAAAGTGCAGCTGTGCTCCTGCTCAATCCTTGCATTCTGTCCAGAAAACATGGGCGACATGAGTATCTACTAAAACCAAATAATGGCATCGCAAATAATGGCATAACACACTGGTCAAAACGGTAAAATGGGGGAACCAAAACACTGCGGCACACAAAGCAGAAGACCCACCGGAAGACAGGGTGGGTCTTCCTGCCTGTAGTAATGTGGACCAGGCTCTCTGGTGAAGCGAGGGTACTCAGCAAGAGACTGAGGTCTGTCAAGATCAAAACCGCTTCTTCCCAACTGCCGTCCACATTATCAAGAAGACTCGAAACCCCCCACTAGGACTCTTAAGCTTGTGGCATACTCTTCGCGCCCAGCCAAGCGCATAGGGCGCATGGCGATTATGACGACATCGCACGGGGCGTGTCGGGGGGCGAGGCCTGAGCGCAGCGCGGCGCGTCCATGGAGATTTCTCTATCAGCGCGTCGGTTTTGCTGCCTGTGCCTGTGAGATCTCCGTGGTAGGCTATCAGCGGATATCTGCTGTGATTGAGTCCTCACCGTCGTTAAAGTCGCCTTCAAAGCATGATGTTCGATTATAACGAACTAGTTGTGTGGCTTAGCCTTCCCAAATGTGGAGGGGTCGTTTTTTATAATTTAATACATAGAATTGGTTACATTCAATTTCATTCAGACTGCCTGGAGCCTGGAGCTGCGCACTGAGTATGTTCTGTTTTGGCCGGCGCAGAGTGCGTGCGCCCTCCTCGGAGCCCCGCCTCCAGCGCGTGCGCGAAGAGTATGCCAGAAGCTTTAGCCCCCACCCCCACCCCAATATCCCACGAGCACATCCGGCTCAACAACAGGCCTGACATGAACAGACATGGACGGACATGTTCATCTTCAGAATCCCCCCCCAAGAAATTATATATTTTTTTTTATTGCAAGGTAGAGTACAGTCCACGTTGGTGCATAGTCAAGCCAACATATTTTCAAAGCTTTAGAAGAACAATAATATTGCAGCTTAGAATGTAGCCTACAGTCATCTTTTCTCCCCCCCTTTTTTTATAACACACACAAGGCTGAACAGACAATAAAACAAAACAAAGCAAAACAAACAAAAAACTGAAAATAACACACATGCACATGCACACGCACACAGACACACACAGACACACAGACACACACACACACACACACACACACACAATATATATATATATATATATATATATATATATATATATATATATATATATATATTCAGCTGTGGCTATATATATATATATATTCAGCTGTGGCTATATATATATATATATATATATATATATATATATATATATATATATATATATATATATATATATATATATTATATATACCCATCACCCATCACCCCCGACCTCGTCGAGGTAAACCAGAAACAGGTCCTAAAAAACTAGAAACCTCCCGAGTGAGTTGGTCCTCAGGTACCTGAGTCTCTCCATTCGTATAACAGAGATCATGTCCGCCAGCCACAGCTGAAAAGAGGGTGGAGAAGGGGACTTCCACTCCTGCAAGATGAGTTTATTGGCAATGATTGTCCCCTGTGTCAGAGAGAGGTCCAAAGAGGACTCCGAGCAGCCAAAGATGGGGAGTTCTGCCTCTGGCTGAAGGGCTATCCTGTAGGCCTTAGAGTACCAGTCAAATACCCTGGCCCAGAAACCAGTCAGTAAAGGGCAGGACCAGAAAGCATGAGATAGAGTGCTCTCTGATATACGACACCTAACACACAGTGGTGAGAGAGACGGGTACATCTTGTGCAACTTATGGTTAGAATAGTGAAGACAGTGAGTGACCTTAAATTGGATCAGCTGTTGTCTACTGTTAACTGAGCAAAGCTGTATCACAGACATACTCCTGTCCGATATAATGTCAGGTAAGTCAATGCCGAGTTCCCCCTGCCATGCTTCTCTAATCCTCTCAGTAGAGGCTGTGGTACAGTTGTCAAACAGACATACAAATCTAGAAATGAGGTGCTTGGAGTGAGCAGGGCTTAGCAGTACATGAAAAAGCATTTTCATCTGGAAGCACTTAAAAAGTGCGAATTTTGGATCGAACATCATTTCTGAGTTGCAGTTATCTGAGCCAGTTCGTGCCAGGCAACTCAAACGTCCTCTTCAGTAGATCAAAGGATGCAAAGTGACCATCTACGTATATATAAGTCTTTGATGGAGACTAGCCCCTTCTCACATGGTAGTTTCTGTCTGACCATGGACACAGAAAAGAGTGATTGAAACATATTGGCATATGGACAGAAACATCTGGTAGGCTCAAAGCACTCCTAATTTGGTTTAAAATTCTGACTGTTTTTCCACAACAAAACTTAAATTTCCTAGGGTCCCAGGGTTCTCTAACTTAGCGAATAGCATGGCTGGCAGTGAAGAGTTGCCAATAGAGCTGACCTCCATTTTCAGCCAGAGGGGGGCCCCGGGGGTTATATTGCCAGGGATCCCCTGGCGCCAAAACATTAGAGCCCTAACATTACTAGCCCAGTAGCAGTGCCTAAACACTGGTAAGGCCAGCCCTCCTACAGACTTGGATTCTTGCAAATGAATTTTCGAGATTCTATGGTTCTTATAGTTCCAGATGTAAGACAGAATTATGGAGTCCAGTTTTGAAAAAAAAAACTGATGTAAGAAAGATGGGGAGGGTTTGACACAGATAGAGGAAACTGGGAAGTGAAAACATCGTAATTGAGTTTATGCGACCAAGCATGGGCAGGGGCAGGATTTTCCAGTTGTCTATAGATTGTTTAAGTCTTAAAACAAAATCGTCAAAATTCAGCTTAAATATCAGTTTCGGATCTCTGGGTATGGTCAAGCCAAGATGGTCTTTTGCCAATTTGAATTGGAGATTTTCCAGAAAGACGTGAGTAAAGACATCAGAGAGGCATAAAGTCCCAGAATCCCAACATTATTCCGATGATAGGTCTGTATAACGCGACGCTGCGGCGGTGCAGCGGCCTGCTGCATCCTCCCGGAGTAATTAGGGTGATTTCCCCCCCTCCCTTTTTCACCAGCAGCTGCAGTGCGCAAAAGAGCCGCCAGGTGGCACGTGTGAGCAGTCTCTACAGGCGGAAGTCACCTGACACCCTGTGCCACTGCGTTTGCAGTTTTTATTCATTCAAAGGCCTAGTAGGCTAAACATTTCCAACTTTGAAGCACCTCAAAGACAGACATTGTGACTTGTAACATTACAAGAATTCAAGGTCAGTGAGTTTCAATTCATGTTAAGGTTAATGTAAATTGTGTTCCTTCTCCTGTTCAAACACCAGCTGTTTGGATATTTCCCAGAAAGCTATGAGCTTTAAGAAAGTTCAAACCCTAGCTAACCCAAACAAAGAAAACCATCAAATCTGGCTAAAAAGATAGAAATCATATTTATTTGTAAAACACAACATGCAATCCTGGAATATTTGAATATTGGACAAAATAAAATAAAATGAAATTTAAACCCTAAGAGAAACACATACAGCCATGGGGTGTATATAAACCCCTCGCAAATACTGCGTGATATAGTGAAGTGGGGGAAGTTTGACCATAACAACATTGCACCGTGTTTCTCGCTCTCCAATAACGTTAGGTTCAAAAGCCACGCGATAACTAACGTTATCCGCCAGTAATTCTGCCTGTTTTCTGCCAGCAACACACACGTTGTTGGTCAGGATCTGTATCGTTAACGTTATTTGTTTTGCGCCTTTCAATATTACTGGTAGTGATAGCCTATAGTGCTTCAGCCGCATGACTGTGCTGTAGTAGTAGCCTATCCACTGGTGTCTCTCATGCAGAGATCAGCTGTCAGGTTGTGAATGTACAGCGTCGCAACCAAACAGTATCGCAGCTACTTCATAAACCAATTAATTAATTCATAAATACCACCGCTATTTGGTTAACATCGCACCCTCGCAACCCTAATCACATATAATATTCTGCTGTGAATACTGCTGTGAAATAAGCTTTTACATTCAAGTTGTGCAGCATATTATGTTTTTGGACCTGGCTCTGCACTCTCTTGACTGTTTTGACTTGTTTTTTCATCCTGCTGTCCTCCCTTGCTGACGACCTTCAGTGAGACAAAGCGCTCCACCCTCCAACCCTGTTGCCGTGCTGGAACGAGACCAAGACCAGACGCGAGAGCATTTTCAAGATCATGACTCTAATGATAACCTTAACCTTTACCATTTCTCTGTCAGTGCTAACAATGAAACAAACAATACTCATTGACAGAAAGCAATCATTTGATCTGAAACACTGCAATATCATATCACTGAGCTTTAGAAAGAAAGGCTCAACAGTGAGAAAGAATGAAATATGAAACACATTACTGCTGCTAAATTAAACTGCAGCCACTGTAAATTACACAGTATGTAATAACCTCTATGATGATACAGTATATGATATGTATGTGGGAGTATGCTGTTAATTAACACAGTCTATAGTGGTTATGTTGAAACAAACATTTATTTGAAATGTAAACCTGTTGGTCTGCAATAGAAAATCATTTCAACAGGGCTTTTTCCTGGCTCAGAATGGGCCTTAATGTGTTGCATGCACTGTGAATAGCAATGCCCTTCCCCCGCAGTCAACCTTTTGTTTTGCTAATTCACCTGCAGATTCCAATGTAGACAAGGGACTCAGTTTGGGATGAAAAAGGTGACTGTTTTCAATGGAAGATGGACTTAACTCAAAACTTTGTCAAAGTCGCCTAATGTTGTGTGGAATATGGTAAACATATTTATTTGGTTTGAATAAAGTTTTCTATACACAAACTAGATTTCCCCTGTTTCCCAATTATAAGTCTAAAGTAGCCGAACAATAATATATTGTAGCAATTCAGAGTTACATATAAGGTGGTGAGCAATAGAAGTGTCTCGATTGCAGCTAGGAACTGATGTGTGGGAGTGTGACTGGGGGGGAACACTATGCTTGGGGGAGACTTCCGGTCAGACAGAGCATGCGTGAGTCAGTCTCCAGATACTGCCAAAAGAGAAGCAGCTAGCTAGCTATGTGCGTGACAACCGCCAAGAGTTGTAAGATAACTAACTGTGAATAAAGAACCCTGTACCAACAAGAAGCCTCATGATTCCATAAATACCAGGAACGCTACATTGGCGTCAGAAGTTAAGCGGTGAATATTGCCTCCGTATCGGCAAGATGGTGAACAAGTTCCTGAGGAAAGAGCGGAGAAGAATCAAACGAGAGGCGGGAAGAGAAAGAGCCGGGGCAGACAGACAGGCGTCCGAAGAGGAGCAGGACCGGGCAGACATAGCCGCTACTGCAGAGATCCAAGCGGAGCAGACAGCAGGAGGCCGGGTGCTGGTGGGTGTGAAGCCCGAGCTAGACAGCGCTGCCGCCGTAGCCACGGAAGCTATCCCACGGCCCAGCGAAGCTAGCCCGCGGGTCAGTGAAGCGGGACAGGCAGTGGGAAGCCAGGGGCTGGTGAGAGTGAAGACCGAGCCAGACGACATTGTCGCCGTAGCCATGGAGGCTATTCCGCGGCCCAGCGAGGCTAGCCTGCGGGCCAGTGACGGGGAAGTGGCGCGGATCGAGACGGCGCGGGACGGCGCCCGCCGAGGCAAGAAGGAAGTGACTCCGCCGAAATACAACGGTAAAGGCGAGTGGGAGCCATATTGCACAATGTTTAACATGGCAGCGGACATGAATGGCTGGTCGAGGGAGGAGAGAGCCAGCCATCTGGTGATGTCCCTCGAAGGCGAAGCTATAACGTGCGTGGCGGCGATGGCCGATACAAAAGACCTAGATGTGGTGATGGCGGCCCTGCGGAGGCGTTTCGGCCAATGCAAAGTGGAAGGCATTGTGGTTGCCGAACTGTGTAACAGGCGTAGACGACTGGGGGAGTCGCTGCGGGCACTGGTAACAGACATTGAGACCCTCAGCCGGCGCGTATACAGCCGGCTGCCGCCAGAGTCGCTGGATGAGTTGGCCAGAAATTACTTTATCCAGGCAATCGTGCCGCGAAGTCTAAGCGATCAAGTAATGCTGAAACGGCCAAAGACACTGGAGGTGGCGCTGGAGTTGGCGCTTGAAAGAGAGACAGTGGAGGGTTGGGCCGCGAGCAGCGGCACGAAGGGAGCCATGTTCCAGTCTACCTGCAGGGGAGGTACTGTGTCGCCCTGGTGGACACGGGGTGTACGGCAACGCTGGTGAACGCCAACATGATGCCCGAGGGAACGCTTCTGGAGCAGCCAGCGACACAGCTGCTGAGGACAGTATCCGGTGAGTTGATGCCGATGAGGGGAAGGGGGTCCGTGATGATAACTGTGGGGGGACAGACAGTGAAATTTCCAGTATGGGTAGTAGAGATGGCGGGGCCCTGTATCTTGGGGGAGGACTACTTGACGCTAAACCAATGCACAGTAGACCTAGGGAAGAGCACACTCACGTTCGCAGGGGGGCCAGTAGTCCAGATGGGTCACCCTCCCACCGCTCCAGGGGAGCAACCAAACGTAAATAGCATCACAGTACACCGCGTCACTGTTGAGCACGAGCCCCACCCAGCGAACCAAGCCCCTCACCCAAACCAAGCCCCTCCCCCAACCCAGACCCCTGCCCCGCACCAAACCCCTCCCCAAAACCATGCCCCTGGCCCACCTCCGAACACTTTCCCTCAGCCACCGCTACAGGCGGAGGGGGAGACCGAGAGGTTAGAGATGCTGAGAAGATTGCATCAACGCCAGAGTGAGGGTTTAGAACCCCAACAGAGCGAAGAACTGTGGCGAGTACTAGAGGAATATAAAGACATTTTTGCGATGTCCGATGATGAGCTAGGCTGTACCCACCTGGTACAACATCAAATAGACACTGAGGGGGCGCGGCCCATCAGGTCGCATCCCCGTCGAGTCCCAGCAGCGCGGAGGGAGATAGCGAACGAAGCTGTAGAGAACATGCTGCGTGCGGGGATCATTGAGCCGTCCGAGAGCCCGTGGGTAGTGTTGGTAAAGAAGAAAAATAGCTCAAAGATGCGATTCTGCGTAGACTACAGGGGGCTGAACAGAGTGACTAAGAAAGACGCGTACCCGCTGCCCATCATCGAGGAGCTGTTAGATGCGGTGGGGGAGTCATCCTGGTTCTCATCCCTAGACCTCCGCAGCGGGTACTGGCAGGTGCCCCTCTGCGACGATGCCAAGCCAAAGACCGCCTTCCGCACCGAGAGGGGGCTGTGGCAGTTTCGAGTACTCAGTTTCGGTCTGTGCAACGCACCAGCAACGTTCGGCGCGGGGGGCATCCGCACCCTGGAAGAGAAGACACGGGCGCTCATAGAGTGGCCCACCCCCAGAGACAAGGGAGAGCTCGAGAGCTTCGTAGGGTTAGCCTCATACTATAGGAAAATTCTGCGTATTTGACATACAGGTGCAAATAACATATTCCTTATTAAACATACAATTAAACTCAGCATTTTAAATTCGGCGTATTTGACATACAGGTGCAAATAGCATATTCCTTATTAAACATACAATTAAACGTTAGACATACGTAATGGTAGCAGCTACAGTACGGTACAGTGCGGCTACTACACTATTTGTGTATGTTAAGGAGTCTCGTGGCCTGCGGGAAGGAACTGTTCCTCAAGCGATTTGTGCGTGCTTTCGGAACCCTGTATCTTCTCCCTGAGGGTAGCAGGGAGAACAGGCTGTTGTGGGGATGGTTTGTGTCTTTGATGATCTTCAGGGACCTCCTGAGGCACCGCTGTTTATACAGTTCATGCAGATCTGGCAACTCACATTCTGTTACGTGCTGTGCCGCACGTCTCACTCTCCGTAGCGCCCTGCGGTCCATGGTGGTACAGTTCCCGTACCAGGTGGTGAAGCCGCCAGTCAGCAGGCTTTCAATGGTGCCTCTGTAGAAGTACCTGAGGATTTCTTTCCTTAGCCCAAATTTCTTCAGGCGCTTGAGTCCGTGTATTCGCTGTTGGGCCTTTTTGACGACAGTGGCGGTGTGGCCGGCCCAAGTCAGGTCCTGGTGGATATAGACTCCCAGGTACTTGAAGCTGTCCACCCTTTCCACCACTGATGGTGATTGGGGGGTGTGCGCCCCCCCCCCTCCTGTAGTCTACAATGATCTCCTTGGTCTTGGAGACGTTCAGAGAGAGGTGGTTGTCCTGGCACCATTGTTCCAGGGCCGCCACCTCCTCTCTGTAGGCCGTCTCGTCGCTCCCCGAGATCAGCCCCACGACTGCTGTGTCGTCTGCAAACTTCACGATGGTGTTAGAGGTTTGAGTCGCCACGCAGTCGTGGGTGTAGAGGTCGTACCAGAAGGGGCTGGAGATGCACCCCAGGGGCGCTCCTATGCTGATGGTCAGTGGGGAGGAGGTGAGGTTGCCCACCCTCACCACCTGGCGGCGGTCTGTCAGGAAATCCAGGATCCAGTCGCACATTGCTGTGTTAAGTCCCAGGTCCTTGAGCTTGCATACCAGCCTGGAGGGTACTATGGTGTTGAATGCTGAGCTGTAGTCCACGAACAGCATTCTTACGTAGGTGTCCTTCCCCTCCAGGTGGGACAGGGCGGTGTGGAGCACGTGTGCTACTGCATCCGCTGTGCTCCTGTTGGGGCGGTATGCGAATTGTAGCGGGTCGTGGTCCGGGGGGAGTGTGGGGCGGATCTTTGATATGACCAGCTTTTCAAAGCACTTGCTGGCTATTGGTGTGAGGGCTATTGGGCGCCAGTCGTTGAGGCTGGTCACTTTCTGCTGCTTGGGAATGGGGATGATTGTCGCTGCTTTGAAGCAGGAGGGAACTCGTCGGAGGGAGAGAGACTGGTTGAAAATGTCTGTGTATACGCCTGCCAGCTGGTGGGCGCAGGCCTTGAGGACCCGCCCGGGGATGCCGTCCGGGCCGGCCGCCTTGCGAGGGTTGATACGCAGGAACGACCGGCGCACCTCCTCCTCAGTGATGTTGAGAGGGGGGGGGTTGGTGGTTAGGTGGGGATGGGAGGGGGTGGGGGTGCTGAGGGGTGGGGGGGAGAGGTGGCGGGGAGAGGAGGGCAGTGGGGGGGGAGAGGAGGAGGGGTGGTGGGGGGGCGGAGGGGGGGAGTGGTGGTGGGGGGGAGGAGAGGAGTGGTGGGGGGAGAGAGGTGGCAGGGGGGGAGGAGAGGAGGTGGCAGGGGGGGGAGAGGAGGGGAGGGGTGGTGGGGGGAGAGGTGGCAGGGGGGGAGGGGAGGAGGTGGCAGGGGGGGGAGGGGGGGGAGGAGAGGAGAGGAGGAGGGAGGGGGGGTGGTGGGGGGGAGGAGAGGAGGAGAGGGGTGGGAGAGGAGGGGGGGAGGAGGGGAGGCGCTCTGGCAGAGGGGTCGAACCTGGCGTAGAACGCGTTGAGTTCGTCTGGCAGGGTGGGTGACTCGTTGTTTTGCTGTTTTACCCCTTTGAAGTCAGTGGCAGCATGGAGGCCTCTCCACAGGTGTCTGGGGTTGTTGGAGTCCAGTTTTGCCTCCAGCTGCGTTCCATATTCTCTCCGGGCTTTTTTTATTGTAGCTCGGAGGGCGTATTTCGTCTGCTTGTATTGTTCTGGGGTCCCGGACTTCAAGGCGGTGGCCCGGGTGTGGAGTGCAGCCCGGACATCACAGTTAATCCAGGCTTTCTGGTTTGGCATTATTTTGGTTATTTTTGGGGGGATTATGTCCTCTGTGCATTTTTGTATGAAGCCTGTTACCGTGTCTGCATATTCGTCCAGGTCTCCTGCAGCCTTGAACTCTTCCCATGCTGTTTGGTCGAAACAGTCTCTCAGGATGTCCTCTGATTGGTCTGACCAGCAGTGGGCGGTTCGGAAGGCCGGGGGGTGTCGCTTGAGCTGTTGTTGATACCTGGGAACGAGCAGGATGGGGGCGTGGTCCGATCTGCCGAAGGGGGGTCGGGGTGTAGCCTTGTAACAGTGTTTGATGTTCGTGTAACACTGGTCCAGTGTGCGTTCTCACCTTGTGTGGAAGTTGATGTGCTGATGGAGTGAAGGCAAGCGTTTCCTCAGGTTGACTCTATTGAAGTCGCCTGCCAGGATCATTGCTGTTTCCGGTTGTTTGAGCTCCTGTGCGCTGATCGCGCGGTGGAGTTCCTTGACTGCGTTTGTTGCGTTGGCTTGGGGGGGATATAAACTACGTATTCCAAGTCCGCTGTGCAGTGAGTTTCAATGTTAGTGATATTCGCACACCAGTTCTTGTTTATCATCAAACACACGCCGCTGCCCCTCGCTTTCCCGGAGCGCTCCTTGTCTCTATCAGCCCTGTGTATACTGAAGCCGGGGATTGTAATGGTATGATCCGCAGTGTCGGCTGAAAGCCAGGTTTCAGTCAAACACAGGACGTTACATCTCGCTATGTCCGTTTGGAATTGTGCCCTTGCTCTCAATTCACACATTTTATTCTCCAATGATTGGACATTAGCCAGGAGTATGCTGGGCAGTGGTGGTTTATACGCTCGCCTTCTCTGCCGTGCGAGGAGACCCCCTCGTCTTGATACTCTCTCTTTAAATCGATGTTTCTCATCTCCTCCCTATCAGAAATGTCAGCTTTTCTTTTTGCATGCCAGAGATGATGGATTATATGATTATATCGCCTGTTCTAGCGCTTTCTAGCACACATCAGTTGACCACAAACAGGCAACATGCGTCGCAAACTGCGGTCAAAACCCTGATTGAGACGCATATTCCGAATGCGCTGTATACATGATCAAAGAATCCTCCGAAAACCCGAATAATATGTGTAGACTTGCACGGCACGGTGAGTTACAATCAGCAGCTCATATTAACAATGAAATACTGTCAATAAAATAAAATAAAATACATCTGGAACATTAATAAACATTATAGCAGGCTATGTGATTGTGACGCTGCTCCCTTTCAGCAGCAGGGAGTGGGACAGCTCCTCTTCCACTCAGTGCGCTGCGGTGTGCGCGGCTGCGCCGCTGCCGTGCTGACTGCTGACTCTCTAGCCCTTTTCCCACATGCGCTTTGTACCGCAAAATGACCGCAACGTGGTCTAATGCCTGCATGTGGGAAAGGCGCCGTGCCGATATAAGCGCAACCCCGTCGTCGTGGAAACATTACAGTGGTAGAATTCGCTACTCTTAATGCACCTTTATAGCCTGCATCTATCTACGCTTTATTAACACTTTAATGTGGGTGGAGCAGAAGTGCAGCAGGAGATCAGAAAGCCATGTAATAAGTCTCCTCTGGTCGTTCTTTGACAGACAGGGAGCAGTAATCTGTAATCATAACACAATAACACACATTTAACAGTTTACAGCGTTTTATGAATGCGATCATTGCTTGATTGGTTTCTTATTTCCCATCACATATTAAATTATAGGCATACTCCCCTCATAAACTATATCACAAATCAAATAAGTCAACCGTAATAATGAAATATAACTCCTTTCCCCTGTGCTTTCTACCGGCTCTCCATTCATGCACAAAGAGTAGTGATTGCTCTCCAATAATCTCTCAGGCTATGGCTGAAAAAAGAAAGAAAAGAAAAAATGGTGCCTGGTTACAAGTTTAATAACAGAATTTTGCCCTGATAAAAGATGGGGTGTACATTAAGAATAGAGAGCTGAGGAGCCAGGAAAGGAGAAAATAAGTGGAAAATTGGAGGCAAATCAAATCATTGGCCTTTGGGTCTTTTTCCTTCTGTGAGGCTGCAAAAAGCTCAGCCATCCAAAAACAAATTCTGCGTCTGATTAGAGAAAGAAATTAGTTTTTATACAATGTTATTGGTTATTTCTCCTGCCAAATAACTGGGCATCTTCCCATTAGGTCTTATAGGCAACATGTGGATCGGTACCAGCACCCGACGGCTGCTGCCAACGGAGTCGCCATTACAGGTGCTTCACACGCGTCCAAATGTATGATACATAAAATGGCCGACAGCCAGAAGCTACTGGGTGGATGATGAAATGTTTAGGGGCTGTTCCAGGCTGTGGGTAAACAGACGGTCATTATAATCACCAGGCGGTGAGGAGATATACATGGACATGCGTAGAACACTGCAAACTATGCCAACTTCAGCTCAATGCGTTCTTGGCATTTGTTTGTTGTTTGTCTCCAAATAGTTTTTTTTTCAGGACAGCAACTTGATCTCTATTGGCTTGTGGATTTGGGAACAAGCTGCTTCACCAGGGCAGACCATGTAAATGAAACAAAAATGATACATCTTAAAAGGTGTTTACAAACTGCAATTTTGTCCGTCTTCTTTAGGCTTGATAGTCGGGGTATTTGTTCGTTCAGTGTAGTGAGGTCATGGACAGTAGCATGATATTCCAACTGAATATCCATTTTGTTCCCACTCTAATATTAAGCTAGAGTACCGCAGGGATGACGTATTTTTGTAGGCTTATCCAGAAATCGCCGCCATTTTGGTTTGTGACGCCACCGAGAAGCGCCTGTGCCTTTTAGTTTCACTATTCAACATGGCGGCGGCTGCCGAGGCTAGCTCCAGTGGGCTAGGTACAACAGTTATGTTGTATGTTGAGGTCAAACATTCTATGCAAAACAATAAGCTAACATAAACGTTAAACATTTGATCTTACAGTGAGTACGAAACCGTAACTGTATTGCTGTAACGTTATCAACTATGAACGTTAGTAAACTTTATTACTAAGACTCATTGTTGTAGGATTTGGGGAGCCAGCCTTCAGACCTTTGCCAGGCTGGGAGAACTTTGATTTAGGTCAGAAGGAACAAAGCAGAAGAGTTGTGCATATGGGACTCCATAGAACTGAAGTGGTAAGTTCAGAAAATATGTTTTATTACCAGCTAACGTTATCGGTTTTAAGGGGTGCAAGCGAACAGCTTGTTCAAGCTAACCGTCTGTTCATAGCAATGTCCAATCAACAGGCAGTTAGCTTGCAAGCACTAGTCTTTCAGGGTACCATTACAAACAATCAGTGTTGGGGGTAACTCATTACAAAAGTAACATATTTCATGTAATGTATTACTTTTAGCAGTAACTAAGTAATATAACTTATTACTTATCCACCTTATTTCTGGCTGCCATGATGCCTATGCGTTTTTCTTCCGGTGTGATCCTCCCAGCCTTGTTGCTGACAGCTTGACACCCGTCTGGGCGAACGGAGCAAATCACTAGGTCCAGCTTGGCAAAAATCTTGTTGATAAATATCCCTTTAAGAGCGCAGTGCATCATGGGTAATCGCCTACTGTGGCTAATATTAGCCGCTAGTTAGTTATGAATGACCACATTGATATAACTTTTAACCATTTCGGGCAAAACCGTTTCCATACGGACCCATCAGCATTGGTTAGTTGTTTATAACGTGGCTGGCTATATTTCTAACATTCTCTATCTATCTCTGATACCCTGAAAATACTGGGAGGCGGGCCATAGCGTATCTGTCGATGATTTGATTCGACAGTTCTGGGCACTGGCGTTGGCGTTGGCCAATTCTGGCGTGTTCCACTCCCAAATTGATTGTGTTCTGGTGCAAAGCGAGTGGCTTCGACGAACAGGCTCTCTGAGCCACGCGCCACTAACGTTATTTTAGAGCAGCGCAGTAAATACATTATTCCTGGAACGCGAGTTTAACGAAACAATTATGTCCTCTGCATTCTACATCAAATAAAGACATTACTGTTTGTTTTATTTGGGATGTTACATACTTATTGGCCAAGTTATGTTCAATTCAGCGAGGGTACAAGGAAGTATAGGCGGCCATCTTTTCAAATCAAGTAGAATACCGTTTTAGGAAATGGCAAGCTGCAATAATAAGTCACGTCAAACCGGACCTTGTACCCATAATTATTTGTACAGCGGGGCATTCAAAAATAAGGAGGATAGGATTTCAGTAATATTATACCAGTTACTTTGTCAAGTAACTCAAGTTACAAATGGAGTTAATTTTCTTTTTAAATCAAAGCACATTATTTAAATGAAGATACAACCATTTCCTAATCAAACTGTGTGTTTTTATGCAAATAACCACCACACATGACAATAACAAAGGAAAAGGATAACATTTAGAATTTTGGATTGTTTACACTGACATTAAGACGGTTGAAATTATTTTTCGGGATTGTTCCGGGGCGGCGATGTCATTCTACTGCTGCTGGTGTTTTGGTGAAAGTAATGAAAAAGTAATGTAATAAGTAACAAGTTACTCTACACACAGTAATATTGTAAAGTAATGTATTACTTTCAAATGAAAGTAACTAGTAATATGTAGTATATTACATTTTGCAAGTAACTTGCCCAACACTGCAAACACCCGATAACGTTAGGCGGAATAATCCAATAGACACCTATTTTCAGAACTTAGCAGCAATCAGCTAGCTTTAAGGCTAGTAGAATGGCTAGCCGTTAGCCATTCACGCAAGAGTCACACAAACACAAAGTACCTCTCATCACTGCCCAGTAAACGCTATGTGCTTCAGTTATATTTAATCTGTTAAACCAATATTTTGTTCCAAATGGAAATAAATCATAACATTAATCAAAATGCCACTGAAACAATAGCTAATCAACACAGAACTGAAATGATCAGTTCATGGGATAATTTCCCCCATATGACGCTTGCATTGGGACCTGTGAGCTTTTCCTTCAAGTTTAATGATCTCTTCATTCAATAAATGATACTGTGAAGTATGAATATAGCTCTCACAAGCATGTTGTAGTCCTTTCTGTCCGATATTTTGGAGCTGTTACTCGAGAAATTGGCCGTTAACACTGATACGCCCTTGTCTTGCATGGGTGGAGGTTATTGCTCCGTTAAAAATCTGGCAATTTAATGTGTTACTGGTGATTGGTAAACATAGTTTATTGATAGAACATAGTTTAAGATTTTGCACTTGTACTTTTTATAGGGGGTAAACAAACTCCAAGACTAGGAATAAATAAACAAGGAACCATTCTTAAAGTTTGAGATTATATCCAAAAATACATGCTGCATGGTGTACTGTATGTGCCGAATTGTAAAAAATATCGCTACATTTTTTTTTTTTTTATATATATTTCCCCCGATTTCTTATCCCATTTTTATCCCCCATTAGTGCTAATTTAATTGATTTATCCTGGTTGCTGCTCCACCCTCTGTCGATCTGGGGAGAGCCGAAACTGGCTCCATGCTTCCTCCGAGACATGGGCAGTTAGCCAGCCGCTTCTTTTCACCTGACAGGGGAAGCTTCACCGGTATAGCACGTGGGAGGTTCATGCTATTCCAACCAGTTCCCCTCCCTCCGAACAGGCGCCCCTAACGACCAGAGGAGGCACCACATTAGCAACCAGGATATTGCATGTTTTGGTGAGGGGTTCCTATATGAAGGAAACCCCCAGGGGGCATGGGGAGAACATGCAAACTCCACACAGAAAGGCCCTTTTGACGACCCCACCCGGGCGGTGGGCACTCGAGGACATGCGGACGGGCACGCATTCCTTCAGCGCTCACAGCGTCCCAGGTGAGAATCGAACCCAAGACCTTTTAGCTGTGAGGCGACAGCTCTACTACTGAGCCACCATGCCCCCCTTTATCGCTACATTTCAATGAATATAAACCTAAAGCTTTCAGGAGATTTGGAGGCTGCTAAGGGTGTTTTTCCTCTTCTCTGTGCATACCTTGGTACCTTGACATCCTCTGGGCTCCAGGCAGCTCCCTTTCGCAGATTCATCTGACATCAACATCTTTATGAATTTACATCAACATCTTATCATTTTATCCAATCGTGCCTCTCACCAGCAGATTATCTAACAACAACACCACAAGGCTGTCTTCGCTCTGTTTATTGGTTTATTCTCAATAAAAAGTAAGCAAATAACATTCTCCAGTCATGCGTACCATACCATTCCACTGACAGATATGTTAAAATTCACCATTCCTTAATGCTAAATAGTAGCGTTAAATAATTATATTGTATCAAAGCATTTGGCTGATGTTATTGCCATGATCCTAGAGAACATTGCGTCTCCATGACGTTAGCCATCCAGGGTGCGTGCCACTTGGTGTCATATCGTGTCATCAGTTCCCTGAAGAAACGAACAACGATATGTGTTATTAATTCATCGCTGTTAACGTTAACATTAATCATCATTATAGCTAGTGGTGGATTGCTGCTACCAAGCTAACTCGCAAATGTTGCTAACGTTAGTGTAACATCAGTTAATCCATACCATTTAATGTGCAAAAATGGCCTACCTGCACTAAGCATTCATCCTCAGTCAGACATCTGCAATTATTCTTCTTTCTTTTGGCAAATTGAATAGTCAATGTTTGCATGCAAATATTCACCTTACAAAAACAGCAAAAATCCATGCTAACTATTTAGCTCTTAACATTCAATGCTCAAATTGTAGTCCTGTTTACATTTCTCCCGGCGCAGCAGCTGCTACGTCATGTAGGCAACTCGATCTGATTGGTTGTAGTTGGCACGCCCAGGCGGTGATAGACAGACGGTCAATCCAATCACCTGCCAAGTAGCTTGAAAAAAGTGACCGGCCTCTTCAGCAGCTGAGTTTGCCCGGTTCCCGATGGATGTAGATTGTGAAACAAATGTGAAACAACCTCCATCCATCTGGCAGCGTCAGGTTATAAAATAAGGTCTGTGGTTAACAAATGTTTATGGGAACGCAAATTTGGGTTCAGCATGATAATCTTCACAAACTTGAATAACTTTTATGCCTTTTGAAGCATTTTCGAAAAATCGCGTAAAAAACCCCCCGCATTTACCTTCCAAAAGTCCTAAAAGTTATTCACGTTTGTGTAGATTATCATGCTGAACCCAAATTCACATTCCTGTAAACTTTTGTTAACCACATACCTTATTTGATGCATTTAAGTGAAATCCCCATTCTAAACCCCATTCACTTTTTGCCTGACGAACCCGGAAGTATACTTCCGGACTCATTCCTGCGGTTCTCTATTGCCTCCTATAATTACGTAGCTGTTTTGGGTGGGCAGTAAATTTTCTCCGAACCAATCACTGGTGACTGACATATGAGGCCGCTCTGAAGTTATTTTCAGTCACACTGATGCTGCATCTGGTTAGCAATGAGGGAAACTCCAAATTCTCAGAATCGTTCGATGACATTTCAAAGGTGGACGGGACGAGCTCCTGAACTCTGGAACCAGGCTACAGAGCATAGCTAATTTACAGATTTTGAGGCTCCAACAAAGTTCTGCCCCATATTCTCTTAGTATGACTGGTGCAACGACACTATTCTGGTGATTGACCTATGAGAGCACAACAGGAAATAATGGCAGATTTGTGTGACAAAACTAAACATATCCAACTCAAAAGGAAAGCATGATGAAGGCAGCAAATTCAATTTGGATACGATAAACGATGGGAGACTTCTCTTTTTGGGGCTTTTCAAGGCAAAATGTTGCCATTGTTACCACTGTGGCTGTAAACCATTTCAAAATGATATGTTATCTTTCAAACAGTTTCCTCAACAAGTTTCTGAAAGTTTGATTAACAATGTAGAGGTTCTTCTGGAAACATTGCATGGATTTGCACGAGCATAGTTGAGAAATGCTAAAAAGAATCCTCCTTACTCGTGTGTAAAATGTATTTAATCACGTTGGAGGGGGATAGCAGTGTTTTAATCTGATTTCCCATGAAGTAGGAGTCTCATTTAGTCAGTTTATTTATTTATTTATTTATTTGTGATGTTCTGTTGTCCCTGTACCATGTGTGCCATGTACAATACCACTTATGTCACTTGACATGAGATGCTGTTATCTTCAAGTACCTGTGTCAGCAAGACAAATTATCGTACATTTCCGGTATTGTTCTTGGTGAATAAACTGATTCTGAATTATTTTGTCCTAGTTTGGCCCTAATTAGCATCATGGGGCTTTTCTCAGCACAGCGACCCATTGTGGTGTGCTGTGGCGGCTCACTGGTCCATTACAGATGAGGCAAGTGCGGTTAATTTAGCCCGATATCGAAATGGTCGTGGATTCACAATAAATAAACACTTTCTTTCAGTGATTGAACAAAAGACAAGAAGAATAGGCTACAACAGATTAGCTAAATTTAATATACAGGCATGAACGCAGGGGCCAAGCCTGTCTAGGGGGCAGAATATTTAAAATATCTGTATAACTTTACCCAGAATTTTTCTTATCTACTACAAATGTAGTAGAATGTTATTCTCCCTCTCTGTTTTTAAAGTGGCTTAAGCGTGCTTGTCCGCTGCATTGTTGTGAGCGTGATTAAGATTAATTGGCAAAGCCTGTGCCCATCAGCTCTTTGGAGAGAGATATGATACGTGGCTTTTAAACATGAAGTCTCGATCATGTCTGGCTAGCAAGAGCAGGATATTTTCCGGTTTTACCTTTTTAAACATGAGGGGTCTTTGTTTAGAAACAACTGGATATGAGCCGTTTTTCTGTCAGTGGGCAGGGGGGGGGGTGCAGTAGCATGTATCGATAACAAGAAATGTGATAGGAAACAGCTTTAGCGAATCTCTAACCAAACTCCATTAAAAAACATACCGTTTTAACAGAGGGTCCATAGGCTGTCAGTCAGTCAGCTCCTCTCCTTTCTCCGCAGTGTGGACGCTCAGTCACACAACACTGCCTGCCTCAAATGGCTGCCTCATCACACAATAGACTTGGTTGCATCCAACTCGAGAAAACTTCTCAGAAGAGACTAACGTTAGCGACAAATCTGGAGACTTTTTCTGACATGGGAATGATGGGATTATTACCAGCAAGCAGCAGTAAAAGCAGGCATGACGATAGCTGGGTAAGTCCCGCTAGCATCGATGCTAATTTAGCAAAGTAGCCTACAGCAAGAGCGCAGCTGAAGCTAATTAATATGGACGTTAACATCCATATAATATATAGCCATGTGTTTGCGCGATGACATCATGTATTGGCGATGTCAAAGGATGGCGATTGACGATCTGACTGAGGTCAAGATCGCGCAACTCTAGTAGGCTATCATCATCTCTCTTGTTGCATTTTTAAACTGGCAGATGGGGGATTCAACTTTTAGTTGTTTACTCACCTATATTGGCTCTCTTCCAAATAATCCAGCCACGTAACTAATGCTACGTCCATGAAAATAATGATGGGACATTAATGGTTTGTAAAGTGCCACCACGTGCCCACTCACACATAACAACGAGATGATCTGGATCATGACCTTCCAGAGTTAAACAGCAGGCGCTTTTGCGCTAATCCGGATCCTACACCGGCGACCGAGATGAATATGATACGGACTCGCGGGAGTTCGCATAGGCCGGCTAATTGTTGTTTAACATGCAGGCCAACCGGCTAGGAGCGGGTTATAATACGGATTCCACTGCATGTTAAGAAGTGGCTATACTGTAGGCAGTGATACTGTCAGGCAGTGTTTTAGAACGCTTATATTCTCTGAGGTCCTTCCAGCCCAATGCAGCGGGTCTTCAACAGGGACTGATTTACAATTGGGAGGCAGGGTCGATTCAATTAGGTCGTTACTACCTGGTAGGAGAGAAAAGCAGCAGTACTGACTGAAAAACAAGGCAGTCAGTACGTTTACATGCACTTAAAGAAATCTAATTATTGCGTTAGTCTGCCTAAAACTGGACTTTTGAAATGCATGTAAACATGTTAGCTCGACTGAAATCGAAGTGATAAAAGTCTGACTAACACAGCCAGATAATGCGATTGATAGTCGGACTGGAACTGGACGAGGCGATCAGCGCATGCGCTGACGTTCTTTGACCCGGAAGTCGAACAGCATGTAAAACTGTTATGTTAGCAGCCAGTGAGCGATTAGCTAAAGCTAAATGTGAAGCTTGTTGACGTAGAGCTAAATCTGTGTCTCGAAAAATTATTTTTTAAATGGCATTAGTTTCAACTGTATTGAGCTAACAAGGGGCAGCTTTGTGTTACCTGACCATCACTGCGTTTGAACGTTTGTTTATCGGTGCTCTCTCTCTCCACATAAACACAACCTCGCTCAACCACACAGAACACAGCAAAACAATGTCCTATCACTAAAATACACACAGGGCAGCGTCTCTCAACATAAACACACTGCCACACTATTATATGGGCCAGAAGTGATCGTTTTGAGGGGAAACGTTTGTATAATTATATCATATTTTTCTATTAAATAGCTGCATTATTAAGAGACTTGCTGCAGTTGTAAGAGTAGAATTGGCCGAGCCTGCAGGGAAAGAGTGCATATCGCCACCTATCGTAGCGGAGGCAACGTGATTCCATCAAAAAAATCGATTTCCCACCCGTGCATGTACTGTATACTTGGAGAACGACATAGTCCGAGTAAATATCAAGCTATAACCACAGCTCGACTTAAAGGATGGGTTTACCGATGGGGAATATTAATATATATTAATTCTTAAAAAATCTTAAATTTCGAATCCGTTGAAATTTTTGAAATTGCTTGTTCACAGCCAGAGAAAAAAAAAATGAAAAAAAAAAAAAAAAAAAAAAATGGGCCAGGTGACGCGTTTCGACGCGAAACGCGTCACCTGGCCCAATTTTTTTTTTTTTTTTTTTTTTTTTTTTTTTCATTTTTTTTTTCTCTGGCTGTGAACAAGCAATTTCAAAAATTTCAACGGATTCGAAATTTAAGATTTTTTAAGAATTAATATATATTCATATTCCCCATCGGTAAACCCATCCTTTAACTGTGCATGTAAACATACTGACTGATAATCAACTACTAATCAATAATCAATACTACTAATAATGTAGTATTGTGGAAAAGGGGTGGGAGTTAATGAGTTAATACTTCTCACTCCTTTTCCAAGTCTACGTTTCTTACCCCTTCATCTTTATTTCATAATACTATTTCAATCGACTTGTTAACGTGTAATTTTGAAGGCCCTGTATATTGTCTCTGTTTTGTTTACATACATATTCAAAATAAACATGACAAACAAACAAACAAACAAACAAACTACCAGGGGCCTGTACTACGAATGTTGGATAAAAACATCCAAAAACATACAAACTGACCCTTGATCTGGTTTGACTAAACCAGATGAGCTCGATTGTAGTTAACTTGTACTACGAACGTCGATTGCCACTCGTTAACGCGAACCAGGTTTTTCTAATCTAGCTGGGAGCTCGTGCACATGAAAATGCCCGTGCACTGGAGCTCGTGCCCGCAAAAGAGGCGTGGTTTTTAACAACTGCCAATCACAGTGCAATATGGACTGCTCCAAAACTCCTACAGCGCCAGACACGCCTATTTCCTCATTGAATGAAACCGCAAATACAAATCTGCGTTGGATATTATTACTGTTCCCGAATGTCTAAAGTGACCACTTTTATCCACACCAGTAATTTCTTTGAAGAGCGGTTTCGTAGGCTATCTACAGCTCTCTATCTACAGTCTTTTGTGGAAGCAATGTGTAATCTATCTCAGTCCAAAATCCGTATGTATAGACCATTTAGGCTCAATGAATAATAATGATCTCATGATGTGTTTAGTCGCACTGCGCGACTAAACACATCATGAGATCATTATTATTTGATTGAATAATTCCTATAGGCTAATCAATAAAAAAAAGAATGATAATAAAATAAAATAAATGCTTCTGAACTGAATCGACACGGTACGTGCGGGCATAGATTTAATTTATAAAAAATAGCCTATTTTGTGGTCACATATATAGGCTAGGCTATTGTCAGCAGAGTCGCATATCTCCATATTTCATATAATGATGCTGGAAATATGAAGTTCAATCACATCATACAGGCCAAAAGCAACACAGTTGCAGCTGCAAAATGCAGGAGTAGCCTAGATATGAATCATCTTAATATGATTAATCATCATGATGATGATATGCAGGTGATCCCATATTAAATTGCTTAGATGTAGTAGGCTATTCTAGCATGTAGGCTATGATCATTTCAATTCCAACCCAACGTCAGTCTCAGCCCGGTTGCGCACACGGCACTGTGCGCTTTGGAGACGTTTATGTAACCTTTTTATGCCGGTTTAGTGATATTTCTCCACTCACTATTCAGCTGCAATCGATCAGCGGGGTCAAACAATGTATCTAGGCTACTTGAGAGCATTAAAATGAATATATAAAAACATATTCCAAAGTGGTAAGTAGGGCATAATTAAATTATTCGTCCTTGATTAATTCAACATTACAATTCGTGCTCCTTCCTAGATGGGAAACTCATCCAGAAAGGGGTTGGCCATTTTTCCAAACTGCTGATTCAATTGGTTCGTGGGCGGTGTATTTAAGGTCTAATCTTATCCTTGCAACTTAACCTGCTGCGGACCAGGTTAAGTGTGAAGCATAAGTTGCTATGGAAATATATGTCGGTAAGAAGTTAACTTGCTTTGTAGTACGGCTAAACCAGGGTTAAACCTGAAGTTACCTCGCTAAACCACTAATCTTGCTTTAATAATAATAATAATCATTGGATTTATATAGCGCCTTTCCAAGGCTCAAAGCGCTGACACAGGATGATTATTCGTTCACACCATTCGTACCGGTGGTTCAGAAGCGTGGCAGCCACACATTGGCGCTCAACGGCCCCTCCGAACCACCATCATTCATGTCTACATTCATACCAATCATACCATTCATGTCTACATTCATACCAATCATACGAGGCAAGGAGGGTTAAGTGTCTTGCCCAGGGACACAACGATTAACAGCTGGGAGGGAGCGGGGATCGAACCGCCAACCCTTGCGTCATTGGCCGACCCGCTCTACCTCCTGAGCTAAAGCCGCCCCCTTTGTAGTACAGGCCTCTGGTGAGTTAACAAAAGGAAGATGATCAAAGTGTCACTTGCTAAACCTGACATTAACCCTAAACCGGACATAACCCTAACCCAGACAATGCAACTACTAGCCTACTTTTCACACAATTAGCAGCATCACTTGAAAACCAGAAGAATTGTTGGGGAGTTTTTATAGTCAGTTGATGGAGAGTTGAGTAGCAACATTGGACTATTCAAATAACGTGTGACCTAAAGCAGTGTTCTCAACCTTTTTGAGCCACGACCCACACAAAAAAAAATTGGCTGGGGTTCGTGACCCCGACAATTGGGAAAACTGCATGGGTGAGAAAAGTGCCTATATAAAAAAAATATAATAAACATTTGCAACATAATTTAACTGTGAGTAATCTTAACTATAGATCACTTTCAGGTGACACTCCACCCTGACGGCCACAGCTCCTCTACAGTGAGCGAGAACATTCCTAAGCACATCAGATGTTTTTGACTGGGAACTGATAATTTTGGCTCTAAATCTGACAGATTTTGTGTAATGCCAGCTTATTAGCTACAGTAGCTATTAAGCTAACTTCCAGTATTTTAAATGCACTCAATTTGTACAGTAGCTAATTTGGCAAAAGCATGGTGACAGTGCTTTGCTAAATTAGCCTGCTTTCTTGTCAACTAACAAAGCCAACCGTTTGTAGGCTAACTGACAAGCTACAACTAGGGTGACCAGATCCCAGAAAAACAAATGTGGGAGTATGTTTGTGTGGGACAATGTGGGACACGTTACCAATGCTTTGAGGTAGTCTAAAATATAGATATGTCTATCTAACTTACAAAAAAAATTAACATTTCTATTCTCCCCTCTCGATGTTTTTCCCTCTGGTTCATTCACACAATCTGGTTAATAAAAACGTAACACTATTTTTTATTTGAATGCAACTTTACAAACTCCCACGCTAGGTAGGGTAAATACAATAAGCATTACGTTTCACAGTGCTTCTTCTTCAACACATCTGACTAAAATGTGTAGGCACCTTCTAAGAGACAGACTGTCAGAATAAGATATTAAACACATGGCAGATTTGTGCCTTCCAAACGCCATAACAGTTAGTCAGACTTTTCTAGTAGAACAATATACTACTGAACCATATACTGAAGTAGAACCATAGTAGTAGGCTACATAATTACAGGTTCATCTGAACAAAACATTAACTAACGTTACAATAAGAGCACAGCTTAGAATGGAATTTATAAATGTCTTTTGCAATATAGCAGCAAGTAGCGAAGAAGTCATCTCAAAGACTGGATGCTGTTGAGAAAGATTTGAGGCTGTCTTACCTAACCGCATGCATCCGCATCCGGTGGCGCTGCACTGTGGCGACACGGAGAAGGGCCCAGCTGCATTGTTTGTCTATTTTTTGTTGTCCTCGTCAAGTTAATGTTATTTTTGTCCGACACACTGTACATTACACTTGTGGGGAGTGTATATTATTAATTTGGACTACGGAATATTGACGAGAGGAACGAACTGGAGGAGAATGGAGTGGCTACTCGTAGAATGGCTAATACTGGCTAGCAGCAACTGGGCCGTGGAGTGCTTGACGCACGAGTCTGCTGGTGAATGCTTGGCGTACAGCGGGAGTGAGCTGTTACAACTACGGGAGGGCAGAATATCACCACCGCCGAACCTGCTGAAGTGTGTCCCCAGGGAGCTACTGCGGCAACCCGGACGTGTCAGGAGAAGAGGCAAGAAAGGCGGCATCAGACAGCAGGTCCGGAAAGCTGCTAAGCTACCGCTACCATCCATACTGCTGTGTAACGCCCGCTCGCTGAGGAGAAAGCTGGAGGAACTACGTGTACAAGTTAAGGTCAGCTACGAATACCGCAAGTCTGGGTTGCTAGTTTTCACGGAAACATGGTGCCGTAAGGATATACTGGACAGTTTAGCACAAATTGAGGGTTTCACGCTAATCCTGATAGAGAGGCTAGCTCCGGGAAACTAACTGGAGGAGGTCTCTGTGTTTATATCAGAGACAATTGGTGCCGCAACGTTGCGGTCAGAGACAAGATTTGCAATCCCGATCTGGAACTGCTATGCATCACACTACGACCACAGTACTTGCCAAGGGAGATCTCTAACATCTTTGTGTGTGTTGTGTATGTTCCACCAGATACAAATGCCACCAGAGCAGCGAGTCAGATCGCGGACTGTGTGCACCGGCATCTACAGGACAAGCCCGATGCGACCATGCTGGTTCTGGGCGACCTGAATCACTGTAACCTGGATACATTTCTGCCAGGATTCCAACAGTACGTCAGGTGTGGTACGAGGAAGGATAACATTTTAGATAAATGTTATGGGAACATCAGGGGGGCCTACACAGCCAGGGCTAGGCCTCCACTCGGCACCTCCGACCATAAAACTGTACATCTCCTCCCGACATACCGGTCAGTATATAAATCCAGTAAACCGGTGAAAAAGACAGTGCACGTGTGGTCCAGGGACGCAACTGAGGAGCTGAAACGATGCTTCCTATGTACTGACTGGGACACTTCTTTGAGGATGCATACTAACACTGCCACTGAGTCTATTACTGCTTACATTTCCTTCTGTGTTGATCTGATAGTACCACAGAAAACTATAACAAAGTATCCAAATAATAGAGCATACCTCACAAATGAAATCAAGGAGTGCATACATAGGAAAAAAGAGGCCTTCAGATCAGGAGACACGGCAGCTTTGAAGGCTGCACAAAAAGAACTGAATAAACAACTGAAAGAATCCAGAAGGAAGTATAAAGAGCGTGCGGAACAGGACTTAGCCAACTCGAACACCAAGAGACTCTGGGACTCCATCAGGGAGATGACGAATATGAAGCCTGAGAGAAAGCCCATTATTGCTCTAGATGAGAGCTCCAGGGCGAATGAGCTAAATCATTTCTTTATGCGTTTTGAATCTGACACTTCTCAGGGATGCTGTGATGTAATTAGTGAACTGAATTGTAATGCTAATAATGACAGGATGGTAATAGATCTGGACACCGTCTGTAAAGTGTTTAACCATACAGACCAGGCACGTGCACACATAGACATGAAAGGGGGCTTGAGCCCCTGCCTTTTTTTCAGTCTGTAAAAAGTGCCTTTTTTTTTTTTTTTTTTTATTATAATAAATTTTTCATTTTCATTCCAACAACACATGAACAAAACAAACAGCTCAGACACATGAAAAAATAAAATAAAAAGTGCCCTTTCCTGACCATGAATGCATTTCTAATGGTGCTTTGTATGGAAATTGCCCTTTCCATGCCGTCACTGAAGGCAGCATTCAAAGAGAAATGCCTTTTCCGAGCTCTCTTGGCCTTGAATGCACCATTTGTAATAGGCCTCTGCATGGAGCAGTGTTTTTCTAAACCGCCCCTGAAGGCACCAACCCAAAAATGAACCCAAAAATGAATGAATAAATAAATACATAAATAAATAAACCACCCAATAAATAAATAACCAAAATATAGGGAACAAATGCAGAATTGTTGGTCTTGAAAATATTTTTTACTTTACACTATTGGAAAGGGATGTTGTGTTGTTGAATCAGCAAAAAATAAAAATAAATCTAATACACCTTATCTAAATCTTCTGTCTTGCTTTTTAGAATTATGGTTAAAATGCATGGTATATTACAAGCCTCACTCAGTATCGTTCAATGTTTCTGCCTGTGTTGCTATCTGTTGTAGTACAACAACCTAAAGGGAGAAAAGGAGCAAATAAATATTGATGCTTAAATGATTTCACAACAGTATTGCAACAGCATGCAACTTTTATATACTAATATTATTCAGTTATGGAGTTATTTTTCCGTGACAAGTCTCATCCTAAAATGAGATATTCCTCTAAATCTGGTTAAAATCTGAATATTTAAAATAAGTTATACCCCTAAATTGGCCTTCAAATTGCCTCAAATTTCCTCCGCCGCCCCTCCGGACGGCAGCTGTAGTGCCCTTTTATGAATTTGAGCCCCTGCCCCTCTAATGTTCTCTGCACGTCCCTGATACAGACCAACAAGGCGACGGGACCAGATGGAATGCACACTTCTCTGTTAAAAACATGTGCTGGGGAATTAGCCCCAGCCTGGCACAGGCTTTTCCAGCTATCGTTAGATTCACATACAGTGCCAGAGCTCTGGAAAAAGTCAGTCATAGTCCCAGTCCCGAAAAAAACAGGTCCACTTGAGAATAACGATTATAGGCCTGTGGCTATAACATCAAATGTAGTAAAATCACTGGAGAGGATTTTGACGGAGGCACTCCGAAAAGAGGTAGGACCTCGACTAGACCAGTATCAATTTGCCTATTCAAAAAATCGCAGTATGTGCGATGCAATCTCTACAGTAGCACATTTCATTCTGAAACACCTGGAAAGTACTGTAGCATACGCCAGACTGCTTTTTATTGACTTTAGCTCGGCCTTTAATACAATCCATCCAGACATTCTGTTGCACAAATTAGCTCAGTTAAATGTGAACCCCTTTATAATTAAATGGTATTTTTCCTTTCTTTCCAGGAGACCACAGAGGGTGAGATTCAACTCTGTGCTCTCTGAGGAGACACTATAGTACAGGTGTGCCCCAAGGAACAGTCAGTTCCTCCTTTCTGTTCACCTTGTATACAGACGACTGTGTCAGCTCACATCCCAATCAGTTCGTAATTAAGTTCTCAGACGACACCGTGATACTTAGTCTGCTCACGAGCGATTCTAACATCCTCAGCCATACATCTGGAGTGGACAGGTTCATAGAATGGTGCGATCAGCATCATTTAAAAATAAATGTAAACAAAACAGAGGAGGTCATCGTAGACCCCAGGTCCATAGGAGACCACACTATGATCAGGGTTCACAACCATAACATCAAACAGGTCTCCTCCTATAAATATCTAGGAGTGCAGATTGATCAGGATTTGAGCTGGCACATGCATGTTACAACTTTCTGCGCAGAGATACATCAGCGTCTACACTTTCTTCGAAGACTCAGGCTTTTTGGAGTCAGTGTGAATATTATGTTGATTTTCTACAGGGCTAGTATAGAATCCATCCTGAGATATGGTATTTCCAGCTGGTTTGGCAACCTGACTGTTAAATACAAATCTCAAATTGCTAGGCTAGCACAAATGGCTGGGAAGATCATGGGGATGTCCACCCCCCCGATCACCCCCGAAGCCATTTTTGAGCAATCAGTGATGAGACAAGCTCGGAATATCTTATCCGACCCCTCGCATGTACTGAACCCAGAGTACGAACTACTGCAATCTGGCAGGAGATATAGGATACTGCGGTGCAAATATAATAGATATAAACACTCATTTGTTCCTCTGTCAATCAAAATGATTAATGACAACTAGAAATGACTAGAGGCACCTTATCACGGGGGTATGTGCAATGATGTATTATGTATTATGCAATGTTTTTGGTTTTGGTGTTTTCTGTAAAATGTTTCTATGTATGCAGCTGTGGCCCTGTCTCCAAGACAAATTTCTCCCAAGGGAGACAAATAAAGAAAAACCTTGAACCTTGTCTTCAATTGTGCCAGTTAACAACACTTGAGTGCTTTGTGCAAAGATGCACTGCTGCATTAATATAGTATTATCATTAGTATGGGTAAGTATTTGGCCATTGGTATTGTTATAATTGCTACTATAGTTACTGGGAATACTCGCGCATCTCTCTGAGGCTGCATTGTGTGAAGTTAACCGTGCTATCCTGCATATCTCTCGCAGAGCCACAGTGTGTGCAGACAGGAGCAGCTGGGTGCATGCGCTCCGCCTCCCTTCTTTCTCTCACTAGCCACTTTCACACAGAGATCGCGCAATATTGCCATTCAGAAGGCCCGCAACGCCGGCAGCCTTGCCACATAAATTGTTTCCACACAGAGCCAAGCAGCCCCACCATATTTCCGCCCCGGGTTGTGCTTTCAGGTTACATCCACCCCTCCCGGATTGAAATGAGGCGAGGGAAGGCATTTCCACCCAGCTCCTCCTAGTAGCCTAAATTAATATTTTCATAGGTTGGTGTAGCCTTAGCCTCAACGCGAGACTCCTCAGTCATTCTTCCTTCTCAAGGAAGAACGACTGATGAGTCTCGCATTGAGGCTAGTGTAGCCTAGGCTACCGTATGATGAACAAATTCATTCAACAACCAAACATCGCCGATGTACGCGTGCAGCTGGTCGTTAAGAACATCAAAGGATAAAAGACGAGTCTGATGAGAGCTCACCTTAATATGCCCACAACGCAGAAAGTGTTCTCCACATGCAGCATGGTAACAAGGCTTTCAATATTAATCTGATCGACTTTATGGATCACGAGGCACCACCATGTATTAGGGACAAGGCTAATTCTTATCTTTTGGTTCCAGTTTTTTGTAAAGCAAAGTATTCCCATGAAGTAGCCTAATTAGCGTCCGTTCGCCCGCATGTCAAACAGCTGCAGTATGTTACTCATCGTTGGGGGAATAGTAGGCTATAAATGCACATGAATACTATAATGTTAGTAGTTTTTGTAAGGGAACGCACAACAGGCCAGACAGATTGCAGTTCTGGAGCTGGTTTCCCCAATTGGGATTCTTTTGAGGGGTTACATGCTGCCACTCCGACGTTCTGCCACTCCGAAATATCGGCACTCAGAAAGGGGGTCTATATTCCCAGTTTTTCACTAACCTCTCCCAGCCCCCACGCCAAACCTAACCTCCCCCCATGCCTAAACCTAACCTCCCCCAGACCCTAACCCAAAACCTAACCTCTCCCACCCCCACGCCTAAACCTAAGGTCGGCATTGCGGCTTCTAAGGTGAACGACCGCCAGTCCGAATAATGGAAGTTAACGTTCGGAGTGGCAGCATGTCGGAAAGGCAAAGGAACCCCCTTTTGAGGAGAGACGAACAGAGGGAATATCCTCAGACCGACTCGCCACAGACAGATGCATGCTAAGAGACGTCATCTGAAGCTTATTATTATATGTTCATTTTGCCTAATGTCAACATCGTTTGAGCATAAATAGCCTAACCTACTTACTCATAGTGTAGGCACAGAGCATTCCTCATGGCGCTCCTGTTGCAGTAATGATTGTATAGGCTACTTTTTTTTTTACTTATGCCTTTCTTGCTGTGTGAGGTGGTTTCCCTGTAATTTTTTAATGAATGAGCTGACCATTCGCACCGTTCCGTGTCACTGCTCCTACCTTTCAGGTGGAGGCGGGATGGATCGCGACCTGGCGCTATGACTAACTCCACTGGCGGAACAAAAGGCGTAACACAATTATCCACGACTCCGCTTTCATCACTTTCACATTGGAGACACGGATTACATATTCCGTAACATTTAACGCTGTCAAGGCCGGTGTGAAAGCGGCTACTGTCTCGGTCTCTCGCTTACTCCCTCTCCCTCTCTATCTTTCTCGGTCTCTCTCTCCCTCTCTGTCTCTCTCTCCCTCTATCTTTCTTGGTCTCTCTCTCTCCCTCTATGTCTCGGTCTCTCTTGCGCTCTCTCTCCCTCTCTGTCTTGGTCTCATGCGCTCCCTCTCTCACGTAAGATGCGGGACATCTTGTCAATTTGCAGGATGTGTGAAAAAAGCAGGACATCTGGTCACCCTAGCTACAACTCAGAGCATGTTGGAGTAGAGATAGGCTGAAAACAACACATATCATCAGACTACATGAAACACATCCACCTTACAGCCGCATCACAACAAGCTTTCTCAGCTAGCCTAGCTCTTGTTTTCTGGTTCCATGTCGCTGTTCCGACCTCCCGCTGTTCCGACCTCCCGCTGTTCCGACCTCCCCTCTCCCAGCCCCCATGCCTAAACCTAACCTCCCCCAGACCCTAACCCAAAACCTAACCTCTCCCACCTCCCACGCCTAAACCTAAGGTCGGCATTGCGGGTGGTTGGCATAGCGGGTGGACACCTGTTTTCTTGCCTGGCTCTATTATCTATTTAGACATTATTTATGCACAGCCTGTTGAAAATGCTTCATTTTAACAACTCCATTGTGACACGTACACATTGTAAACACCCCATTTTTACTGCACACTTCCCAAGGAAAGCTAATGATTTGAGGTTTTGTTTTATAATATAATATGCCAGCATGGCTCAATGTGCCGTTTCCCCACGAGTGTCATTAAAGTTGCATCTCATGTGGTATTTGATTGGAAAAATAATTTCCTCTTCTAATGGAGGATAAACGCACGAAGAGGGACTCTTATTGTGTTTACCACTGTAGAGTATACAGAACATTAAGCACAAATAAACAGGATAAATGCATCTGTGACTCATTAACATTTCCAAATTTTTCTCAAGTTCCCTGAACAAGTAAAGACAAGAGGCAGCAGCCAAGTAAACAGAATGTTTTCGCATTGCAGCTTCACAAGAAAACATCACTTATTTTAGGCTGAGCCCATGGCCTTCACAACACCCACACAACCCACTACACAAGTCTTAAAAGCCATGCTCACTGTCACAATAAAATACATAATTATACGGGTCTTCAAAGCCTGCATGCTCACTGTCACAATAAAAGGTTGGTGGTTGTGAGGAAAATGTGTCCGTTAAAAAGAAAACAAGTCGCTAACATGTTTCATTAAAACCACACAGAACAGACTGATCAAGGGAGCAGTTTTTCTGCTGTTAAGCCTGTGGACTTCAAGGCCATACTCTCACAGTATAATTAACTAAGTCACCAAAGCTATTAGGCTCTGTGTTAACGTGACTTTATTAGCCACTACAAGCCTTCACCGGAGACCGCATTTAGGAGACCGCATTTAAAGGGTAAAAAAGAACAGAGGACGACATCACAGCAAGACAAAAAGAAGAGAAAAGCCCTAAAGACATGAGTTTGAGTAGGAGAGGCAGATGTGCCACCAGCTGAAGAGGAGAGTTTAGAGAGCTGGGAGAGACACCAGCTGAAGAGGAGAGTTTAGAGAGCTGGGAGAGACACCAGCCAGCTTAGGGCTTGGATTGGCACCCTGCAGTGGTAAAGATGTGCTGGACCTCAACCAGGCAGAGGCTGCTGAAAAGCTTCCAAAGCAGAGAGGGAGGGACGGGGGGAGGTTGAGAGGGAAAGAGCGAGAGAGGGAGGGATTGAGAGAGAGAGGGAGAAAGCAAGAGAGAGAGGTAAAGGTAAAGTCCCACTGATTGTCACACAATGTGTGAAATTTGTTCTCCGCATTTGACCCATCCCCTGGGGGAGCGGTGAGCGGCAGCGTGCGCAGCGCTCGGGAATTATATGGTGATCTAACCCCCCAATTCCAACCCTTTGATGCTGAGTGCCAAGCAGGGAGGCAAATGGGTCCCATTTTTATAGTCTTTGGTATGACTCGGCCAGGGATCTAACTCATGACCTCCCAGTCTCAGGGCGGACACTCAGACCACAAGGCCACTGAGCTGAGAGAGAGGGTTGCTATAGAGTATATGCTTTGGCAATGTAAGATGCACCTTATCATGCCAATAAAGCCCTTTTTGAATTTATTTGAATTAAGAGGGAGAGAGAGCGAGAGAGAGAAAGACAGTGAGGGGGGCAGAGAGAGAATAGGATAGAGGTGGTGAGTTAAGGCGAAAGACAGGGAGAATTTAGAAAGAATGGGAGGAAAGTCCCAGATACGCTTTCCCGCCCTTTTTTCTGCATGTTGGTATAATCTGTCATTTGGGTTCCATTGGACAAAATGTAAAGACAATTTAAAGTAAGTAACCATTATATTAAGCAAGTCAGCCTTTGGGAAGCACTGACGTCATTATCAAGGTGCAAAATCTACCATTTCCAGCGGGCGTGCTCTTTATATCATCATCGTTCAGAGCTGGGAAGGTTGCAGGATCAATCTACCACCAAACGGAACGGCTTGGTCACTTAGAACAAAGAAAATGCCAGTAGCTTATGTTAGTGGCTTTTTGGGCCAATCTAAAAGGGGCTTAAAGCCCCCCTCAGGTCAGTTTCATCATGTTTAAGCTATTTCATGTGGTAACTGTTTGCCTTTCCGAAATCCTGCCACTCCGAACGTTAACTTCCATTATTCGGACTGGCGGTCCTTCACCTTTTTTTCATAGGTCCCACCATTACGAAAATTCCTGCCTTCATTATTCGAAATGTCGGCCCTTCCTCTTTTTTCTAAAGGATCCGCCATTCCGAAGTTTGGATATTGTGGAATATGGCACAAAAATGCAGACATTTCAGTCGCACAATGTGCGTCTCAGCAGCGCAGCAGTAGCCTATTAGAACTGGGCTTTTACTGATGCTTTGGCTATTTACTTCATTAGACTTCTATTTTCGTTAGGATATAATTTTTTTCGTTATTGTTTAATTGTTTTCAGTTAATCAGGCAAGCTTATCCTATTGGAATTTATAATTATTTCGTATGACATTTTATACAGCTGCAGGGCGCATGGAGGGACAACAGAATAGGCTATGTTCCCGCGGGCGTGTCAGCATGTGTGTGCGCTGCTCTCTAAGCAGGGTGTGTGCGTTGTGCACCCGCCTATAGAGACACATAGCCTATTACTATCTTGCACATTGTGGAGTTAGAGGGAGCACCAACAACATCTTTGAACAACACGTCTTTATTTTAATTTTGTTGGGCTCCACAATCATTTCGAGGATTCGAGGTAACTCATTTGCAGCATCTGAGAGAGGTGCCTGTCTGAACAAGGTTCAGCTGCCTGAACGTGAACTGGAAGTCAAATCAAGTTCGGAGTGGCGGACCTTATGAAAATCGGAGTGGCAGGATTTCTGAGTGGCAATATTTCTGAGTCCCGATATTTCTGAGTGGCGGAACGTCGGAGTGGCAGCACGTATGTAACCATTTCATGTGTAGCCGTGTTTTTTCCTGTTTTGCTAATTAGCCAAAGTGTTCGCCACTGTATTTTGTTGACAAATAAGCTTATTTTGGGGTCAAACTCTTAAATTGCTCAAGTGCTAGAAGGGGGTGCTGACGTCAGACTTTATGGTTGTCAACGCTCACGTATGCGGACCTGTCATATTAATAATATACAATATATTACAGTGAATACAATCTGACGTTAGCTTGGGTTAGCAATGTTCGCTAACGTAGTTCGTTCTGGCTCAAAACGCCACGATAGTCACTTTTAACCAGTTCGAGTTACGCTCTTTCAATTTATTATTCTGTTATGTTATGTATGTTTATGTTATTTATTTTAACAGTGCTCCAACCATGGCATTGCAGTGGAACATCTTACCAATAGACGAACGTTAGTGCAAAAGATTAGACTGGTGACGCAGTTGATGACGGCGCGTGCAGTTTTTCATTTCCACTGTACAGCAGGATGGAAAACTGACTGGAGGGGGGCTTTAAGAGATATCTACAGTGTTGCCAACTCTTTAGAGATATCTGCAGTGTTGCCAACTCTTTAGAGATATCTGCAGTGTTGCCAACGTTGCCCGAGGAGGAGACTAGAGGTCACGTTCATATATGGACGAGATATTATGAGGATATGAACCGCTACGTTGCAGAAAATATGTTATTTACAGTGTGTACTACGTATGCCCCGTTTTCACCCGTTTTGGACAGTTCGGACTCTACTCGGACCTGAATATCGTCTATGGCGATCAGAATGAAACCAAAGTTCTCTGGGTGAGTAAAACATCATATTTTAAGCTGGAAATAAGCTTAAAATATGTCACTTTTAACCAGTTTGAGTTCCGCTCTTTCAATTTCTTTTGCTTATATGCCCACCAGCTTTGATATCTGTTGGCTGGTTATGCTGATATTTATAACAATATGTGGCTTCTGGGTGAACATTTAGTGGAGTTGAGGCAGCCATACTGTTTCCGGTCTGACCAGCTGGAAGGGAGACGGAGATCGTATTGAAGGTAGGAGCGAGTCTCGGCCAAAAGACACAGGATGCGGAAACGCAGCGCAGAAGCAGCAGAGCGCGCTGAGAGAGTTATCCTTTTTGGACAAGAGTGCTCCAGCCATGACGTTGCAGTGGAACATCTTACCAATAGACAAACTTTGGTGCAAAAGATTAGCCTGGTGATGTATTGATGACGGCGCGTGCAGTTTTTCATTTCCACTGTACAGCAGGATGGAAAACTGACTGGAGGGGGGCTTTAAGAGATATCTACAGTGTTGCCAACTCTTTAGAGATATCTGCAGTGTTGCCAACTCTTTAGAGATATCTGCAGTGTTGCCAACGTTGCCCGAGGAGGAGACTAGAGGTCACGTTCATATATGGACGAGATATTATGAGGATATGAACCGCTACGTTGCAGAAAATATGTTATTTACAGTGTGTACTACGTATGCCCCGTTTTCACCCGTTTTGGACAGTTCGGACTCTACTCGGACCTGAATATCGTCTATGGCGATCAGAATGAAACCAAAGTTCTCTGGGTGAGTAAAACATCATATTTTAAGCTGGAAATAAGCTTAAAATATGTCACTTTTAACCAGTTTGAGTTCCGCTCTTTCAATTTCTTTTGCTTATATGCCCACCAGCTTTGATATCTGTTGGCTGGTTATGCTGATATTTATAACAATATGTGGCTTCTGGGTGAACATTTAGTGGAGTTGAGGCAGCCATACTGTTTCCGGTCTGACCAGCTGGAAGGGAGACGGAGATCGTATTGAAGGTAGGAGCGAGTCTCGGCCAAAAGACACAGGATGCGGAAACGCAGCGCAGAAGCAGCAGAGCGCGCTGAGAGAGTTATCCTTTTTGGACAAGAGTGCTCCAGCCATGACGTTGCAGTGGAACATCTTACCAATAGACAAACTTTGGTGCAAAAGATTAGCCTGGTGATGTATTGATGACGGCGCGTGCAGTTTTTCATTTCCACTGTAGCTACAGCAGAATTGTACACAGGTGGAAAACTGACTGGAGGGGGGCTTTAAGAGATATCTACAGTGTTGACAACTTTTAAGAGATATCTGCAGTGTTGCCAACTCTTTAAGAGATATCTGCAGTGCAGTGTTGCCAACTCTTTAAGATATATCTGCAGTGTTGCCAACTTTTAAAGAGATATCTGCAGTGTTGCCAACTCTTAAGAGATATCTGCAGTGTTGTCAACTCTTTAAGATATATCTGCAGTGTTGCCAACTCTTAAGATATACTGTATCTGCAGTGTTGCCAACTCAACTCTTTAAGATATATCTGCAGTGTTGCCAACTCTTAAGAGATATCTGTAGTGTTGCCAACTTTTTGAGATATCTGCAGTGTTGCCAACTCTTAAGCAATATCTGCAGTGTTGCCAACTCTTTAAGAGATATCTGCAGTGTTGCCAACTTTTTAAGATATATCTGCAGTGTTGCCAACTCTTAAGAGATATCTGCAGTGTTGCCAACTTTTTGAGATATATCTGCAGTGTTGCCAACTCTTAAGAGATATCTGTAGTGTTGCCAACTCTTAAGAGATATCTTTAGTGTTGCCAACTCTTAAGAGATATCTGCAGTGTTGCCAACTCTTTAAGATATATCTGCAGTGTTGCCAACTCTTAAGAGATATCTGCAGTGTTGCCAACTCTTTAAGATATATCTGCAGTGTTGCCAACTCTTAACACGTTAATTGCCAAGAACGAGTTGAGTCGTCAAACACAATCCAGCTGTTCACTGCCAACGACGAGTTGAGTCGTCAAAAAAATGATTTTTTTTTTTTGACCGTGGGATGTGCATCTAACCCTTTTACATCTCTTATATAATTATTGGAGCCACCGAACGTTTACAACCCATTCCACCGACCCACTAAGTGGCAACAGTGCTCTCCTGACTAGAGGAAGGCAAGCATTTTTTTAACTTGTCACGCCATTCTCACCCCAGCCATTCTCATGAAAATGGATGGGGGAAAACGCTTTCGTTTTCGCGCTGATTGCTGGCGATGCGGGATTGCAAATTTACATAATAGATTACAGGTGGAACACACTTTGAAACACGCAGCATAAATATGACCAGAATCGCAAAAGCTTCTCTCAACCAAAACTCCAAGAAGCGAGCGAGTCCATGCCGACTTCCTCAAACAGCGGCCGCGCAGCCACAGGCACAGGACAGCAGCAAAGCACTGAGACTGGTGACAAGCTTGTGACGGTGCAGCCAAGAAGAACGCCCACGGAGGGAGGAGTTAAAGCAACTCTCCCTCTCGCTCTCTCCCTCTCTCTCTCTCCCTCCCTCCCTCTCTCTCTCTCTCTCTCTCTCTCTCCCTCTCCCCCTCTCACTAGGATTAAACCTAGTGCGTCTCCCTCCCGAGAGGGAGGGAGAGAGAGAGAGAGGGAGGGAGAGCGAGAGGGAGGGAGAGAGAGAGAGAGAGAGAGAGAGGGAGGGAGAGCGAGAGGAAGGGAGAGAGAGAGAGAGAGAGAGAGCGAGAGGGGGAGGGAGAGAGAGAGCCAAAAATGAATGGTTAAAGTGACTGTTCTATCGAATTTCACAAAAAGCCGTTTATCTCTGAATATTTTTTCTGACGCTAAAACCATGCTGTATTCAACTGCTAATGCTTACATAACTACTAACTCTACAAACTAACTCTTTTAGACAGAGAAAGTACACATTCTATTAGTACTTTTGAGATATTGTATGTTCACAAACTCCAAGCAGAAAAGAATCCTCGGCTCTTGTAAAATGAGCCACAATCCTCAAAAAACGGCTTGGCAGAAGCTACCTACAGCAAGAAAAAAACGGCTGGCAGTCAATGTGTTAAGAGATATCTGCAGTGTTGTCAACTTTTTGAGATATCTGCAGTGTTGCCAACTCTTAAGCAATATCTGCAGTGTTGCCAACTATTTAAGAGATATCTGCAGTGTTGCCAACTCTTTTCCAATGAAAGTAGCTATTAGCAGCTGGCTGCTCAAAAAGTCGCAAAAAAATCGCCGGATGACGTCATATAGTAGCCTACATCATATTTGTGTTACAATTCCTCTGTGAAGAAAGAGCGGAGGTACTGTGATCACAAGAGCTTTTTTGGACGAACAAGTTGCACTAATCAGCGTCGTAAAGATTTGTTGGCAAATGCTTTGGGCATTTTTCTGAAAAAGTTGCCAGGTTTTTCGCTGGTCACTTTTGAGACAGCCTAAGGCTACGTTCACACGGGGCACCCAAGCCTTGCCTACGCCTTGCCTTTACCCACGCTTTTGAATAAGCGTCCTTTTTTAGTCAATGAGGCTGTGTACACAGGGCGCCTCAGCGTGAACCTTGCGTGTACCCACGCCTTGCCTGACCTGCTCCGATTTCCATTTAGGCGTGAGTTCTATTTTCAAGCCGACTAGGCGCGTGAAGGCAGACTTCTTCTGTCAAGCCATGAAGGAAAAACGTGACAATATCCGTGGGAAATGGCAAAGTCAACTGAATTTCAAAATAAAATGGTGTTACTACAACAGTGTTGAGCAGAGAGAGAGAGAGAGAGAGAGAGAGAGTAATAATAATAATAAATATAGCCGCAAGCGGCGATGGGCGGGGTTCAAGCCTTGCGCAGATGGCAAAGCTTCTGATTCTGACTAGGACATCCTCCTTGATATATCTGACAAGTTTCGCGATCATTGGACAAACAGGTGTGGAGTTACAGCCTTTTTTATGTTAAGCCACGCCCATTTCTGGCGTTTATGGCGCCCCCTTTTGGTCGAATTGCACAAAATTTGACACACATGGTCTAGGATGGTCTCCGAAGACCTCCTGCAAGTTTCGTGAAGATTCCTTAATCGGTCATGAAGTTATGACAATTTAGCTGTGAGGCCATGCCCCTCTCAACTTTAACGATCAATATCTCCGAAACTAAAGTAGCTTTCAAAAATCCACCAATCACGATTGTAGAGCTTGCTCCATAGATGCTTCCTTGCGAGTCTGGTGCAAATCGGTCCAACGGTCTAGGAGGAGATGCAAAAAATGTGTTTTCCAAACTTTTCCAAATATCTCAAAAACTTTCCAGGCGGACATTGAGGGTCCTTATGGCAAACTTGTAGAGCAGGTTCACCTGAACATCTGGAAAAAAAAAGTTTGAAAATCGGACCAACGGCGTGGAAGTTAAGGCCTTTAACGTAAAACCATCGATTATAGCGCCACCTTCAGGCCGATTCGAAAAATCTTTTTTGAGCACCTACCAGCCAACAATATCTGTCATTGGGCCAAATGTCAGGTCTCTACCATTTACCAACTCACGGGAATTTGCGTCGGGGCAGATGAACAATAATAACAAGAAATATAGCCGCAAGCGGCGATGACGGGGTCCAAGCAAGGTCAGTAAGGATGTAGTGGTCAGTAAAGGGTGATGGGGTCAGTCAGGGTGTTGTGGTCACATAAGTACTTGTGACTTGAAGTAGTACTTGGATAGAAAGCAGTTTTTATGTACAATTTCCCTTTAAGTATCTGGACAGAAAGTGGTATTTGGGTAGAACATACTGTAAATACGACAAGTACTTCTCTGGCTCTGCAGATACATATAAGATGGTCTACAAAGTTAAACACAACAGTCTGGATAGCTCACTTGGTAAAACTCATGACTTATGCTAACTAAAGACCATTGCGGCTCAAAGTTCAAACCCCACGTGGGATGAACAACTTTCGACTTCAGACAGGTAAGTCAGTAACAGTAATTAAAATCCCACATGTTGCCTCCTTATTTTGCGGTGTTTCATGAACTTTTTCAATATCTTGGAAATGTTAGCTCGAGATGGCTGCGTTCAAGAACGTGTTTTGCAACAGGAGAGGTTAGTTCTTGTCTCATGATGGAGCTTTTGTGTTCTGAAATCAGAATTTTCAGTTGTCATTGTGTCTTTCCCACACACACATCAAACCATAGGGCGTAGTGGCGTCCACTAGAGAAGGTTGATGGGTTTTATCCCTGAAATTGCTTTTGGTGACTATAGCATGGCAGCTTGTTATGCAGTCCATTTACCATTAAGGACATTTTTGTATTACACACATAATGCACCACTTTCCATTAAAAGTCTGCCCTGAATGGAGGTGTTTGAACTAATTGGTGTGGGTTGTGCTGTTACAATGAGCACATGAGTGACAAGGATAATTCAGATTGAATTCTCTTTTTGGACCTTTCCCATCTGAAGAGTAATGTATTGGAATGTTTTTCCTCTCATATATCTGAAAGAAGGCTCCCAGCAAACACAATTACATCATGATGATGTTCTGATATCATCTTTCAGTGACGTCCAGGACTAGGTCAAATCACAGCCGATTTGGGGATCATTTAGACATCTACACAGGAATGTCAAGATGACGTCAAAATATGACGTTACCATGAATAGGCATATTCAGTTATTCTGCTATGTACACAGTGTGTATTCAGCAGCTTTATACATAATTATATCCAGATTAACCTTTATTCTACATTTTCAAAAAATAAAAAAGTTACCTGGCTGTGGTTTGAACCCAGGACCTCCAGCTTTGGTGTCTGCTACTTTACCCCTAGACCATCCTTCCACAGCAATGACAAGGCACGGATGTAACCTTATTATGGCATAAACTTGTTTTTATTAAAACGTGGGTGTCAAGTCTTTGTGGATCGGGCATTACTGTGTGACATCTAAACCAACTATGTATTATGCTACAGCAGATGCAGAACTCCAAAACACATTAACCCCACCCAAAATGCTACATTCCAACTTCCAGTAGTAGTAGTAGTAGTAGTAGTAGTAGTAGTAGTAGTAGTAATAATAGTAGCAGAAGTAGTAATAGTAGTAGTAGTAGTGTTGGTAGTAGTGGGAGTGGTAGCAGTAGTAGCAGCAGTAGTTGTAATTGACCGGTTAATGAGTTGTGGGCAATTTAGTGTTGGCTTGTGTTTCATTAAAAGTTTCGAGATTTATCATTTCAAAACGGTTTCACGTATCCAAAATCCTTTAATAACTTTAGGTCGGGGTAGTCTATAGATGACCCAGAAAAAGTTTTGTGTGATTTGGCCAAACGGTCTAAGAGGAGCTCGCAAAAGTAGGTTTTTGATCAAATTCAAAATGGCGGAAAATCTAACAGACAGAAATGGGCGTGGCCTAGTAGGTTAGATGCATGATGCTCCAGGGAAACCGGTAGATGTGGAATTTTGATTCTACGGCTCGTGGTTCAGAAGTTATTGACCGACAAACGTGAAATTGGCTGTTATAGCGCCACCGTCTGGTGGATTGGTGTAATTTTTTTACTCTGAGTAGTGGGTGATGTCGTGAACCTGTGTGGAAAGTTTGGGTGATGGGGGTTGTATGGTTTCTGACATCCACACACTTTTAGGGCAGGAAAAGAACAAAAGCAAATACACAAAAGTTTAGACATTTATAATTTCAAAACGGTTTCACGTATCCAAAATCCTTTAATAACTTTGGGTCGGGGTAGTCCATAGATGACCCAGAATAATTCCTATGTGATTTGGCCAAACGGTCTAGGAGGAGTTCGCAAAAGTAGGTTTTTGATAAAATTCAAAATGGCGGAAAATCTAGGCACACGCAAATGGGCGGGGCCTAGATGGATAGATGCGTATTGATCCAAGGAATCCCTGGGAAGTGAAATTTTTAGTATAGGACACACGGTTCAGAAGATATGGACCATAACGCAAAATGGTCTGTTATAGCGCCACCATCTGGCCGATATGGGTCATTTTTTGTTTCTGAGTAGTGAGGCACATTTACAATCTATGTGCCCAGTCTGGCTACGCTGAGCATTACAGTTTCTGCTGTACATACAGTTTTACCGGAGAAGAAGAAAAAAAAAAATAATCGGAACAGATACAATAGGGATCCACGCACTTCGTGCTTGGACCCCTAATAATAATAAACCGGGTGAAAAACAATAGGGTTTCAGCCCCTTCAGGGCTTGAACCCCTAATAATGCATTTTATTTATGGGTGCCTTTCAAGGCTCTCAAGGACACTGTACAGACATGGTTAAAACAAGCAGCAATAATCAAGGCATAAAATACAAATACAAAATATAATTTAAAACATTTACAAGTAAGTAAAATAATTAGTACAGAGAATAGGCCAGTTTAAAAAGGTGTGTTTTCAGGTGTGATTTGAAGATGGAGAGAGAGTCAAGGTGTCGGATGTTTTGTGGGAGGGAGTTCCAGAGATGGGGGGCAGAGCGGCTGAAGGCTCTGGACCCTATGGTGGTCAGCCGGGCAGAGGGTATGGAGAGTTGGAAAGCAGAGGAGGATCGGAGAGCACGGGAGGGAGTGTAAGTGTGAAGGAGTTCAGAGAGATATGGAGGTGCAAGATTGTGAAGGGCCTTGAAGGTGAGAAGCAGAATTTTGTAGTCAATCCGGTATTTAACAGGGAGCCAGTGGAGCTGTTGAAGAACGGGAGTGATATGCTGAGTGGAAGGGGTTCTGGTGATGATACGGGCGGCTGAGTTTTGAACGAGTTGGAGTTTGCGGAGACATTTGTGAGGGAGACCGAAGAGGATGGAGTTGCAATAGTCAATGCGGGATGTGACCAGGGCGTGAACGAGGATGGCGGTGCTGTTGGGTGTAAGTGATGGGCGGAGACGATTGATATTGCGAAGGTGGAAGTAGGCGAACCGAGTGATGTTGTTGATGTGAGCTTGGAAGGATAGAGTGCTGTCGAGAGTGATTGACGGGTGGCTATAACATGGGGCTTTCTCCCCGTCAGTAAACAAATCTTCAGGAGAGAGAATAGCGACCGAAGAAGCAAGATGGACAATGAAAAGTTAATCCACTTAGTACAACAGCATCCCGTTCTCTATGACAGCGTCACCCAAGAAGGATACCTGGTTATACATATCCAGCATCAATAGCACATTAAATATATCCGATTTATTTTACCTACCCATGATAATTCGGGACCACACGTGAAAAAAAAAAGACTCGGGAGAGAGGAGAGGTGCTTGTAACTCGGCTCAGGTTCAGCGTGCAATAGGCGTGCAGTGTGATCACAAAAGCGTGTGATAGGTTCACGCGCAGCTCAAGGTTTGTAGGCGTAGGCGTGGGTTGAGGCAAGGCAAGGCGTAGGTGCCCTGTGTGAACGTAGCGTAAAGGTTAGAGAAGCGAGCTTGTGACCGGAAGGTTGTCGGGTGGAGAAAGTGAAAAAGCAGCGCTTGCCCCTGTCTCATTACCACCACTGAGGTGCCCTTGAGCAAGGCACTTAACTCCAACCACTCCACTGGAGCTGCTCAGTGACCATCAGATCAGACTCTGGCTGTCACTTATAGAAGTGGCTGCACTGCTGAAAAAGTTAGTCAATACCACACTCGGGTGAATCACATTCATCAAATAAATATTGAGGTAGACTTTTCAAGATCAGTCCTTCCTGAAATGTCTTTACACTGTTTGTCCACCATGACCCAGAAACATCAGAACGACAACTTCAACCCAGCCAATGAGTGAGTGAGTGAGAGAGAGAGAGAGAGAGAGAGAGAGAGAGAGATCAGGCCTGGCACACTGACAGGTCAAGCACCGCACCGCTTGCCTCTCTCCCATGGGGAAGACAGTGATGGTAAATTGCCTGTCTCATTTGCGCTCTCTCTCTCCTATTTCTTTCCTCGTTCACGCTTCTGTAATTCCTCTACCTGATAGCCCCCTGCTGTGATGTTCATCATAACCGCGGAAGCATAAACACTCTAAAGCTTGGCTGTGTGCCTCAGTGAAAACTGAAAACCATGCATGTCCACATGAGGAAAGAATGCTTTAAAGAGCGTGGTGCAGGTAAAAACATTTTTTTTTACAGTTAGGACTCAAGATTCTTATGAAAATACCCCCCCAAAAAACTAAAACAAAATTAAAACATGCCCCCAGGGCAGAAATATGGATAAAAAGGTGGCATTATAATGAGAGAGGGGATGACAAAGGACCTCGGGTCGGATTCGAACCCGTGTCGGCCGCTCGAAAGCCCGAGCCTCTGTGAGCCTCTGTGATACACATGATACCAGGTGAGACACCAGGACACACAGTTTTCTCCCCAATTGTAGCGGAGACCGGGGATGGTTGTAACATTTTGGAGATTTCTGTCTGTATCTTGGAGCTCTTTTAAGCCAGTGTATTCAAAATTTGATACAAACTAATTACAAGTGTCTGGTATCACATGGAGTAGCTGTTATATCTGCAACACAAACAGAAAATGCATGGCTTAGTCTCAAACACAAGGAGTGAAATGTTACAATCCACCCCATAGTATGGGTTAGTTGTAACACACCCTGGGGTGAAATGTAACATGAAATAAGGATCCTGACAACAACTTAAGAGATTGAACGCTTTTATTTAAGAATCAAATTACTTTTTTAAGATACAATAACTTTGTGTGTGTGTGTGCTTGCACGTGTGCATCTGTGTATGTCAAGGATGTTCGTTGTTAATGTTAATGGGGCAGCATTAGCTCAGGAGGTAGAGCTGTCGCCTGGGAATCGAAAGGTTCCCGGTTCGAGGCTGGCTCCTCCCGGCAGTGTGCCGAAGTGTCCTTGAGCAAGACACTGAACCCCTAACTGCTCCCGACGAGCAGTTAGCACCCTGCATGGCTGCAGACGCCGTCGGTGTGTGAATGGGTGAATGTGAGGTATTCATGTAAAAGCGCTTTGGGTAGTCGATAGACTATATAAAATGCGCTCTATAAATACAGTCCATTTACCATTAATGTTAATAACATTGAACAAATGTGCACCAGCTGAATAGTGTGTCTGTGTTTGTGCTTGCTTCCACTTCCACACTCAGTCGCAGCCCTACACTAAAACTTAAACATTATAAAATTGAACATTGTAAAACTTAGCAAAATGTGCAAATGCAGAATCTGTACAGTGTGACGTGGCATATTCCATACACTTTTGCTACAGATCTGATGGACTTTCCCTGCTCTTTCACATCATTTGAGGCTCTCTTCAAAATGTCCAGAGGCACCCCTCTGTCAGTCTTTCGCTTCCAAGACCTAGGCATACTGAAATTCAAAGAAAACAAAAGCATACAATTAAAATGTTGCTTGGGGTCAGTTGACCCGACCACCCCATGTTACAACTGACCCAAAGGGGTGTAGCCACAAACAAGCTTACCTTACAGCTAACAGCTAAAACATTAACACTAACAATGTGCATGCAAAATAGCTTCACAGACACATAATTAACATGAGTTAAGTTTGATGAGTTTAACTACAAAGCAGGCAATGCTATCACATAAATAAATGAAGTCAAAAAATATACGTTCTTACCTCAAAATTAGTTTTTTACTTGTAAAATTGGCTGTACCTGCCACAGGCTCCCACTTCCTCACATGTGGGCTAAGGACTCAACTGAGCATGTGCAGAGTGAATCAGGTGATTCATAACTTGTTCCTGATTGGAGGAATGCAAAGTGTTACAACTGACCCATGTTACAACTATCCCCGGTCTCCCCTACTTGGCCAATTCCCCCTGCTCTGCTGATTGTTGATCTACGGTGTGGACATTTTCCCACCGGGTAATAAACACGTGACAACACCGGTGTTACCGGTGACACCGTAAAAATAAAGGTTAAAAACAAAACATGCTCCTCCACTGTCCTCACGGTCCAGTCAGTCAGCCCATGCCTGCTGCTGTGTAACGTTAGCTTGGATGCTCACAGTCACAACACTGGCTGCTTCACAATATGCACTCATGGCTGCATCCGACTCAAGACAACTTTTCAGACCCTCCTGGAGACAATCTTTCTCAAAAGAAACTAATGTTAGCGACAAATCTGGAGACTTTTTCTGACATGGGATTAACATTACCAGCAAGAAGCAGTAAGCAAGGCAATGACGATTGCCGAGTACCATTATCACAGCTAAGTCATCAATGCTAACTAGTTAATATCAGTGTTAGCTCTGCTATTAGCATCAATGCTAGCGGAGATTTAGTTATGTTAAAACCACATTTCCAGAGATGGCAGTGGCAACAGAATACACACAGGCTTATATAAGGGTCTTACCTATGTGTATGAGGGGAGATTGTGTTCACATGTACAACTAACGTAACTTGCTGGTCTGTCTAACCAGAGAGATATGAGGAACAGTGCAGCCACCCCGGATAGGAGGGAGCGCTTGTAATTTACACCAATGCACGCTGAGCGGGCAGAGTTTTTTCTTTTGTTTCTTCCTCAATAAAAATTAACGGTGTTACCGGTAGGCATGTTATGTAATCGGTGTATGCCACACCACCGTGTAAGACCGGTAACACCTACTGTAGGAGCCATTTTATGGTTTTCCTATTCCTGTTCAAAGTTGAGCACTAGGTGGCACCCTTGGGTCATTGGTTGCTTGAAGTCACTGGTTACTTAGGAAGGTGGGTAGCAATCATGCTCCAGGTGTGTTGCTAGACGGGGAAGCTATACAGTTTTTGACCGCCACCGTATGCCTCGGTTGGTGCTGTATGTGTATGGAATAATTGTTATTGTGAATGACACTACATCGGTATGGATTCTTGCCTATCTATAGTTGAAGAGCATTAAACGGTGGGCACATTCATCAAATCAAGAAACTGGAGTCGGAATCTTATTTATTTTTACAGACACTGCTGTTGGCCGGCGCGTCAATTAGGTCACCGTCTATGTAGCCACCTCAGTGGCTTAAAGTTCTAGGCTTAGCCGCTACATTAAGTCAAAAACTATGCTTTACGTCGGAGTTCAAGCCACGCATGCAGCAGTGTTAACGGCTGACGCTGTTGTCATTTCCATTGGGGATTGTGCTGGAAATTAAGCTGATACACTGTCTACCGGAGCCCTGGCCGCTACGCTATGCTTATGCTATGAGGAGAGGACGCCGATGGCTGTTAACCATTCTGTTAACGCGCTGTTACCGGGACACAGCCAGCTCATCTGCTTCATCTAACTACACCGAGAGGACGCCGAGATCTGCTAACGACGCCGATGATTGTTTCGCGCTGTTCACTGGACCCAGCCAGCTCATCTGCTTCGTCTAGACACAGGAGGAGGCCTGCTATCCGGCTGCTACATCCAGCTATCGAGCCACACTTTTCTTCAATGTGCCGCCAGTGTGAGGACTTCGCTGGGAGCTGATCCATTCATCGTTCATCGCATCAAGGCGCCCAACTGGTACGTGTAGCGCTACACTTTATGGCCATTCATGTTTGAAGCTGTGCACAGTGTTTTTGTTTTTGCGGGGGGTAAAAAGGAAAATTCCAATGCATTGGTAATCAAATACATTTGACTTTGTGACTTTATTGCGTTCAAGCGCCCTTGGAAAACACACGCACACACCCACGCGCGCGCATAAAAAGCATGAGCATGCACGGTGAAGTTGTGGACAGGCCCATGGAGGCTATTGCGCAATCGGCTGTTTCTTTGCCAAACACGGCCACTACTAATGCGGACATACAGGTGGTTAAAGGAAAGCGCGTTGTTAAATTAACACCAAAGGCATTGGCAGAAAAAGTTGAACAGTTGCAAAATGAAAGGAAATCTAAGCTAAATAAGGCTACTAGGTTAAGAGAAAATATACAAGGCCTTATACAAACAGGTGTTGCAAAATCAGAGGTTCAATGTGCTCTTTGTGATCTTGTCAAATTGTGTGATGAAGCCAAGGGTATTCATGGTATTTTGATGAATATGTTGCCTGATGATGAAAAACAAAAGCATGACATTTGCTTCCAGGCAAAAATGATTAGCAACAATGCATGTGTTTCTGAGGTGGAAAAATGGTTGTCGTGGCATCAACATGAGTTGCACGATGAAGATGATGATGATGGTGTTCTGCCACAGGACAGCATTTCAAATGTTGATAGCAAACATTTAAGCACGACTTCCTCTGCCAGGATCAAAGAAGAGGCGGAAAGAGCTCCACTGATTGCTCATATAGCAGCTTTAAAGGAAAAGCATGCTTTGGAGGAACAAGAGCAACAGCTGAAGAGGAGGAGAGAACAAGTCGAGCTGGAGGCTAAGTTAGCTGCATCTACTGCTAAATTAACAGTTCTACAACAGGCCTCGGATGTGCAAAGACAGGTCAAGGCATCATCAAATGCTATGAACTCCTATCTGACTAAGAGCAGAAATGCTGTCGCTTCAAACATACTTAATCCAATGGCAACGGAGTACAAGCCTGTCAATTCCAACAAGCCCCAGCTAAGTAAGGATTGGTCACTGCCAGCTAATAAGCCCCCACCACCTGTTATGCTGGCTCTGGGAACTGATACTGAAATGCAGAGTGGCCATCATGAGTTGCAAGTGAATGCATCATCACAAGTTCTGGCCTCCCCCTTGTTCAATGCACAGCCAGAAGAAAGACAGCTTGGAGACATTTGCACCGTAATGGAAAGGCAAAATGAAATAGCAGCAGCTATGGTTCAACAACAACGTTTAATGTTATTGCCTCCAAGACATATTCCCATATTCGACGGGGATCCTCTTCAATACATCTCCTTTAAGCGAGCATTTGAGCAAGGAGTGGAGGAAAAGGTCAGCACAGGTGATTGCCTACATTACTTGGAGCAGTTCACTAGAGGGCAGCCTAGGGAACTGGTGCGCAGCTGTCAGCATATGGCTCCCGAGCATGGCTACCCGCAAGCAAAGCAGCTGCTACAAGAACATTTTGGCAATCAATATCAGGTGGCCACTGCCTACATGGAAAGGGCATTGGCGTGGCCTTCAGTAAAATCCGAAGACGCCAATGCATTGCAAGCCTATGCCCTTTTTTTGCGTTCATGTTGCAATGTCATGGACTCTCTACAGTACATGCAGGAGTTGGACATGCCATGCAACATGAGGGCAGTCATGGCTAAGTTGCCATATAAGCTGAGAGAGCAATGGAGAAGTGCTGCACATGACATCTTGGGAATATCAAAACGCAGAGCTGTGTTCAAGGATCTGGTCACATTCATTGAGAGACACGTCCGCATCCTCTCAGACCCTTTATTTGGTGACATTCAGGACATACCATCTGGAACAACTAGTGCAAAGGCTGCCAATAGGATGAAGTCACAACTAGGATATCGACTCAAAGGAAACAGCTTTGCCACCAACATTGCACCTGTACACTCAGTTGAGAATTCCAGAGAGTCAAATTGTGTGTGCTGTGCTCAAAGTCACTTATTGGAGGAATGTCAACGTTTTAAAGGGAAGAGGCACAGGGATAAGATCAGCTTTTTAATGGAGCAGGAGCTTTGTTTCGGCTGTTTAGGTGTGGGGCACAGGAGTCGAGAGTGTGAGGAGCGTTTAACCTGCAGGATTTGTGGTCTAAGCCATCCTAGTGTGCTTCATGTTGACAAGAGGGATAGAGCCGACATCACATCATCTCATGAAACCTGTGGTCATATAGGGGCCGGAAGGGATCGCTGTCTTCTTTCCATTTTGCCAGTCCAAGTCAAGTCCATCAACGGAGGCCAGATAATACATACATATGCATTTTTGGATCCTGGCAGCACATCCACCTTCTGCTCAGAGCATCTTATGCGCAGGCTCAATCTTGCTGGCAGACAAACCCACATCCTTACAAACAATGGGGCAGGAAAAAGTGGTGCCAGCTTATTCGGTGTCAGGCTTGGAAGTGTCTGGTTTGGAGAGCAACCTCTTTTATAGGTTGCCAGAGGTCCTCACTCAGAAAAAAATGCCCGTAAACAAAGACAACATTCCGACTGAAGGAGATTTGGCAAAGTGGCCATACCTGTCAAAGGTAAGGATTCCCAGCATAATGGCTAATGTGGACCTGCTGATTGGAAGCAACGCTCCAAAGATGTTGGAACCTTGGGAGGTTGTTAACAGCCATGGGGAGGGCCCATATGCTATAAGAACAGCATTGGGATGGGTGATAAACGGCCCTTTGCAAGGTAACAACAACAGCGTGGAAGCTGAGATCCCTTCAGTAGTTGTCAACAGGATTTCGGTGTGTAGATTGGAGGAAATGTTGAGTCAGCAGTACAAGCATGACTTCAATGAGAGAGCTACAGAGGAGAAAGGGCTATCCAGAGAAGACATCAAATTCATGGAGATTGCAAAAAAATCTGCAATACTCGAAGATGGTCATTACAGCTTGAAGTTGCCCTTTAAGAAGGACAAAGTATCTCTGCCCAACAATTTTTCTGTGGTGAAGCAAAGGTTACTCGGCCTGAAGAGGAAGTTCATGAACAGTGAGCAGTTCTATGAGGAGTATAAAGCAAATCTCAATCAGGTGATCAGTAAAGGCTATGCAGAGCCAGTGCCTACACAACAGCTGGATCATGGCAGCAGCAAGGTGTGGTACATCCCGCACCATGGTGTATATCATCCCAGGAAGAGGACTCTGCGGGTGGTGTTTGATTGTGGTGCAACATTCAAGGGAACATCGCTGAATCAGCAGCTTTTACAAGGTCCCAACCTTACCAGCACATTGCTTGGGGTCCTCCTTAGATTCAGACAGGAACCGGTGGCAGTCATGGGCGACATACAGGCAATGTTTCATCAGGTCAAGGTGGCAGAAGAGGACAGGGACTTCCTGCGCTTTTTGTGGTGGCCAGAGGGAGATCTGACCAAGGAAGTGGCCATGTTTCGCATGACCGTCCATCTGTTTGGTGCGGTGTCCTCCCCGAGTTGCGCTAGCTTCGCTTTGAGGAAAACGGCAGATGACAATCAATCCAGCTTTCCAGCTGAAGTCGTTCAGACAATTAAGGAGAACTTTTATGTTGACGACTGTCTGAAGAGTGTGTCATCTGAAGAGGAAGCTGGCCTCATGGTCAAAAATCTAACTGCTCTCTGTCAGAAGGGTGGATTCACTCTGACTAAATGGATGAGCAATGATCGCGCCGTGTTACAAAGTCTTCCTGAGGAACACAGAACTAAAGATTTGCATGAGCTCAATCTGGATAGAGACAGCCTTCCTGTAGAGCGAGCCCTTGGTTTGCAGTGGTGCGCTGAGACTGATTCATTCAATTTCAAGATGGAGGTCAAGCAAAGGTCTCGCACCCGACGGGGGATGTTGTCTGTGTCTAGTTCTGTGTATGACCCACTGGGCTTTCTGGCACCAGTGGTGCTGCCTGCTAAAATCATGCTGCAAGAGCTTTGCAGAAGAAACTTTGGATGGGATGAAATCACACCCCAGGACATCTTGCAGCAGTGGACAAGTTGGATGGAGGACGTGGATATGCTGTCCAGGTTTAAGGTTGAGAGGTGTATTAAACCAAAAGACTTTGGACACCCTACACATGCCCAGCTTCATCACTTTGCAGATGCTAGCGAAGCTGGATATGGAGCCGTCACTTATCTCAGGATGCGGAATGATAGAGATAACATCCATGTTGCATTCCTGATGGGCAAGGCCAGAGTTACACCTCTAAAGACGGTTACTATTCCTCGATTGGAGCTGACTGCGGCTGTCCTTGCTGTTCGTCTTGACCTGCTGCTGAAGGCGGAGCTGAAGCTTCAGCTGCAAGAGTCCGTTTTTTGGACCGACAGCACTTCTGTGCTGAAGTACATAAGAAATGAAGACAAACGTTTCCATACCTTTGTGGCAAACAGGGTCTCAGCTATCAGAGAAGCCACCAGAACTGCGCAGTGGCGATACGTCAGTTCCAAGGAGAACCCAGCGGACGATGCATCCAGGGGTGTGAGGGTTGCAGACTTCATTCAGGATCACAGGTGGATTGAGGGGCCTAGATTTCTGTACAAACCAGAAGAGGACTGGCCAGAAAATATATTGGAGACAGCCATAGAAGCAGATGACCTAGAGGTCAAGAGGGAAGCAATGGTGAATCTTGTTAACGTGGAAGGTACATCTGATGCTACTAGTCGTCTACTGGCCTACTTCTCAAGTTGGAGGAAGCTCAAGGTATCTGTTGCCTGGTTCCTTAAGCTGAAAGGCATTCTTCTGGAAAGAAGTCGCAAGAGGAGGGAGGCGGAGGCTTCTGATGCCAGCAAGCAAAGATTGGATCATGATGTCAGGAGGCAGGATAAGCAAAGGGCTGACAGGCCAGGAGGACAGGCTTTGTCGACACATGATCTGTTTGAGGCCGAGCTTGCCATCATTCAATACTGTCAGCAGCAAAGGTTTGGAGAAGAGATTGCTACGTTGTCATCTGGAAAGGCTACGGTGAGCCGACAGAGTAAAATCTACAGATTGGATCCGTATTTGGATAACGGGCTCCTGAGAGTTGGAGGGCGGTTGGCTAAAGGCTCTTTACCAGAGGAAACTAAACATCCCCTCGTCCTCGCCAAGGATCAACACGTAGCCACTCTTGTTCTTAAGCACATTCACCAGCAGCTTGGCCATAGTGGTCGTAACCATACGCTGTCCACACTCAGAAGAAAGTACTGGGTTACAAGTGCCAACGCAGCAGTGAGAAGAATCATAGCAGAATGTGGCTTTTGTAGGAGGTATAATGGAAGGATGGTGGAGCAAAAAATGGCAGATTTGCCAAAGGAAAGGATTCTTCCTGACTGTCCACCATTTACTAATGTCGGAGTCGACTACTTTGGGCCGATTGTCGTGAAGAAAGGACGAGGCACAGTCAAGCGGTATGGTGTGATATTCACATGTCTGGCAAGCCGGGCGGTCCATTTGGAAATGGCTAACTCATTGGATACAGATGCATGTATTAACGCTCTGCGCCGTTTCATCTGCAGAAGAGGTCAAGTTGCTCATATTCGTTCGGATAATGGAACCAACTTCATTGGAGCAGAGCGAGAACTAAGGGAGGCTCTCGCCTCTTTGAATCAGAGCCGCATTCAAGGAGTTTTGCAACGAAATGGAGTGAAGTGGACGTTTAATCCTCCAGCAGGCTCACATCATGGCGGAGTGTGGGAGCGGATAATCCGCATGGTGCGAAGGATTTTAAGTTCAGTTCTCCGACAGCAGACACTGGATGATGACGGACTCCAAACAGTTCTGTGTGAGGCAGAAGCCATCTTAAACGATCGGCCTATCACCAAGCTTTCTGAGGATCCGAACGACCTTGAGCCACTTACTCCTAACCATATCCTCCTGTTGAAAGGAAAACCATCATTGCCACCTGGACTATTTGAGCCACATGACCTGTATGTAAGACGACGGTGGAAACAGGTTCAGTACATCTCTGACCTTTTCTGGAAGAGGTGGGTCCGGGAATACCTGCCTTTGCTGCAAGAAAGGCAAAAATGGAGCCAAAGGAGGAGAAACCTGAAGCCTGGAGATATTGTTGGTATAATGGATCCTACAGCCCCACGAGGCTCCTGGCCGCTTGGAAAAGTCATGGAGGCTTTCCATGATAAGAAGGGACTTGTGCGTTCAGTGCGCCTGCAGACAAAGTCTAATGTCATTGAAAGGCCCGTGACGAAACTTTGCCTGCTACATGAAACTGCAGGTTAACAAGTGCTCTGTATATTGAACATGTACTGTATGCTAACGTTTGTGCTGAATTGCAGTTTTCTTTGTATCATGTGGTTTATGGCTCCTTAATTGTATTTGTATGAATTGTTATGTCCATGTCATTACAATTAGGGGCCGGAGTGTAGGAGCCATTTTATGGTTTTCCTATTCCTGTTCAAAGTTGAGCACTAGGTGGCACCCTTGGGTCATTGGTTGCTTGAAGTCACTGGTTACTTAGGAAGGTGGGTAGCAATCATGCTCCAGGTGTGTTGCTAGACGGGGAAGCTATACAGTTTTTGACCGCCACCGTATGCCTCGGTTGGTGCTGTATGTGTATGGAATAATTGTTATGGTGAATGACACTACATCGGTATGGATTCTTGCCTATCTATAGTTGAAGAGCATTAAACGGTGGGCACATTCATCAAATCAAGAAACTGGAGTCGGAATCTTATTTATTTTTACAGACACTGCTGTTGGCCGGCGCGTCAATTAGGTCACCGTCTATGTAGCCACCTCAGTGGCTTAAAGTTCTAGACTTAGCCGCTACACCTACTACAGCGACAAGCCTACTCTACCCCCTCTGCTGGGCAGGGTTGTGTAGACTAGTAATTATCAGAATTTAGCAAAAAGGCCTTTCAGTCAAGCACTGCTGTGGTTCAGTGGTGGAGTAGTTGAGGCAATGGAGAGCGTAACTCATTTCTCGGGCTCAGTCCACAGATTGGACTGAATGGGCAAACTTGTGGTCACCAGCCCACGTGAGGATTCCTGCACTCCTCAGTGTTTGCTCAACATTACACAGGGATTAACGGAGATCCACAGAAAATCACAAACCTATTAGCTCCACATTTCCCATTTTCTCCCCACCTCCTCCCTCTCACATTCCCCCTGCTCTCCCTCCCCTGCACCCTCCCACCTCTCCTTCTCTGTTCTCTCCTCCTCTCTCACATTCCCCCTGCTCTCCTTCCCCTGCACCCTCCCACCTCTCCTTCTCTGTTCTCTCCTCCTCTCTGTCCTCTCCTCCCTCTCACATTCCCCCTGCTCTCCCTCCCCTGCACCCTCCCACCTCTCCTTCTCTGTTCTCTCCTCCTCCACATTTCCCATTTTCTCTCCAACCTCGCCCTAATCCGGGCCCGTATCCTACTCCCTCCCCTCCCCCAACCCTAGACCCTACCTCTACCCTGGCTCTCCCTCCCCTGCACCCTCGTCTCTCCTCCTCTGTTCTCTCCTCCTCCACATTTCCTATTTTCTCCCCACCTCCCCCCTCTCCTCCCTCACATCCCCCCGCTCTCCCTCCCTCCTCCACTCTCCTGCTTTCTCCTCTCCTGCTCCCCCCCTTCCCCTCTCCTGCTCTCTCCTCTTGCTCCTTCCCCACCTCCTATACCCTCCAACATCTCCCATTCCCTCCTCACCCCATCACTCTCTCACATTCCCCCTGCTCTTCTCCCTTCTCCTGCTCTCTCCTCTGCTCTCTCTTCATTTCTATATTTTCTATATTATCAATTGTTCAAATGTTATCTTTATTCTGTATATTCTTGTTACTGTTGTGTCAGCTAGAATCAGCTAGACATACTTTCTGTGAAGCCCTCTGAGACATGCTTGTGAATTAGGGCTATATAAATAAACTTGACTTGACTTGACTTGACTTAGCTCCCCGCCCGTCACAGTATCTATCTCCCTATTGGCCGAGCCTGGTTTAGCTTCCCGCCCGTCACCAGGATCTCTCTCCCTATTGGTGGAGCCTGTGGCAGATTCTTCAGAGGACACTTGTGGATTTTCTCTGGCTCAACCAGCTGGCACACAAGTTCTCCCTCCAAAATCACAGTGAACAAATATTCATCTTGCCAAGAAGAAGAGCCAAGACTAGCTCACAGTGCACCGATCGTTGGAAGCATGTCGACTGTGTGCTTTACCTTCCCTCCACATTTTCTATTTCCTTCTAGCTCAGCATTTATTTCCTTTGTTTTTAATGTGTATTTTGCATGTGAAAAAAAATCTATTGATTTGTCGAAAAACATGTTTGCTATATGCAAGGATACATTTTTGCTAAAGTGCGAAAAGGGCATAACAAAGCATTAAACTGGTTAGTCATTAATTCCATGGGATTCAAACAAACTTGCATGGGGTTGAAAGCTTCCATGCATCCTAAAACCAATTACCTTTTTTTCCCCTTGAGATCTCTGGCCCAATTATGACTCCACCGCTGTTTGGTTCTCCACCATCGACTCTTGTTTTACAGAGACAGTAATTTTAAGTCCAGCAGGGAACATATGAGAAAAGCCACGGGACACCTTGAGTTGCCTAAAATATATAAAACATATGAACTGTGAAATTAAAGTTCCTATAGGTCAATGTAATAACCCATTCACAACTAGCTACTATCTAGCTGCATCTGAAATCCATACAAGTAATGGCAGCATTAGCATCAGTCAATATGGAAACAAGATCCATAAACTATACCAGTTGGTGGCCACTGTATAATTACAGGCAGGCAGTGTTCAAATCATAAAGCGAAGAAAGACCCACAGTGAGGTGCAAGAGGCTCAGAAAGCTACAAAAACAGGATCTCCGAATATCAACCAATTGATCGATCCATCCTTCCTTGTGAATAAAAGCACACTTCATTAATTTTTCAAGAGGGGGCGCTGTTATTCAAAGTGCCTTACAGCATCATGAGTGCACCAGTTTGTAGCACATATGGCCACAGTGGGAATGGACCCACTAACCTGTGCTGGCACCACACTCCACACATTGGGCCGCACAGAGCCACAGAAACAGTGATTCATAATTTCATAATATGGATTAAAGTACTTTGCAAAGGAGTAACAGCAAAATAATACAAGCAAGACATAGAAAACATGAAGACGCTAGAACATGGGAAAACAGTCAAACCGTTAATAAAGACTTGAAAGATGAGTTTTAAGTATACTGATAATTTACTACTTCTTAGTTACTAAGTTACTATTTATTGGATACGTGCACATTAAATGAAAAAAATGGGAAAACAACTCTAAACCATGTACCATATCAGATAAACTATGTGTCTTAGTGTGCATGATAGAAAATGCTTTAAGAGTCTGCAGATTCAATTTGGACCAGGACCAGTTGATTTCCCCCCTCTGAAATCATGTCAAACAGCAGCCAAAGATCCTGCTGCTTTCTCTGATGTTTTGAGGAAAAACATTTTATGACAATTTATGAAGAGTTTCTCTACAAAACACAATGCCATTTCCATATATCTAAAATGACAAGCGCTCCTTGGACAGTGCCCATGGCTCAAAGCAAACCAGCAACTGGTTACAGGTGCGCAACGCACGTGTCCTGCCAACGTAGGCCAGGATTGCACGCAAAGCATGTTCAAGCGTCGCTCCTCCTCCGAGTTGAAAGGAGGAGGACAAAAGGCAGCCAGGTTCACGACCATAGATCTGAAGCTGGTGTTGATATTCTTAGGCTGGTAGGCGGGGTTAGGCCGAAGCGTAACCCTTCACTCGTCATCAACAAATACCAAGCAAGACTGTTGGACCGACAGGGCAATCAAGTCGCCAACCCTCTTGCCTGAAGACAAGGCTAACAACAGTGCAGTCTTCAGGGACAGGAACTTCAGGTCCACAGTTTCCAAGGGCTCGAAAGGGGGACCCGAGAGACACTCCAACACCATGACCAAGTCCCACTTAGGGAAGACATTGCGTACCCGCGGCCGCAGCCTGCGTGCCCCTTTCATCCCCACCGGTTTCCCTTCGATCTCCATGTGACAGGCCGACATGGCCGCTACATAGACCTTAAGGGACTGAGGGGACTGGCCTGCATCATACAGGCTCTGCAGGAAACAGAGGATGGGCTGAACGCCACAACTCACTGGATCCTCGCTACGATCCGCGCACCAATGGGAGAAGACTCTCCACTTGTAAGCGTACTGAGAGCGCGTGGACATAGCCCTAGCACTCTGGTTGTGTGCACCACGCTGATGGGCAACCCTTGAGCTAGCAGGTGCTCCCGTTCAGGGACCAAACCGCCAACTTACATCTGGAAGTTCCATCTGAACAGGCTGCTGGACAAAGCAAAAATGACGATTTGGCAGTGGCGTGGGCGTGACGTGTCGTCACGGGGCGGAGCGGCTGGTTTTATAGCGGTACATTTTTTGAGAAAATAGACGTTGTCCAGTTGGGCGTTGCATAGAGCAACTTGGCATAGTGTGAGATTCCGAAGTTTGAAACGAAGTAAAACATCTAAATCATCATCCCAGGTGCTCTGCAGCAGTTGTCGGTCTCCTTTGATGCCTGTTCATTGGTATGCGGAGCAGTGTGTTGTTTTGGAGTCTGAGGCTATTTAGAACACCACTTATGGTGAGTCCCAATCGGTCACGCTGTACCCCCAGGAACTGCATGGAGTTTAAAAGCAACGAGAAAGACAGAGAAATATCCCCAGAGAGACAGAGAGAGAAACAGAGAGACGTATGAGAGACAAAAGTAGAACAGAGAGAGAGAGAGAGAGAGAGAGAGAGAGAGAGAGAGAGAGAGATAATTCAACCTAAAACAGTTTCTGAAGAGCAATCACCAATGTATTAACGAGTGACTGTGTCCATGGGCGTGGGTGTGTGTGTAAACTTGGTGATATATGCTGATTATATCCTTTGTTTATGTTTATTGTATTGTGGGCATTTCAGTACAACACCAGACGCTAGTGCGCACGACCACGGGCTGCACATCACACATGTAAACCAGGAAGAACCCCCCCCACCCCCCCCCCCCCCCAAATGCTCCATGCGCTGGTGAGCAGCGAGAGACCTTTAATATCAAGCCCCTAGGAATAGCGCTGGGCTGTGAAGCCATTTGAACATGGTGGCGAAGCTCTGTATTGCAAGTCACGTGACGGCATGCAGCCCAGAAAAGAAAATTCCCATCCACTTGCATGGGGACCCCGGCAGCTGTTAAACCCAGGGGAATTTATTTTATTTTATTTCTTTCAGGTAGAATGCTGAATATGAAGAGAGAGTTACTGTGATTGTAGATTAGTTGATATATTGGAATATCAATCACCCTAGGGAGTTTAGAATTGCAACACCTAGGTACATTTAGGAAAAACACATGAATTGTAGGCTTGTAAAGTATTTTTCGCAAAAAAAGGGTTTTTCCCTACAAGTTCATGATTAGATAAATACCTATTTAAGTCTTTTTCCTGACCCTAGTCAAATGAGGGGAGGTCGTTTGGCCAAATAAAGGCACCTTACCTTGTCCTGAGGTTGCCGAAAGAATAGTTAGATTTCATATCAGATTAGATGTTACATTGTGCAGAAAAATGTAACTACAATGTGGTGATTGATTTTCATAGAGAGGAAAGATCAGAAGTGGGATTTTGACAGACTGAAGCAAATTAACTTTCAACCAATGAGACTTGTGACTTGTGACTTAAATTAACTTACTTTTTGACTAAGACGTACAGATACTGAGATTTATATTTGACTGGGATTTAGACACAAATTAATTTAATCAACATGGAAATATGAATAACCAATTGGAATATCCAATCATTAGTTTGGAAAATATATAGGATAATATAAGGTTATTTGGAAGCTTTGGGACAGCCAAGCACTTCTCCCTTATGAAATACATTGCTATAATACCTGTGAGACTGCATGGTT